>NC_082697.1:63538837-63861420 GCF_949987515.2 Delphinus delphis | reverse complement strand
AAAAGCAGCTGCAGGCCAGAAACCCTGGAGAGCTCTGGGGGAAGGGCAGAGGGCAGGGCGGGGCCAGGACGGGGCCCTGCTCCCAGCGTGGGCTGGAAAGGAGAGGGTGGGATCCCGGCTCCACCTTCTACTGCCCGCACCCAGTGTGATCCTGAGCTGCTCACTTCACGTCTCTGCACCACGCTGTCCTCTCATCTGTAAAATGGGGGCAAAGACAGCTACCAACTGGTGGAGAAAATTAAAGGAGAGAAAATGTTTCGGCCAGTGTCATTAGGCGTCCCCAAAGCAGCCTTGTGGCTGGAGGCAGGAGCAACTACAAGGGTCAGGACAGCTTCCCTGCATGGGTTCTGCTCAGCACAGCCTCCAAATTTGCTTCTGTCCTATTCTTTAGGGGTTGCTGACCAAGACGGGGGACGGAAGGGGAGGTTTCTGGAAAACCTGGCTGCCAGGGCTGGGTCCATCTGGCCGGTGTCCCTGACAGCTGAAGACGCATGCCAGACAACGGGGCACCTGGGAGGCTGTCTCAAGGCTGCTCAACGCCAGGGAGAAATGATGAGCTTGCGGGCCCGACCTGTCAGAAGACGTGTTACTGCTGGAAAGTACAAAATAAGCAGAGTGCGGGTAACTAAACACTATTTTTATCGCCTTTCCCACACTCTCAGGCCACAGGCAAGAGCTGCTGCCTAAGGCTGGATGACAGGGAAATGTTTATTCAGAGCAAGGGGCGGCCTGAATATCAATGGGGCCCGCAGGAGGCTGGCTGCGGGGAATCCCAGGGGCCAGGGCCCTGCCCTGCCAAGTGAGGAGACCTGGCGGGGAGAAAGGCCCTTCTCCCCAAACTCAGCCCTGCTCCCTGCTGCCCCAGGGGAGGGCCCTGACTTCTAACTGCCCAGCCCAGGAATCGTCACGCTCCTTCTTCCTGTAGCACCGGGGACAAAACTTAATCTTCCAGCTCTGGGCAAGTGGGATCTGTGTGATGACCGTTCTGACCTCTGTCTGGGCAGGACCCCGATCTGCCGTGCTCACCATTACCTTCCCAGTGTCGGGATAACGCCTGGTGCACGTACACAGCAGGCACAGCAGAAATCTATCACAAAAGAAGGGCGTATCCAAGGGCCTGGGAGGCATCGGTGAACAATGCAGACAAAACTCTTGCCTTCGTGGAACTTTATTCCAGCGTAGGGAGACAGACAATAAATAATAATAACAACAATAATAATATGTACAAATAAGGGGGGGAGGAGGGGAGAAGAGAGCAGGAGAAAGGGGGTTAGGAGGCTGGGAGGGGTGCAACTTTTAAAAGAATATTCAAGGTAGGCTTTGAACTGAGAGGGTAGGATTTGTGCAGAGGCTCAAAGTGGGTAAGTGAGCAGGCTGTGCGGATAACTAGGGGAAAAATGTTTCAGGAAGACAGAACTGCAGTGCAAAGGCCCTGAGGGGACAGTGCGCCCCGCAGAGTTCACCTTGCCGGTAAGGTCCAGCAAGGAGGCCAGTGTGGCTGGAATGGAGGAAGTAAAAGAATGAAAAGTAGATTAAGTCAGAGAGGGGGATCACACAAAGCCTTCTAGAACGCTGGTTCTCATGGGGGCGGTTTCACCCCTCATGGGACATCTTGCATGTCTGGAGACATCTTTGGTTGACACAGCTGGGGGTGGAGGGTCCTGGCATTCTAGTGGGTAGAGGCCACGGAATATGCTAAGCTCCTACACTGCACAGGACAGCCCAGCAAATAATTATCCAGCCCAGTAAGTCACCAAGTGCAAATCCAGATCACTGTAAGGACTTTGGCTTGAGTGAGTTGAGATTATTTGTTGAATGAATGAACAACCCTACACCTGCACCAACGATAACACAAATCGTAAGTAGGGAGGTGTGTTCCATCTTCTTCAGAACCCTTTCTCCTATTAATAGAGTCAAAATGAAAGAAAAGGGACCTTTCTTCTTGCCAAAAGCACACAGTGGAACTCCTGGTTTGGAAGTGTCCTACTTTATGTGCAGCCTAAAAGGAGGCCAGCTGTCCTCTGGTCTGGTGACAACAGAAGGAACTTCTTGGAAAGCTGGCTGCGGGGACATGGAGGTGGCCAGGAGCTTCCCAAGTGAAAAAAGCAAAAATCAACAATAACAAACATGATTGCTGGGACCCGGGGCTGTGAGGGGGCCCCAGAGGAGAGCAGATCAATGTTTGTTCTCCCCATGTGAAGACTGAAGGCAGGGGCTTCCCTGGTGATTTCTTGTGTTTTCACCTCTGATCTTCAAATCCTGGCCAAGCCACTTCCAGATACCTAGAGTCTTGCCTGAGTGTCACGTGGGTGATTAAAGCACGGACGACTCGAGTCTCCGTTCCTGCCTCTGTTGGTGAATAATCAAAGGCTAATTAGCCATGGTCCCATGGGACGAGGAACTAGCTGTGCAAGACATCTAAGAAACTCTGAAAATAAAACTGTGAGGTGGATCTGAGACAAATGTCAGCGGGGATCGCTGGGGATGAGGTCAGCTGGGGCCAGAAGCCCAGAGCCCAGGGCCAAATGGGGGTGGCTTCTCCAGGGCCAGGCTGACCCTTTAGCTCAGACCAAAGACACAAGGACAGATGAGTTGCTAAGGTCCAGCCTTCTTCTGTCAGCTCACGGGTAAATCAAATCAAAGCAGCAAGAATCCAGAGGGAGCTTCGAGATGGGAGAGGGCAGGGGAAGGCTCTCCAGGCTGGAGTCAAACCATCAGGGTTCAAATCCTGGCTCCTTCACTTCCTGGCTGTGTTAAATAGTCTAACCTCTTTGAGTCTCAGTTTCCTCGTCTGTAAAATGGAACCAAACAGCAACAACCAGGAATTACCCTTGGAAATCACTTTGGCCAGGAAGGGAAGGAATGGAGAAGAGAGAAGTCATATTTACTGATTCTAGGGCGCTGGATGCTGGGCTAAATGTTTAGACTTATCAGCTTGTTAAATTCTCATAACAACCCAATGTGGTATTGGGTGTCCCATTTTAATACGAGAGTGCTGTGATTTCGAGGGATTAAACCGCATCTTGACCAGGGAGTGGAATCCCCTTTTCTCCATGTTCTGTTAGTGACACTACCATACGCAGAGCACAGAGAACTTCCCACGTGTGCTGCCAGGCCAGGTCCTTGTGACACACCTGAGAGCCAGCTATGAGAATCACAGCTCCCTTCCACAGAGGAGGAAACCGAAGCACATCCCTCACTGCTCCACTTGCCAGAAGTCTTCATCGGGAAAACAGAGCCCCCAAAGAAAAGTCCAAACAAACGCAAATGTGGTTTGGGTCAGGTGACAGCCACGTAAGGAAGGATGGGTATCATCCCTGGGGGTGAGGGAGTAGGCTGGGGGGGTGGTATATTCAGTACCAAGAAGTTTGGGGCCCTAAGATTCACTACAGACTAAGCTACTGCACATCACACACGGAGCCCATGTGTTACTTAATCCTCACAGTGAGCCTGAAGGTAACTGCTCTCATTATTCCCATTTCACAGATGAGGCAGCTGAGGTCACTTCAGGGGAAGTGAAGTAATTTAAGCCACATAGCTGGTGAATGGAGATGTTGGGAGTTGAGCCATGTTGGTTGACATGACACTTGAGGCCCCTCAAAGTGTGAGGATGGGAGTCAGTAGTCCTGAAAAACTGTTCCACCAGCAGCTGTATGATTTGGGGACAGTCAGCTACCCCTGCTCTGGCCTCAGTCTTCATCTGACAGGGCAGGGGCTTCACTGAATAGCCTTCAGCTCTGACCTCCTGTGGTGCTCTTTGCAGACCTTACACTGGTGCTTCCCAAGGCAAATGCTGTAACCAACCTCAGGGCCTTTGCACTTGCTGTTTTCTATACCTGGTAAAAATCTCCCCCTAAATATTCTCATGGTTCACTCCTCATGCAACTGCTCAGAAGACACCTCCTCCAAGAACCTCCCCCTGGTTAACCCCACCACCACCCACCGTGGAACCCAGCTACATCCAATTTTCAACTTGGCCGCCATGTTTAATCAGCCAAGCTGAGTTGGAGAAAGTTTACAGAATGGGAGTGGGGTGGCAGTAAGCGACAGCCAGACTTCACAACCAAAGTAGGCTGCGAGGTTCTATTTGTACCAAATACTATTCATGCCTTCCCATCCCGTTAACCAGTCTTCCTCATGGAACTTAACAGAACAAACCACTGCCAGACACCCTTAGGCTTAATTACTCAGATGATTTTAATAGTGCACAGGCTTTAATCACAGCCCACGCTGCAGCAGAGAGCGGCTGAAGGCACCTTCCATGAGTTTCCAGTCCCCTTTCCACCTCAAGGTTTTCTCACGGAGATCACAGTATATGGGGGTCGATTTAGTCTTGACTCAGCCATAGAAACTCTACCACTAAGGTCTAGGAGAAGCGATTTTAATTTGCCCCTTGCAGATACTGAAGCAGGACAACTCATGCTGGATTTCCCTGACTGCCAAAGGACAGCCCTATCCCATATAAGTGAAGGTCAAGGAAAGTCTGCAGACTGAGACTTCGCTCTTAGAGAAAGTTTCAAAAGGACTAGCAACACCGGAAGGATTTTGCTTTGCCCCCAACCCGAGAGGCGTCACGACCTGGGAGAAGCCATGTGCTGCCTCCTTCTAAGCCCTCTTCAAAGCATGTACCCAGGTGGCAGGAATAAAAGCTGGCTGCCCAGGCTTTCTTTTAATGAAATGAGAATTGAAGTTCAAAAATAACTGTGCAAAGCCTCGTAGGGAAATACCAGATGACACAAGGACAATCCAGTGCCCAAATGCATAAAAGGTGGCAGGGGTGGGGAGCGCATATCTAAATCAATAACCAGGTCAGGCGGAATGAGGGGGTCAAAACAGTACCTTAGAAGTTGAGAAAGTCGTCCAAGTCTACTTTGGATGGCTCGGTAAGAATTTCAGCAGTTTCCACACTCCCATCCAAAATGCTATCTTTTAGCATGTGCAGTGATTCCATTTCGAGGAATTTAACCTTCAGGGCTGCTTGCACTTAGGTAAAATGACATATACGCAGGGAGGATTGTTACAGCTGAGTTTGTAATTGCCAGAGACTGGAGATAACCCCAATCTTCATCAGCTGTGGCCTGGATAAATAACAGGCTATGCTGATGCAAATGGAAAATTATGCGGCAATAAAAAGAACAAGGTGACTCTATATGAACTGAAACAGAGCAGTGGACAAGGTATACAGAGAAGGGAAAAAAGCAGGACACAGAACAGAGGCACAGTTAGTTGGCATGTGGCTCAAAGCACAGTCTAGAGTCTGGCTGACTCTCTAAGATTGAATTCCAATTCCCTCTCTCTAGCTATGGGACTTTGGGTAGGTTATTTTACCTCTCTGGGCCTCAGTTTCTTCATCCACCAAATGGACTCTTAAGAAGCAGCAATATCTCTACAACACACATTCTCATGGGGTGATATCATCCCCACAAGGGAGCAAAGACTGGCTCAGAGAAAGCAGTGGTGAAAAAAATCTTAGCTATTACAATGGTTTGTGGTCCTCCAAAGCTCAACATTACATGATCAATCTTATCTCTTATTATTTAATTTCTCTCACTAGGGAGAATTTAAATTAAATTAAATTTTTCTTCTTGGGAGGATACTAATGAAAAAAAGGTTGAGGAACCCTGATCTAAAGTTCTCAGCAGCACAAGGCAAATGGGGATGACATTTACCTTACAACATGGCTGTGAGGCTTAAACAGAATGAGAGCTGCAGAGGCCGCAGGGCTGTCTTTCCATCCGGGTGCTGAATGCTAATATCAAGCCCCATTTCTCAGATGATGAGCCTGAGGTCCAAAGAAGTGATGGGACTAGGCCAAAGGTCAAGAGCAGAGGCAGAATGTTCACCTGGTCTCCCTGACTCAGAGCTTCCACTGAAATGCTCCAGTACTGCTCGGAGGCCACAGGGTCCAGGTGTTTATGAAGCTGCCCTGAAATCCACTCTGGCGCTTGCCAGGTCAGCCCAGGCCCAGATACCCAGATGTGTCTTCACCCATCTGAGCAGCAGCCCAGGGACCGCGGTACCAGACGGCCAGGAACTCCCAGCATGTCCGCTGTGCGGAAGGCTCAGAGCTGCTATTCCTTTGCCCTCACAGTTTCCTCTCGTGAGTCCCTTTGGAGACATTTTCAACCGACCTGAGTGCTGAGAACAGCTTCGCCTGCCACGAGCAACGATCTGGGTCAGTTATTTGGACACAGAGTGGTGGAAGGGAGTATATTTGCTTTTCCTGCTGGCTGCCCAGAAAGCTCTGAGCCGAATCTCCAGTTTCCGCACAAGCCGGGTCTTCGTGGCCTGTGTTCTAAGTCAATTCTGACTCCCACTTGAGGCCCCAGCATCGGGTTTCCTTCCTTTGGCCTCATTTTAATTTATGCAATCGTATTTTGCTTTGCTGGCTGCCACACACCCTCCCTAGGACAGGAAGGGGTGTAAAGAGATCAATCAGTACACACACAGAACTCTGAGAGGTTCCAGAAAAAGCCACTACTGGCAGAATAACTCGTTGGGCTACATCACCCAACTCCCTGGGGCCTTTTGAGGGAGGCTGGGAAAGTGGGAGCGGTCTCCTGGGCCTAGAGTGGTGAGAAGGAGAGGCAGGCCGGAGAGAAGGTCCGGGGAAGGAAAGGGAAGTACGTGTATGAAGAGGAAAAGCGAGCTTTAGTCACGGGGTCTCAACAGGCAGAAACCACAGGTCCCTGGTTCATTCATTCATTCAAGACCTACCATGTGCAAAGTACTGTGTTCCCTAAACGGGATACAATGATGAACTAAAAAATGGCAGGGTCCTTTGCCCTCATGAAGATTATACTTAGTTCGGAAGTCGGCACGTTCTACCTGCTGGGCCCAGTCTGGCCTGCCAGCTGCCTTTTGTAAAGTCTGATTGGAACACTGCCCCGCCTGCTCCTTTGCATGCTGTCTACAACTGCTTGAGAGCTACACCGGCAGGCCGAGTAGCTGTGACAGAGGCCATCTGGCCCACAAAGCTCCCAATATTTACTATCTGCCTCTTCACAGAAAGTCTGCCCACCTCACATTTTATTTGTGAGTATTTAAAAATGTTTAAATCAACAAAAATGAAATTCTGATACCCTCTCTCCCCAGTTTTGCCTTCTATTAAACTGGTACGATAAGCACGCCATCGTGGGGATTAAATGGGAGAATGCATGGGAAGTACTCAGAAACAAGCCTAGAACACAGGCGCCCGCAATACTTTTTTATCCTCCTTATTTCTGATATTACAGTGGTTGGAAGAAGAGAAATGATTTCACTCCAACACGTCTTTAAAATACATTCCGCGTTTTCATCCTGATTCCAGGAATAGGTATGACTAGTTGATCTAAGCGATCCAGGCATTTTTCAGGATACTTTACTCTGTTCTCTTGATTTTAAGGCAAACATTTTTTCCCTATTTTAACATTTCTGAAATTAAGGCTTGTCTTATAACCAATGTGTACACATGATTTGTTAATTCTTATTTGTTGCAAACCAATGATGTGGCAGACTCTCAGGATATATGAACAAAACATCTATGTGAGCAATACATATATGTATGTGTACATATACGGGGGTGTGTATATACGTGTATATATATAGTTCATAAGACATAAAGTCATGTTCGCATGGAGTTTACATGGGAATGGGGGAGCAAACAGTGACAGCACATAGTAGGGCAGTTGCTAATAAAAGCTACGAAGAAAAACAAAGCAGAGCAGAGGGACAGAGATCAGTGGCAGTTTTGCAATTTAAAAGTGGCGATGTGGGGATGGCCTCCCCAGAAGACGACCCAAGACAGGGGAGGGAGCGGGCCTGCTGGAATTTGGGAGCACAGGGCTCCAGGCAGAGGAAAGGGCAGGTGCAAGTTCAGGTGCAGAGATGCATATCTGGCAGTGTGTCTTTTGTTCCCCCTCCCCTCACCAAAGCAGTGACCAATGGCTCACTCTCCTTGGATTACAGAAGGACCATACGTGGACGGGACAGTCGAGGCGTGAAACAAGGGACTGGGATTTGGGCTGGGAAGGGGAGAGCGGTCAGTGACTGCAACACACTTTATTTCAGCTGACTCCTCTCAGCTCCTTTGAAACAGCTGACATGTGTTCTTGGTCCTAAACCTGCTGTAAGCCTATGTCCAAATGAATCACCTGCCAAAAACCTACTCAATCCACAGGTAAGACTTTTTTTTTCCCCAGAAAGTCGTGGGAACTGGATGGGTTGTCATCAGAATTGTAGGGCCAGTTGAGCAAGTTCCTTCTTTGCACCTGGCCAGTAAAACTGAGCGAGAAGGTGTCTGTTTCCACAGAATGTTTGCAGAGCACTCAAGACAAGTAAATCAAAGTGTGTACATATCCCCCAACTTTGCAGAGACAGAGGAAAGGATGGGGTAATGAGGTCATGGCTCCGACATTCTTCTGCAGGGATTCTCAGTCGGCAAACTCACTGAGAACAAAGCCACAGACCCAGAAAAGGCAGGGTCATGGCATCCGGGTGGCCACGAAGTCTTGACCCCAAAGCCCACGTGCATGTGTGCAGTCACACTTCCTAGTGTCTCCCGCGGTCAAACCCGGCGACCCTGCACATTACCCCCGTTGAACAGGGAGGTGCTGACTCCGAAGCTCGTTCAGTTCCCTACGTCAGGATGCCCTGGCCTTGACCAACCGGGACAGGAGCTCAGCTCACTCTCAGATTGGGATTCAAGCTCACGTGTCCAATGTGAGTATAAATCTACGGCTACTCATCGAACCACTTTCTCTGGTTTCTAAAAAAATGTCCTTCTGGATGCAGATGAGAATGTGTACGTGAGTGTGAACGAGAGGACAGGAGAGGAAGGCTGGGGAGGGGAGATCAATACGGCCTCCTAGAAGCAAGCGCACTGAGAAGGACGCTGCAGAAGGGAGGAGAGGGCGGAGTCAGTAGGAGTAGGTGCGGGGAGAGGGGCCTTCAGTGGACAGGCAGAGAGCTCTGTCGCACCCTCATACCTCCTTCAGGTATCACAAACCACAGCACAGCACAACCATCAACGATGATAATGAGGATGCCATTGAGAACGCTGCATTTTGTTCCAGACCATGTTTGATAAAGCACAGACGTGACACATCACGTTAGAGGACAAGTCAACTAAACCGTGTGTGTGTGTGTGTGTGTGTGTGACTTACAGGGGTCAGCTTTTGGTCTCTGAAACATTTATTTAAAATACAGAATACCTTTCTGCTGAACAGATGAGGTGTTGCTCTACTAAAGCAACACCCTAGGCTGTGGCTTCCAGACAGTTTTTATTTCCAGGTGAAAAGAGCCAGGTCTGGAGCCCACCCGTGTGAGAAACAGTCAGTCCTGTGTGCTGACCCCCTTCCCGCAGACCAGACGCTTGGGCAGCCATGGGGAGCCTGGGCGGGGGTGTTAACTCACTGCTTCTAACCTGACTGTGACTCACCCATCACTCCTTCGGCCTTGGGTAAGGCTAACTATGGGGGATGGGGTGCCCTCTCCAGCCGGGGAAAACTGCCGTGTTAAGCCCCTTCCCCGACACACGCAGAGGGAAGTACACCTGACCCAGGAAACAGCTATAAAGTCAACCCCGAGGGCCTCTGAGAAGCAAAGGGCAGCTGAAAGCTCTTCACTCTCCTTTCCATGCGGGCGTCATTTCCTGAGTAACTTACCAAGAGCATTCTTCTATTAGGAGGTTACGTATGCCGGTTTCCCCCAAAATTCATGTTAAAATCCTAACCTCGCAATGGAATGGTCTTAGGAAGTGGGGCCTTGGGGAGGTGATTAGGTCATGAGGGTAGAGCCCTCATGAATGGGATTCGTGACATTATAAAAGGGACCCTAGACAGTTCTTGCCTTGTTCCTGCCACGTGAGGACACAATGAGAAGTTGTTTGTCTGAAGCCAAGAAAAGGGAAGCTGACCATGTTGGCACCCTGATCTCAGACTTCCAGACTTCACAACTGTGAGAAATAAACGTCTGTCGTTTACAAGCCGCTGAGTCTATGGTATTCTGTTGGAGTAGCCTGGGCTAAGACGGGGCGGGGATACAACATATGTGTATTCGAATTAAGAGCATTCAAATGTAGGTCACTGAGGGGGGAAAAAGAGTGAAAGAATGGGAAAAAAGTGAGAGAAGTAAAGAGAGAAGGAATGAGAGAGGAGAGAGAATATACAGGATAGAACAAAAACTCAGACCACACAGGATTCTTGCTGACTTTTAAACCTAAACCCCAAGTAAGATACAATTCCACTGTACACGTGTGTTTCACTTTATGCGGTAGATGCTCTTCTGAAAAATTGGATATGAACAGAATTGTTAAAAAGTCCTCTTTGTATACATCTTTGAAAGCTCACAACTTGAAGGTATCCATCTGTCTTAGCCCATGTGTGCTGCAATAACAAAATACCGTAGACTGGGTGTCTTAAACATCAGACATTTATTTCTCACAGTTCTGGAGGCTGTGAGTGTGAGATCAGGGCACCAGCATAGCCAGGTGCTGGTGAGAGCCCTCTTCCTGGCTTGCAGATGGCAGCCTTCTCACCGTGTCCTCACATAGTGGAGAGAGAGTGCTGGTAGCTCTTCTTTTATTTACAAAGGCACAAATCCCATCTTGGGGGCTCCACCCTCATGACCTCACTGAACCATAATTACTTCCCAAATGCCCCACCTCGAAATACCATCACATTGGGTGTTAGGCCTTTGACATACGAATTTGGAGGGGGCTGGGGTTACGAATGTTTAGCCTCTAACACCATCTCCAAACCCACTCACAAAGACAAGGGTCCTCTGGGAAAATGAACACCAGTTCCCAGCCTCTAAAGAGTATCCTTTTGGTAAGTTTTGAGTTTCCAAGTCTTGAATGTCCCTACATTCATGAAACCAAAGGATATCAGAGGCATGTATTCCAGCCTCCTCATTATACACAGGAAGAGTCTAAGGCCCAGAGAGGCAAAGTTACTCGACCAAGGTCACACAGATGAAGTGAGTCATAGCTGAGTCTCGAACCTGAGAGTATGGTCTCTTTGGCGGTACACGTTCGGGTGGTTACTCACTCGTGCTGCCTGAAATAAGTGGGCCAGTGCCTGGGGCTTGGGAATCCGTTAGTTATATGAGCCTGTAGTTTTAACATCCTATTTTCTGGAAGTCAAAACTACATCACCAGGGTGTTTCTCCTTTTCATTACAGCAGTCATCTCTATTTTATTTATATTTTGCAGTGAAATGATTTAAATCAAATGAGCTTGGGCACAGAGGAAATTTGACCTGAAAGAGGGTTTCTGTGGCAGGATGATAGCCAGCAGATACTTATTTCCCGAGGCCAGTAACATCCTGGTGCAAGGGGATCCATCAATACATCTTTCATAAGGGCTTCTCTGAACAGTGAGGTAGAAAATCTTTCCAATGACTCCGGCCCATTTGTAACTTTGCCCTGAATAAAAGAAGGGATTGATCGAGGCTTGGACTGCTTCCATGCCCAGGGGCCTTCCTGCGCTCTCGGAGGCAGAGTCTACAAATGGAACTCAACTGGGCAATTGCTCCTGGAGGGAGTGCCCAGTAGGGGCAAGCATGGCCTCTGAAGAGTGGGCAGTGATGGGTCGATCGTGCTCAGCCTCCATCTGCTGGGTCTGCAGAGGGGCTGATGCCTGGAAGTCTCTACAATAAAGAAGCTTGAAAGGGATCACAGGAAAGGCTTGCCATTGGGAGTTCAGAAACAGCAGATCTGTCTCCCCTCTTGGTGATCACCAACGCACGGTTGGTGTAATAGAGCCTGGGCGCGTCCATCAGCCAGTCTGTTGGCATCGCTTAAGAATCCACAATGGGCTGGGCAGAGTGGGAGAGCCCGAAGGCTCCAGAACAGGGCAAAGGGGTGTAGGGGGTTGAGAAGGATGGCCCATTCCTCCAGACGTTTCCACGACCCCAGCTGCCCAAAATGGCGGCCGATGTCCTGAGCGCTCCATTGGCTGGGAGACCAGGAGGCCTGAGTTCAGTCTTAGATGAGGCTACTGGCTAACTATCGCCCCTTGAGCAACAGACTTCTCCCTCTGGGCAGTGCTTGCCTTTCCTACAGAACTGGTGTGAGGCTGCTTATCTTACGGCAGTGGTTTTCGATTTGTGGGCTGGGGCACTTTTACCTTCCAGGGGACACCTGGAACTGCCTGGAGACATTTTTGGTTTTCACAACCGGGGGAGGTAGGGTGGGATGCTACTGGCTTCTAGTGGGTAGAGGCCAGGGGTGCTGCTAAACATCCTACAGTACACAACCCCCTTGCCCCCCACAACAAAGAGAGATCCAGCTCGGAATACCAGCAGTGTGTCAGAGTTGACAAAACATGCCTTCAAAGTTGCCGTGTGACGTCCCCAAGACTATGAAAGATGCGCACAGACCAGGGCCAGGCACAGCACAGACCCAGCATGAAGGGAGCTCCTGCCCTTCTCCTCTTCAGAGCTGGTGAGGGTCGGACTCCACTAGCACCGCCACTTCTCGCTTGGTTTCTCTAAGGTGGCCGAGGATGCAGAGAAGACGGAAGCTCTGTCTGCCTCTCACAGGCTGGTTTAGTCCTAAGACACCTGCCCATGCTCTGCAAACCAGCCTAAAGATCGCCCCGATCCCAAGCTTCTTTCCCACTTCCTAGGCCTGTGAACTTGACTGAGATGCTTCTCTCATCCAAGCGCCAATGTTGGGATAAATTGGGATAAAGCGCCAATTGTTGGGATTATAAAACCTAATTCATGTCAGAGTTGCCATGAGGTGTAGAAATCAGTATCCTTCCCACTGCCTGGCACACGCATGTTCAGTACATGGGATTCATTATTTTCTGTGGGGAAAAATGCCTATTTCCTCTAATTGCCGTGAGAATTAGAGGTAAGGTAGGAAGGGCAGTTAGCATGGTGCCTAATGCCATGACTGACGCTGAGTAAATCTGGGTGGATGGAGACAGGGGAATGAAAACCTGAATGACCAAAAAAAATGAAGGTTCGAGGAAAAGCAAATCTGCAACGCGGAGCCTAGCATGAAGGAGGGCTCAAAAGACATCTGCCCAGTGCGGAGGAGGGGCCAGGGAGGCTCAGGGAAGCGCAAGGGTCCACAACAGGGCCTCTCAACCTCAGCGTTACTGACATGTGCGGACAGATGATTCTCTGTGGTTGGGGGGCTGTCTGTGCACAGTAGGATGTTTACCAGCATCCCTGGCCTCTACCCACTAGATGCCAGCAGCATCCCTCCCTCTGCATCCTGGAATGGAGACAACCAAAACTGTCTCTGGCCTTTGCCAAACATCCCCTGGGGGGCACAAGGGCCCCCAGGTTGAGAACCACTAGT
The DNA here is from genome assembly GCF_949987515.2 of Delphinus delphis. NCBI lineage: Eukaryota > Metazoa > Chordata > Mammalia > Artiodactyla > Delphinidae > Delphinus > Delphinus delphis. Next base: position 63,848,127 of record NC_082697.1, on the reverse strand, counting down.
CTGAAGCACCCGATGCACAGTGGGCCCTCACTCAGCAACTACTTGTTGGAAGAAGGCAGGGGCAGAGGATCGAGGGCACAGCACTGAGCCGCCCCTGCCTGCTTCAGCCGGGAGAGAGGCTGTCCAGGGCAGACGCCAGCTCAGTTTCTCTGAAACAGTCGGCTGCTACGAGAGTGCATCGTTTGTGCTCTGCCTTGTGAAGAGGGAGGCTTTTCTGAGAACCTACTTTTCCAGCCCTGAAGATTTCATGTGGATATCGTAGTAAACATCCCCGCCACTCAACCTGCCTCTCGTTCCTCTCCCTCCGAAGTGATTCTTTCGAAGCGCTTCTCGTCCCAAGTGGTTTAATGTTCCTATTTCGTGGAGGAGCCTCTGCAGTCGAGAAGATGAAGAGGTACGGAGTTAAGCCGCAGGTTTGTGGTTTGGGCTTAGAGGTGGCAAAACCCGCGCTTCTCTTTAGCATCTGAACGTAACCTTTCAGAGGACGCTCAGGGAGGCTACGGAGAGAGAAAGCAAAGTGCAAAGGTCACAGGTACACGGGTGGAGGGACCCCAGGGGAAAAGGGTAGCAGGGGAGAAAAGTCATGTGAGCTCAAAGGCAGCTGGGCTTGGAGGCTGGCGGCAGGGCGTAAAGATAGAATTAGACTGAAACTTCCGGGATCTGCCTTTAGGAATGAGCTGCAACCGAAATGAATTACTGGACACTACCTCTCTCTCTCATCCCAACTCCAATCCTTTGTCAAGTCCTAGGTCTCCCTTGGCCCCATCCACTTCTCTCCAGCTCCCCCATCACCTGCACCTGATGAGAAGTGCAGATTCCTGACTGAGCCCCTGCGTGTACCTCACCCGCCCATCCATCCCTTTTCCCCTCCGGCAGCCAGAGCGATCCTTTGAAAAGACAGGTCAGATGCTACTCCTTCACTTAAAATCCTTCCATTCTCCCTATTTTTCTTGGGACAAAGATGGAATTCTGACTGCAGCCTGCACAGCCCTGCTAGATACAGGCCCTGCCCACCCTCCCCTTCCCTTCTCCACTCTCTCCTGCTTCTTAGCTTTCTCTCCAGTCATTATGAGTTGGAATGAGTACCCACTGAGCCTAGGACCTTTGCCCATGCTGCTTCCTCTTCCTCAGTGAATCCTTACCCAGTCTACACTTCGTTGTTTCAGCTTAAATGTCACTTCCCCAGGGAAACTCTGTTGACCCTCCCTGGCCAGGTCCTGCAGCAGAACCCCTCAGAACACTCAACCTTCATCTCACTGCACTTATCACTGTCCTGCTCAATGACCGACATCTTTCCCCAAACAGACGATGGCACTGTCTGAGGGCAGAGTGGGAATCTATTTTGCCCACTAACGTGACGTTGCTCTACTCAGTTTCAATAAACGTTTGCAGAATAAATAAGTGCATAAATAGGAGGAGGAAGAGAGAGGCTTGCTCCAAGTGTCGACAAAGAGTGTCCCTTTCAGGGGTCACGTCCCATGGCTCCACTCCCAGACACCATTAGGATAGAAAGGGGGCCGGGCAGAGCGTGGTGTCTGCCTGCCTGGATGGTCTGTGGCCAACCCTTCTCTCGCCACTTTACAAGCTTCCCTCTTCCAGCTGCAGCCACATGAGGACGGGTCCTGGCTGCCTGCCCCCCGCCCTCCATGAGAAGAACCGCCCCTCAGTCCAGGATCACCAGTCCCTGCAAATCCACCCGCTGTTTCAACAACAACAACACATTGCCAAGTCCCTACTGCCTGGGCAGTGGAAAGGAGATGTGGACTGTGGCCTCCAGGAGCCCAGCAGCAACTGCATCACCAGTGGGCTGGTTTGGAAATGCAGACTCCCAGGCCCCACCCCAGACCAGCTGAATCAGAATCTGCGCTTGACCAAGAGCCCGGGTGTGATCTGTGTTAAAGTGTGAGAAGCTCACCTGGGGGGTTTGTTAAACTGTGGATCTCCCTACCCCCCCATCCCCCCCAACTTTCTGATGCAGGAGGTCTCCGGGGCGTGGCAGGAAAATCTGCATTTGTCTCAGGTTCCCGCATGATGCTGACGCCGCCTGTCCAGCCAGGACCATGTTTTGAGAACAACTGCTTTATAAACTTGTGAGGGTCCAGGCAGAGGTCACGGGGGCCCAGGAAGGTCTTCTGAAAGAGGCAAGTGTGAGCTGGAGCGCACTGGACAAGAAGGGTTTGAGGGGCATTCCAGACAGAGGGCACTGCAGGAGGGCTGCTCAGCAGCGTGAAGCAAGGTGTGCACAGGGAATGTCCTGCACCAGCCAGGGGGAGGGGGAGGGGGGAGGGGAGAAGGGGAGGGAGCCTGGAGGCCACAGAAGCTCTGCTTCCTCTTGGCCCGGAAGATCTCTGTGGCCCAGCGCCATAAAGGATGGACTGAGACGTCCTCACACCAAGCCTTGTCCTAAGGCTATTTACATACTTTAACATATTTTCCTTTCTTTCTTTCTTTTTTTTTTTGGTGGTACGCGGGCCTCTCACTGGTGTGGCCTCTCCCGTTGTGGAGCACAGGCTACGGACGCACAGGCTCAGCGGCCGTGGCTCACGGGCCCAACCGCTCAGTGGCAAGTGGGATCTTCCCGGACCGGGGCACGAACCCGCATCCCCTGCATCGGCAGGTGGACTCTCAACCACTGTGCCACCAGGGAAGCCCTTTCCTTTCTTTCTTTTTCAACTTTTTTTTTTTTTTTACATCTTTATTGGAGTATAATTGCTTTACAGTGGTGTGTTAGTTTCTCCTTTATAACAAAGTGAATCATCTATACATATATCCCCATATCTCCTCCCTCTTTTGTCTCCCTCCCACCCTCCCCATCCCACCCCTCCAGGCGGTCACAAAGCACCGAGCTGATCTCCCTGTGCTATGCGGCTGCTTCCCACTAGCTATCTACCTTACGTTTGGTAGTGTATATATGTCCATGCCACTCTCTCGCTTTGTCACAGCTCACCCTTCCCCCTCCCCATATCCTCAAGTCCATTCTCTACTAGGTCTGTGTCTTTATTCCTGTTTTACCCCTAGGTTCTTCATGACATTTTTTTTCCCTTAGATTCCCTATATATGTGTTAGCATACGGTATTTGTCCTTCTCTTTCTGACTTACTTCACTCTCTATGACAGAATAATTATAGACTCACAGAAGTTGCCAAGATAGTCCAGGGAGGCCCATGTTCCTTGGCCCAGCTTCCCGCAAAGGTGACATCCTATGTAACTGCGGTGCAATATCAGAGCGAGACAATGAACATCAGTCCAGTGCTGTGAACCAGACCACAGGCCTTAGTTTTCAGATCTTCCTTGCACTCACTTGTGTGTGTGTGTGTGTACGCATGTATTTACTATTGATTCCTCACAACAACCCTATCAGAACCTCATTGTGCAGATGAGGAAACTGAGGCGCAGAGAGACTAAAGCAACTGGCACAGGAGGGGCAGGGGGCAGAAATATTAATAAATCCCAGAAGTTTGGCTCAAAGCTGACACTCATTATTGCTTCTCTGGCAAGTTCTGACATGCATGCAAGCTCTCATGGATCAGGGATGTTTCTGGGACCATCCACATCTGAGAACAACTGCTGGGTGGCAAATGGAGGCTCCAGGCTTGTCCTGAAGGACCAGGTCCTCTGGGAAAGAGCCCACTGGCAGAGGCTGGGTGGAGAAGCCGGGGGAGAGGGCTGTGGCCACAGATGCCTCGTCCCATTGGCTCCCAGGCAGTCTCGCTCCGGCTCAAAGGTGCTCCTGTCTGCCAGGTCTGCCCCCAGGTACCTGGTCTGGTGATGTTCGCAAGGCTGGCCTGGGCTGTCTTGCCAACATCAGGACCAGACAAAAATGTGCTGTTCCATGTCCCAGCCCCTGCCCTGGCGCCTGGCAACCCCACAGAGGCCTGCTTGTGAGGGCAAGAAGCAGGAGGCCGGGCTGCTTGGCCAACCTCTCAGCCCCTGGCTGCTGGGGTTAGGGTGGGGTGCAGGAGCGGGGAGAGGGGATACACAGCGAGGCCTTACAGCACGGAACAAGGCCTCCCTCACCAGCCAGGCCTCCAGAGACTGCCTCGTGGCCAGCGACCTACCAGACAAGGCTCCCCTCTGCTGCTGACTTTTATGGCATGTGGGGCTCCTTGGAAGGGAGCGTTCGTTGTGCTTAGAAATCTGTAAGCATGATCTATGTGTGTGGACAGGGACTGCCCAGACCCATGTACGCTGCACTTGGTTTCTGGCCAGATAGGTGGGGCTGTGGGTGAGTTCTTTCCTTCTTCAACTTGGTGCTCTGTTCCTGTTGCTATAATGCTATTGGTGTAGTTAGGTAGAAAAGGTTTCTTTTCATTAAGAAAAAAAAAATTCAAACCATATGGGAAAAAAAGTTTGAAAAACTCCACTACGGCACTGGGAGCGAGTTTGCGTCGACGTGGAGCAACTACTGTCAGGGCCCGATCAAGAAGCTCCTCTCTTAACCTCTCTGATCCTCAGTTTCCCCAACTGGAAAGTGTGCATCAGGCTGGAAGGATCCACCCTAGACCGTTAACCCACAGAGCTCTGTATGGGAGAGAGCTCTGTATGGGAGGATTGAGCGGACAGGGTTAAGGGGGAGGGGCGGTCTTTTACTTCTCTTCTGTCCAGAGATTCGAAGTGCAGCCCCAGACAGGGCGCATCACTGAGTCATGGTCATTGATCCGCTGTAGGAGGGCCGGAAGCACCGGACAGGGCTTGTCCAGCCAAGAGAACATGGAAACCCAGTTGTTTAAAAAAATTCTACGGGTCAAAGCAAACTTGTTGATTCACTAGTTACTGGTTTTGATTTCTAAATAACCCTTTTCCAGGAACCATTTCAGGAGCTCTCCATAACCCTCGGACTGGGAGATTCAGAGAAAGTTCTGCAGTGACAGGACCGGGGGTAATGAATGGCGGCCCTGGAGTGTCACCCAGCTTCCCACTCTCTGGCAAGGAACCCGATGGGGCTCTGACTTCAGAAGCCTCCGGTTCATCACCCACACACCAGCACCTTGGGTGCTGCAGAAGAGGAAAAGTCAGCCCACCCCAGCTGCACCAGCTGTGTCAAAGTCATTTTTAGAGCCTTCTAGAAACTACTAGCTTCGATATCCCAGAATATGCATCGCGGGTCCCCTCAGAGTGCTAGAGGGTTCCCTCTCCCCCCGCAACGCCAACAATTGTTTCTCCATGAATGGCATCGATGCGCCTGCTCTCCAAAAGAACCCATACTAGGGGGGAAACGGACACACCGTTAGGTTACCGCAACACGTGAAACCAACTTACAAGTTACACCTTCCCATTCCAAAAAAAGGCAGGCCTGCGATGAAAGACACAGAAGCCAGACAAGGACTGCACTAGAGGCAGAAGTGATGAAGGGGAAACGGTACAAACCAAACCTAACAGAATGATTACGACTGACATTAGATGAGGCTCTGAGCTTCCCGGCGGCCAAAGCAAAAAGGGATGTCTTGTTTTATATAACTCACGATCCGATAACCTGGAAGCTTAGGCAAAGAAAAGAGAAAAGCTCAGACCTGGTGTGATGTGCCTGCAGGGAGGGAGGAGACAGTAGGTGATGAAGTCCAGAGGTGAGTGGCAGCCTGGCCAAGGATGCACCTTTGGCTTCTACTCCAAGTGGCATGAGAGCCACTGGAAGGCTTTGTGCGGAGGCATGACCTCATCTGACTCATGATTTAAAAGAGCAGCTCTGGAAGCCATGCTGAGCATATCTGTTGAGGGGAGGGGGGTGGGGGAGGGAAGGGAGAAAGAGGGAAGCAGATATGGAGGCTAAAGCAAGAGATGGTGCAAACGCTTAGAATAAAACCATGCTACTTCCTGGGACCTACCAGGCTTGGCACGCTCTGAACGCACCTCTCCATTCAACCCCAACTCATGCCTCTTTCCTTCCGTCCCCTCCCTTCCGCTACCTTGATCTCCATCCATTTCTTGTCCTGTGTGTTTATCACTTTGGGCATTTGTGCACCCTCATCCTTTGCGTCTCAGCTCAAAGTTAGCCCCTGGAGAGCCCTTTCCCAAACTCTTATCTTATGTAGGACCTCCCTCAATTCCAGACCTGTTCTCTTCTTTCCTAGCACCCAGTCACAGCGGGTCATTATGATCTCCACCAGGACATCTGGTATCTCATGAAGATCAAGACATGCCTTCCACTGCATTTCCTCCAGCATCACAGCCCCAGACCTGACACATAACAGGTGCTTAATAAATTCTGGTGAATAAGTGAGCCTTAGGAGGTAGACAGAGAATGATTCCTAGATTAGGAAACAGAAGCTCACAAGGTCACCAACCTGCTGGTGGTTCCCAGGTCTGCCTCCAAGGCCAGGGCCCTTGATCCTTCCCTCCAACTGCTCTGGACTCAAATCAGAAGATCCGGCCCTGATGTTACTCTGCAAGATTCTTGCCACTGAATTAAATCAAGATCTTTGTGCTTTGACCCGGGGCCAACGAGAATGTGATGACGACCTGCAAAGCTCCCAGAAGAGGGTCAGTAAGTTGCAGCCATACCTGGGTCAGGCCCCAGCAGAGTGCGAGAGCGAAGAGGGATGAGGCAGGATCCCCACTCATAACACAAGCTGTCCTCCCTGAAGCACACAGCCTTTATCTGATCAGTTTTCTAGGCTGCGGCAACCAAACAGTGGAATCCACAGGAAATTAAGCTTATTGACTCAGTCTTTGGATACCACGTGGAGAAGAGACACTTACACATGTCATCTGGGCCTGGGGTGCTGTAGGTTATTGGCAGCGGGTATGTACTGAGTTTTGAATGACAGCTGGGGGCGGGGTGGGCGTGGGGCACAGTGACCCTGCTTCCGCACTCCGTGCAGATTTCTGAGTCGGGGTCCCTTCTCCTGAGGCCCTGTTTTACCTCTACTTGGCTGGCTTGGAGAGTGGAAGGATTTGGGATAAAGCTAATTCTCCACAGAACCTGGTATCTGAAAGAACTGACTTTTAAGCTCCAGACAGATTTAATGGGCATCTCATCATTGGCACGAACTGTGGATGAACTGTGATGGGATTCCATTTCTAGGTGTTTGCCTCGTGCCATCTCTTCATGGCTCTTTGAGCTGTAACTTCTTAGGTCATTTAGGACTGGAGAGAAAAGGCAACCTTTGAGATTCATGGCATATACTCCAGAGGTCTGGGGAATGAATGTCCAAATAAAAAGTAACCATAAATAAATAATGAAACAAATAGTTAATATTCAGAGGACCTAGCACACGTGCCAGGTACTGTATGAATATCTATATGCAGTATTGCATTACCCTCATGTGTTCTTTTGTAATTAAAATAAAATCCCAGCTCCCTATCACAGCCTGCAAGGTCCTATGGGATCCGACGACGGCCCCCCCACCTCGCCCCGTCAGCCCCTCCCTCCTCCCCTCACTCATCACTATGTTTCAACCACCAGGCCAAGCTCATTCCTTCCTCAGGACATTTGCACATTTCACTCCTCTGCCTAGAGTACTCTTCCCTAAATCCCTGAATGTCAGTCTGATTGATTCTCATCATTCTCTCAAAGCTAGGCTAAATACCACCTACCCCACACAAGCCGTTAGTCCATCTCATCACCCTTTTTTTTTTAATAGCATCTTACCACATCCCTGACGTTTCTTATTTATGACTTTGCCTAGGTGTTCCTAGTCTGTTTCTACTTATTGAGCTCCATGAAGTCAGGGACCTTAGACTCCCAGTACGCCCAATGCCTGGAACGATACCGACACACAGTAGATACTGAATAAATACTCCGGGAAAGAATGATAGAGAAAGTGGAACCTGGATTTGGTTGATATCACTCCAAAGCTTGAGTTCTTAACCACTGGGCCACACTGCCTCAGCACAGGACATCCTGCTAAGTCTGCTGGACTTCCAAAGACACCACCATGTTCCAAAGACATGCTGGTGCATGTGGCTTTGGGCGGGGGGGAGGGGTACCTTTCACCAGAAGGCTGAGATCTTATTTTGTTTTGTAAACCACTGCCTAAGAATCACCTTGGCTCCTGTGTCAATACTTCCCTAACATACGGGATCAGGGGCTCCTGGCTTGGTTCTAGCTAGAGGTCCCTTTCCTGTATGCTAGGACCAAGTTGGTGACTTAGCAAATGCAATGTTAGGCAACACGGAAATCAATGATGTAGATCTCAAGCGCTACTGCAGTTCAGAACCTGGCCCATGAATTCAACAACTGATGCTACAAATGTATATAACGAACTTCCAGGCGTCACGGACAACGCAGGGACAATTCAGAAAAGCAGAGTGGAAGAAAGCATGGTGTGTTGTCAGGTAGCCCGAGCTTCCTCCCAGGGCTCTGCTTACTCCCTTACTGGGTGAGCTTGACAGAGCTGCCCCCACTTTCTAGGCCTTGGTTTTCACATACGTAAAATGGGGACAATGAGAGTCCATTTATTTTAAAGGGCTTACCTCCAATGCCATGTCCAGAAATACATGGCAAGTGTCAATTACAGAGCCTGGCGCCTCACAGGCAGTGGTCACGAAAGATGTATTACATGCCTAAGAAGTTCAAGTGCAGTCGGTACCTTGCCGGAGTTTTCTCTGCCTCTTAGATCCTAGAAGCATGACAGGAAGAGCCCTGTCTTCACTGCATTTCTCAAACTCCACATCAGAACATACAGGCTGACCTCGGGGCAGAGTAGGAAACAGGGACCATTCTGGACCATGTCACGTCCAGGCCGCACAGCCTGGATTTGAAATCGGCTCTGACACCAGCTGTGTGACCTTGGGGAAACAATGCACCTTCACCCTGTTTCTGGCCGTTAGTTTCCTCAGCCGTCAAGTAGGATAACGGTCGGTGTCATCCGGTCCCTGTCCACCTCTCTAACCTCACATCCTACTCCCCTGCCCACCCCATGCATAACGCCCCTCCCCGCTGGACTTCTTCAGGTCTTCAATCTGGGCCTCGAGAATTTACACCTGCCATTCCTTCTGCCTGGAACAGCCTTCCTTCTGGCTCTATGGTGTCTTGGCTAAACTGGTCCCTCTATGAGATCTGACCACAGCTCTGTATTAATTTTCTTATTACCACCCCTCAACATGTGTGGTTATATACTGAGTGGCGTTCCCTGGTTTCCATTCTGTTTCTTCCACAGACTGTGAGACTGTAAGCCTCCTGAGGACAGGGGCCATGCCTTTTTTAGTCAGCAGTGTATTTCCAGAACCTAGCACAGTGCCCGGAACACAGCAAGTGATCAATAAAGGTTTGATGGGGCTTCCCTGGTGGCGCAGTGGTTGAGAGTCTGCCTGCCGATGCAGGGAACACAGGTTCGTGCCCCGGCCCGGGAAGATCCCACATGCCGCGGAGCGGCTGGGCCCGTGAGCCATGGCCGCTGAGCCTGCGCGTCCAGAGCCTGTGCTCCGCGACGGGAGAGGCCGCAGCAGTGAGAGGCCCGCCTACCGCAAATAAATAAATAAAAATAATAATAAAGGTTTGATGAGTGAATGGATGAGTGCTTGGCATTTCTGTACACATCAAAGCCGTCACCCAGCCCAGTCCCCCAAACTCCAACCAAACCACCCCCAGTGCCCCGTCCTGTCCTTTTCCCGCCTCACATCCTAAGGCAATGGGGGCATGGGCTCTAGGGCAACGGACGCGTCTCCTGGTTCCACCGCTTTTAGCTGTGTGACCTCGGAAAAGTTTTTAACCACTCTGTGCTGTGCCTTAGTGTCCTTACCATTAAAACAGGGGTAATGGTACCAGTACCTACCTCACAGACTTGTTTTCAGCATTAAACGAGTTAACATATGTAAAGCACTTAGAATTAGGTCCTGTACGTGAATAAACGACGTCTAGTAGTAATAGCAGCAGCAGCAGTGATAATACTCCTGTCACTACCATTTTGTGGCACAGAAACACGAGGTCCACCCGAGTACCTTACCTTTCACACAGGTATGTCCACTCCGAAACCAGGCAGTGGTTCTCAACCCGGGCAGCCCATCAGAATCACCTGGGGAGCTTCACGTTATCCTCATGCCTGGGCGGCATCCAGCTCAATTAGAGCTGACCCTCCAATAACACGAGTTTGAACTTCGCGGGTCCACTTAAACATGGATTTTTTTTCCATAGTAAACACTACCATAATACACAATCCATAGATGGTTGAATCCGAGGATGAAGAACCTTGGGTACCAGGAACTGTGGACGCCTGGCAGCACGGATACACAGGACCGACTATAAGTCATAAGCAGATTTTCAACTGCGTGCAGGGCAGGCGCCTCTAACCCCCGAGTTGTTCCAGGGTCACCAGTACATTGGCGCCTCTAGCGGGGGGCGCAGGCATCAGTTTTTTATCCTCCCTAGGTGATTCCAGTGCAGAGCTGAATTCGAGAACCACTGTAAACTCCGTAAGCTCAAAGGGCCTCAAAACCATCAGTTGTATACTCCCTTCTCCAATAGATTTTTACCATTTTTATCCTACTATCCAACGATCATTCCCAAAGTAACAGCTAGTCTACTTGTTCTATTTTTCTCTAGAGCAGTGGTTCTCAGCTGGGGGCAATTCTGCCCCACAGGGGTATTTAGCAATGTCTGGGACACTCTGGATATCACCCCTCAGGGGAGAAGGATGGTATCAGCACCTAGTGGGCGGAGACCAGGGATACTGCTAAACACCCTACAGTGCACAGGACACCACTAGAGAAAAGACTTATCCGGCCCCAAAAGGCAATAATGTCGAGGTTGGGAAACTTGCGATAGAGATACCCTTTCTGTAGGTGTGGGGAGGACCACAGACAATGATAAGAAAGAAGAAAACTCCAAGGGAATTTGTCATTACTGAGTATCAACCTCGAGCCCTGTGCCAAGCAGATGTCTCATGAAAAATGACAATAGCTACTAGTCTCTGAGTATCTACAACAGACTACAAGAGGACTAAACCACAAGGCAACGTCCCCACTTCATCCAAAAGCAAGCAGGGACAGCAAGGGCAGGTAACCAGGCTAAGGTCACAAAGTTTGCACACAGCAGATCTAGATTTTAGCCCATTCTGTTTGATTCCAAAGTCGAGGCTGCCCTGGCTTACACTCCCTGAGCCTCACCACATGCCAGGCAATGTTCTGAATGCTTAACATGTATGATCTTAATCTCCACAACAACACTGTGAACCAGATACTACCATGGTTATCATCATCATCCCCATTTTACAGCCTGGAAATACTGAGGCAGAGTGGGGTGAAGTGACTTGAAGAATTTCACACGGCTCGTAAGTAGCAGAGGTGGGATTTGCACCCAGAGAGCTTGTATCCAGAATCTGGCTCATTGCCACCGTACTACTGCCTCTAAGAAAATGATGCAAAGGAAGGATCAAACTCCTCCCTGCCTCAGGACCTTTGCATAAGCTGTTCCTTCTGCCTTAAACACCCTTCCTCTGGCCTCTGGGTTCAGCTAACCCTCCTTCCCCATTAGCACTCAGCTTATATACTTCACTTCTCTGGGATACCCTCCCTGACCCTCAGACCAGGTGAGTTACCTCCGTTAAACCCCCTCCTAGGTCTCCTTCACAGCATTTCACAGTTTACAATGAACTAAAGACTCATGCAAGTGTTTGATCAACATCGGTCTCCTCCTCTAGACTACAGACTCTGTGCAGACAGGGACTGTGCCTGCCTTGATCAGAGCTGTAGCCCGGGCGCCTGGCATGATGCCTGGCACAAAAGAGGTGCTTAAGAAAAGCTTGTGGTTGAATGCATGAAGCAGAGGACCAGAAGCCAAAACAACAGCTGGTGCCTGACCTGTCCATTTCCCCATCCCCAGAGAGGGACAGAGCCATCTAGCGGGGCCTGTCCAAGCGCCTCCAGGACAGGGCAGGGCTGAAGAGCGCCCCAGGCCAGCCGGCAGTGGGGGCCATAAACCAACTCGCCGGAGCCATTTCTTCTTCATGGTCGCTGGTCTTTATCATCTTCCAATCAATGCTGGTTGAGTTCTAACTGATTCTCTCTGATATCCCTCTCCAGAAGGGAGAAAGGCTCTGTTTACTGGGGCAGAGCGTAGAGGACAGGCCTTTTTCTTCCTGCTGTATTTAATGCTGCTGCTAATCACGGAGATTAGACTAAAACAATTACAACCGCTAATTAAAGAACAATGCAGTTTTTGGCATCTTCGCACAGACTGCACCATTGGGAATTCCTAACTTGGTCAAAGCAGGGATAATTAAAACCCCTGCTCGACTCTTCCCACTCCAGCAGCTGGACCACGCTGATTAAACTGCAAATAAAACACATGAAACCAACACTCTGTAGTCTATCCAATTTCACTTAAAAGGGCTTTTAACTGATTCATAAACAGAGAAGCCGTAAACAGCAAATTATTTAACTAAAGCCAGTTATTTTGGCATCGCGGTTTGCTTTATTCTCAGCACTGGCCTTGTGCGTGTCATCCAGGGGACATCAGGCTGGTGGAGCCTGAGACGCACATTCCAAAGCGTGATGTCACTCACTCCTGCTCACCGGCAACAAGACGTCACCAACGTGCAGCTGTCTTCTCTGGGTTTGAAGCCCGCTGAGAAAAAGATCAGGTACTGCATATGCCCCCCAAAATGCCCAGTTAGCTCTTGACTCTCCATCAAGGAAGGATGGCAGGGATAGAGAAGGTGACAAAGTGTAGGTAACGTGGAAAAAAATGTTCAGCTGTAAAACACATTGAAGTTATTCAGAGACGGCCAACTTCAGATCTAAAATGCAACCAGTATCTACTAAACAAGAAAAAGCCTCGTTCTCCAGCTGTGGGAGGATGTGTCACAACAGCTGGATGAAAAAGCATGTTCGCTTTACACGGAGCCACTCTGAGACCCCAGTTAGACACACTTCCCAACTCATTCTAAGAAGCGTAAAACTGGGGTTTGCTATCCTCCTCCCTTGTTACAGGAGATAAGAGGGGGAGAAATGAGAAGAAAAAGGGAGAAGAGGAAAAGGCAGGAACAAAGAAAATGAAAGACATCCTCAATGTGAGCAGCAAAAAGGGACAGAAAAAGACAAAAAAGACAGCAAGAGAGCAAACCCAGGAATTTTAAAAGCCTGTACCACACGTGTGGTTAGGATCAGAGAAGAAGCGTCTGCCCTCCCTGTGCTGGAGCCCGGGCGTTGGCTGGGTTATGTAGCAATGCTTCTCCACCCGCTGGGGTGAAGGTCTTCTTCCTCCTCTCTGTCTCAGACTGATGGCTTTGTAAAATAAAACAAAAAATGAAGTATCGGAAAAAAAGGAAAAAAAAAAGAGATGCTTGGCGATGCTTGGGCGCCAGGCAATGCCCAATTACTATAAAAGTTTCTAAAAGCTTGCCCGCAGTTTCTGAAGCTGTCTCAGCACAGACGGTGACAAACAAACGCTTCGTGACTGGCCCTGACCCATGGACCTCACTTTGAGGAGTTCTTTTCCCACAGTCACTGGGAATGCACTTAATCAGATTCATAATATTCTATGTAATGTTCACCACATGTTGTTCAGCGACAAAAAAATGCAGGCTTTCAAATGCATACAAACATAGGAAACCAAGACCAGAAAGAAATGCCCCAAAGACTATATTTCAGGATGATGATTTTACTTCTTGCTTTCTTTCCACCTTTTTTAAGCTTTTTAAATAAAACACCATTTTTTTTAACGTAAAAAAGAATCAAAGTGATTTTTATCAAAGAATATTCCATCTATGAAGGCAAGGGGATAAGATGCTTTATCATAAGACATAGTTATTTGTGTATAATTATGTATGTATGATGTTATAATAAGTATATTAATTACTACATAAAATAGGATAATACTGTTCAGTAAAAGTTACATAACTGCATGCAGACACATGATGGAGTTGTATACAGCCAATAAGTATGACGTTTACAACGAATACTCCATGATTTAAGGAAATGCTTTTGCAATTTGGTTGAACGTCAAATTGCCAATACAGTATTCAACCCTTTTTGCTCTACAAAAACAGCAATTTCATATGGTTTAAGCGAATATGATGTTAAACGGAATATAAAGGTTCAACGAATAGACTTAGAGATCAACTATTTAAAAAATGTGCATGCATGGAAAAGAAGATTGGAAAAAACACACATCAACTGTGGCATGGTGACTTTTTTTTTCTTCTTGGTCATCTTCCAAATTTCCAACCATGAGAATGTATTACTTTTGTAAGTAAGAAAGAAAATGCCATTCAAATTTTTAATTCAGGGAAATTGCTAGCATTTTTGAGTTTTGTCCTAATTTTTATACTACCAATAAGAATTCCATTATACCACTTTCGAATGTTACAGACAAAACTGGTTACTTACTCTGTGTGCATGTATGTTGGGGAAAGGGGGATAAATGGCAAATTTAAATTCATCAGTATTAACAGCTTAGATTATTATTAAATTCGCTCATCATCCCTAATCATGAACTGGGCAGGAAGCACTGCCTCTGTGTAGGAGAAAGGGGCTGTAATCACAGGGACCTGAAGATCGGGGGTCCCACGTCTCTGAATCTGCCATCCATTGCCCTGTTTCCTTGGGCAAGTCACTTCCATTTTTGTTTTGGCCTCAGTTCCTCCGTATTTAAAATGAGGGGTTTTATATGATATCCCTTGTATGTAGAATCTAAAATACGACACATATGAACTTATCTACGAAACAGAAACAGACTCACAGATACAGAGGACAGACTCGTGGTTGCCAGGGGGGAGGTGGGTGGGGGAGGGATGGATTGGGAGCTGGGGATTAGCAGATGCAAACTATTATATATTGGATGGATAAACAACAAGGTCCTACTGTAGAGCACGGGGAACTATATTCAATATCCTGTGATAAGCTATAACGGAAAAAAATATAAATATATATATGTATAACTGAATCACTTTGCTGTACAGCAGAAATTAACACATTGTAAATCAAATATACTTCAATAAAAAATACATTAAAAAATTAATAAAATAGGGGGTTTGGAAGGCTGATCTTGAAGCTCCTTCCAACTTTGATATTCCACGCTCCTATTCCATAACGGCCAAAATCGGCTACGTAATGTGCGGGGCCCAGTGCGAAATGAAAATGCATGGCCTCTTATTAAAAACTTATTAAGAATTTCAAGGCAGTGACAAGAGAGCATTCAACCAAGTGCAGGGTCCCACTGAGCACGGGACACACGCCCATCTAGCCCTGCCCTCATCTCTAGCTGTTGCCATCTACCAGCAACCACCCACCGAAACAAAAGCGGATTTAAAAGTGTTTGGCAGACCAAGTGTGTACACTTCAGTAAGAATTACTCACAATTCTTACTTTCAATAAGAAACACTCACACATGTCAACAAAAATAGTTAACCACACTCAGGTCGGGTGATTAAAAAACGAGTAACAATTGCGTTTTCATACTTGATTACAATCAGTTTCTATTTTAAAGACACGTCTCTAAATATGAAACTGTGCTTGGACTTCAAAGGCAACTCTGAGTTTCCCAAGTCTTACATTCCACCATGTTGAGCCTTATTTCTGCTACCATCTGTGATGAAGATGAAAGTAAGTCAGTCAGCTCTGGCTACTGAAGCTCAAACCTGAGGATACGATTCGGTATTTTGCAAAGTGAGAGGCGCCAGCCACACTCACCATCCGCTTCCGGTGCTTGCTGTTTCCTCGGCTACCGTCAATCTGAACCCTGGGACACCAGGGCCATCATGGAGAGGGAAACACGGACCACTTCCTGCCTTCAGACAACAGCAGGAAACCAACACATAAGGTGTCAACTCGCTTCCATGGAGCTCAGCTACACAGAACAGCCAAGGACAAGAAGGATACACAGGTGTCAGCTTCTGAACCACAACCTATTTACTCTCTGTACATTTCTAATGAGTGTGATGATTTCTGGAGTTGAGAAGCAGAGCCAGCTGAGGGTTACAATCAGCCACATTGAAAGCGGGGAGAAATAACAGTGGGCGAGAAATGTAAGAGCAGGAAAAATGATTGAAAAGCAGACAGAAAGATTATTTTTAAAAAAAGGACTCTGGGGCCGTTGAGTGAAGAGCTGCAGCGTTCTCGATTCCATCAGGAGTCATTAGTGCTTTTAGCAGAACCCAGAATCTAGTGCTTAAAATGATGGTGACATTTCTTCAAGGAAAGTTTAACACATGCCCAGCATACTCTGCCTCAGAAGGTAGGAAAGGGGGTGATATAATTTAGAAATATTCCTTATGGGTAAAATGTAACTTGAGGAAATGAGGTTTGTCTTATCTCCCAAAGGCTCCAGAGGGCTGGAGTTTTTTTCTGTACCCATGCAACATACACAGTATAGGTGCATGTTCGCATTTTTTAGCATTTCTCTTTTACCTACTTTGAAAAATCATTCTTACCACAGGCCTTACTTATATCAGAGTCTAGAATAGGAGTTTGCAAACTTTTTCGGTAAAGGCTCAGATAGTAAAGTCTTCCGTCTCGGTCATAATGGCTCGGCTATGCTGTTGTAGCTCAAAGCAGCCATGGACAGTCTGTAAGGAATGGGCATGACTGTGTTCCTAATGAACTCCACTTACAAAAACAGACAGCTGGCCGAACTGGGCCGGTGAGCCATCGTTTACCAACCGTTGGTCTAGAGCAAAGAACATGGGCTCCAGCAGGGCCAGACCTGGATTAGAACCCTGTCTCCACCATCTTGTTACTCAGAGGCTCATTCTCCCTCTTTCAAATTGTAACATGGGGGACAATAATACCCACTCGGCTGGGTGACTATGAGCTTCAAATGGAAAACTTAGTAGAGAATTGATAAAAATTAACTTTCTTCACCCAATAGTTTTTCTTTCCATCTATAGGCTACTTTTCTTGGTTCTTTATCCATATGATTCTTTTCAGACAATGGCCTTTCTTGAACATTATCTCATTGCCCCCAACCCCCCTTCCCATATTCCATGAGGCTAATAGACAGACATCATCAACTGATTCACTGATAAGGAAGCAAAGACTCATGGCAGTAGATACTGTAGCCGGAGGGATAAAGTATACTCTCAAACCCAGTAAACTCTGGCTTTGGGGCTACTCATACAAACACGGATGCACACGAATTTGCAGACATGCCCACTGAGAAATCTATCCACGTATACAGACGAGGCACCACGGTTAAGGGCATGACACAGGAGTTCCGGCTCGGCCACTTACTGGATGTATAACCCCACGCAAGGCACTTGACCAACTCAGCTTGGGTCTCTTCATTTGTGAAATGGGGTTAATAACAGGATAGGTTCTAGAAGGCTCTACCTTGAAATGCTAAGCTTAGTATTCAATATAATGTCTCGCACATATTGTAGTAAGTGTTCCACCAACCTCTGTTGCGTGTGGTCGTGAGGATTAAATGAGAACAGTATTCTCAGGCCCAGGGCCTGACATTCAGGGAATGTTCCATCGATGATCATTGCTTTGTTAGTGACAGGCCTACACACACTTAACACACACATGCAAACACATGCACACACATGCACACAGGGATGTGAGTTCCATGCAGGCAAGAACTATATCTGACACAAAGCATGGGCTCACTGAAGAGCTGTTTGCTTGTTTATGAACAAACACATGCATGTAAACAGATAACTGCAAACAGCTGATAGGTGGGCTGGGCTGGGCTACCCAAGGTCCTCACAACTGTCCACCCACGGCCATTCGTCCCCTGGAAGGCGCTGAGGAGTGACCCAGGCGTGGGATTATGAAATTCTGCTGGCTGCTTGCCGGATTCCAGAACACCACCACCCACATTGCTCAAAGAACCACACCAGTGGAGTCCCCTGAGGTGCTCAGCACAGCTGCGAATCCAGGATCCCAGGACACACCAAGGCTGGGGTTTCCACGGAGAATGTCCCTGCCAAGGAGGAGGGTGAACAAGGAGAAGCAAAATCCTCAACACACAAATGGAACTGAAGCAGCAAAGGAGGCTTGAGGGTGGTCCCTTGAACTGCTGGGATGAGGTTCTGTCTTTGAAGAAAGACAGTGTGTGTATCTGGAAGGAAAAAGCCAACGGATGCCCCACTGTTCTGCATGCAGGGGGTACTTCTGCTCAACCAGGTCCCTGCTGGTCCCCTGGGTGTCTGTGCAGGTGAGGCCACCTCTAAGCTAAGAAGGCAATGGCTCGCCTCTGGAGGAGCTGCAGCGTACAGGGCCATCGTGCTACGGGCTGCCTGGTTCCCAGGCAGCTGCCTTCACTATGCCAAGGAAAGCCCTTGGAGCTTGGCCTTCCTTATCTGAACTAGGGCGGAGGCTGTGTCCTCTTAGCATTACATAAACTAACAGCCTGGCTCCTTGGCCCTGAATCAGAATGAGCCAATGTCTGCCTCTGTCCATGCAAAACCAAATCCTCAGTAAGTCAGTGGAAATAGTACATGGAGGGCCAGATGTAGCCTTTGGCTGGAAGAACTCAGCTTGCTTAACTGACGCATCTGCTCTTCATTAAATGCTGTTCTTGAGTTGGTTGTGGTTATGTTGTTGTTTAAAGCTGGTGGTGGGGATTAAACCACCCTTTTGGAAAGGAGAAATGTGTGTGTGTGTGTGTGTGTGTGTGTGTGTGTGTGTGTGTGTATCTATGTATGTGGGTAGATAGGTAGATAGCTATACGGGCAGACATACATACACACACACACTCACACACACGGTAGATGTTAACATCCCCGATGGGCTTATTGAGGATCCATGAGCTGAAATGCTAATCAGTAACACAGCCAAGATTCAAACCCAGATACGATGATTCCACCATCCAGTTTTCCCCCCACCACGTTGTGACGTAAGGGCTAAAATTAATAATATGCACTGCCGTGATATCTGGGGAAAACCTGGAGGGACTCAAAGGGCCTGAATGTAATTCCCCCTCTACTCTGCTCCCCGGGATAAGGTCCCCTAGCCAAAGGACCCTCCCTATTACAGGCACCAGGTGCAATTCCTGCTCATCCCTCTTCAGTTCCCTGCCAGTCCTCGGAATTATTCAAAGAAGGTAACCACGTCCTCCTGTGGGAACCAGTGGTCCCCTCATCCTCTTGATACTACAAAGTCAGCCTCCCGGAGGCCCTGGATGGTCACTCTGTCCCTGAGTGCAAGTCCCTGCATGGCTCTTCATGGCATGTGACATCCTCCTCCCTGGGGCTGTATCTGGGACTAAAAAACTGCTGCCCGTCTCACCTGTTGGCACTGGGTGTCGTGCATTCAGCCATCCCCAGGACCCTGGGTGGGAACCCCAGCCTCGCACGCTGCCTTGCTTTCCTGAGAGAATATATTGTTGCCAAGTCCCCCTCAACAGGTCATCTGGCAAAGTGCCTCCTCGCAGGTGCCGAGGGCTCTGGCATTCAGATAACCGGGTCTCGATTCATCCCCAGACTGGGCACTGACAGCATCCAGCAGTCCTACTTCTTTCAACATTCCATTGTCACCCTACCACGTGTCCACAGGCAGGAGCCCTGAATTCTGCAACCCGTACCTTTCTTAATGGAGCCTGGGCAGGAGCCACAGAGAAAGCGTGAGCAATTGATAACAAGTGGTGTGCCCTGTACCTGGTGAGAGGTGACAGTAGATGCAATTAGAGGCAAAGCCCTGATTAAGTGAACTCAACTAACCAGAACCATCAATTAACTGAAATCTTTTTGCTTCCTCTCAGGAGACCCCGAGCTTAGGAACTGAGAACATTACAATTTAAAAAGAAAAATTGGAGAATTCCCTGGCGGTCCAGTGGTTAGGACCCAGCGCGCTCACTGCTGGGGCCCTAGGTTCGATCCCTGGTCGGGGAACTAAGATCCCACAAGCCACGTGGCCAAAAAAAAATTTTTTTTTAACTCTAAAAAAGTAAAAAGAAAAATTGTTTTTTAAGGTTTGGCTCTGATCCAGCCCGATTTCCTTCATCATTGTGTGAACCATGAATGTAACTTCATGGTTACATTTCTAGTAGCCAGTTTAAAAAAAAAATTTCTAGTAGCCAGTTTAAAAAAGAAAAGAAAAAGAAATGAGAGAGATTGATTTGAATCATCTATTTTATTTAACCTAATATATCCAAAATATTATAATTTCATCATGTAATCAAGATGAAAAAGTATCGATGTGATACTTTGGTACTCGTTCTGCTAGAGCACAACTCAACTTGAACCAGCCTCATTTCAAGTGCTCAGCAACCCCCATGCTGGTGGCCACCATCCGGGACAGGGCAGCTCTGGAGCAGACGTCTGAACTGACTGTTGAGAACGCTGGTTCTGGGTGTTTACAACTAATTGATCGTCAATCAACAACTGCTTACGTGTCTCTTCCCAACTGGTGCGTCATAATGGACAAGTTGAATTTGGGCTCTAGTGGGTCTATTAGTACCTGGAGAAGGGGCTGCCAGGGCCTTTCCCAGCAGAAAGGTGGCTGCAGTAGGCGCTGCCGACCATGGCCTCCACCAAACCACCTGCCTCTTTCTCAGACTCAGACTATGACAGTATTTGCCCCATCTTTCACTTTAAATGAACTCACACGTTATAGCCAAAAAAAGTAAATCCTTCTCTAAAAAGACCTTTTTCCTACTGACCACCCAGGAATGTATAGAGTTTGATGATGCTTACAAAGACTTTCCCCAAAGGAGCCTGCAGTCTAGCAGGGGCAGTAACAAATCACACGTGAAAAAAGATCAATTAATTATGGGTCCAATAAAAACTGGCTGCTGGCTACCTGGAACGAGGGTTGGACGACATATAAGACAGGTACCATGATGAGAAAACTGAGATCAGAAAAATGAATGAATTACCCGCCGCTGCACTGGGAATTTCAGGAGGAAGAAGACAGCAAGAAACAGTCACCCCTTCCAAATTTTAATCATTCATCTGCTAACTTTTCCGATTTTGACCTATCCATGTAGCGTCTGCTGTTTTCTTTATTTACCAATGCTCTTTACATCAGCTCATCTATCTTTATCTTTAATGAACTAATTTAAAAAGCAAATATTACCCATAAACTGGAGGAAACACTAGCATAATTTTTGCCATAAATAGAATGTAACTAGAAATTTAAACAGATAGCAATTAATTTCTTTGAAGTTTGTTCATGCACTGCTGGGAACGATCTCGTGCTCTGCCAGTTCATGCGGCACTTTGGAAAAGGCTGCCATCAGAAGTCGAGACCTAGCTTTGCCTGGCTGGCTGGGAAGACTTTGTGTAGGAGGAGGGGGAGGAAAGGCACCCCAGGCGGGGAGCACAGCATGGAGAAAGGTGCAGAGGTGGACACGGATGGAGTGTGGAGGCATGTAATGTGGAGAGGAAATTGACACCTGTGTAATTAAATCACTACAAACAGGTTCAGTTACCCACAATGCATTTACCACACCGGGAATATGGACTGACATACTTTGGAAATACTTTAAAAGCAAGGGTTGAAACAATAGTGTTCTCATAACTCCCAGTTAACCAGAAAACAATTAACCCAAGCCCCCGCTGCCACTCCCCCGTGTTTCCCAAAACTGTCATTAGACTGCACTTTTCTGGCAGGGAAAAAATCCTGTTTTCTGGAGGATGGTGAATTCTGAATGCAGATGTCCAAGGTCGGGGTGGGGGGGGATAGGAATGGAGAAAAAGGCGGGGGTAGTCAAAGGCCAATGAGAATCCCATTCCTCACGTGTGTGTGTGTGTGTGTGTGTGTGTGTGTGTGTGTGTGTGTGTGTGTGTGTGTGTGTGTGTGTGTGTGTGTGTGTGTGTGTCTGTGTGTGTGTGAATTCTCCCAGGGCTCCTCCAGGCCATCACTCATATCTTGTAAAAGGTCAACTTCTAAATTGGTCACAGAAAGTCCAGCCAGGCTGAATGCCATGGGGAAGAGCCAGCCTGACCTTTGATCCAGCTGAGCTGACATCCCCCAAACTTGAGGGCTTTTGCATGTGTGTCAGATCAGCACCCCGCTCCCTGCCAGTGGCTGCCTCCTCAGGGCCTGGAGACCTTGACAGTGACAAGCAGTCCCAGAGAAGATGCTCGCCTGCCCACTCGGATGAAGTGCAGTAAGGCTTTCCTGCCTGCCCAAGCCACAGACGATGCTTTAAAAAGCCCTTGGAAAAGAAATTCATATATTCCACGATACGATATTCGTTAGACGCTATCATGGCGTTTTATAAGGTCATATATAACGCCAGCTGTAGCTGTAAAAAATTTATTATTCAGCCGCAGAAAGGCATATAAATCCCTGCGAAGTGCAGGTTTTTCTTTTAAAAAGTGGTTTAGTTCTTACTACCCTTTGCCTGGGTTCATTCCTGGGAGATAGTGGCCTGTATTAAACTTGCAGCACTGCAATGCCACCCCAAATAGGTCCTAGGTGCAAGATTCCATATTGCTAAGTCCAGAGAGGACCCCCTTCCAAGGCTTGGGCTTCTGGGCAAACAGGCATAGGAGGCTCCTGAAGGGCTTTTCCACTCCACTTGCTCCTCGACAGCCCCACAAGATTTTGCACAAACTCCCGTGTCCAAAGAAGATTTCATCTTCCCTCCAAATTGGTCCTTTATTTACACATCCTTACCTCAATTTTTTCTGTGCCCTCCCTATCCCGTGCTCCCCTCAACTGCTTGCCAAAATCCTGCCCTGTCCACTCTACATATTAATGGCCCTTAGATCTGTCCCCTCCTCTCCTTTCCCACTGTCCCTGCCCCGTTCGGGCCTTCATCATAGCTCTTCTGGACTGAATGCCCCTTTTCTGGTCCCCCTGCCTCCAGGCTCACCTTTCCAATCTATTCCCCAAGCAGCAGCCAGAGTGATCTTCTCACACTGGTCTTGGACCATGTCATTCTCCTGCTCAAACACCTTCAATGGCTCCCCATTGCCTACCTGATAAATCTCAAGCTCCCTGAATGGTCTACATCATCCGGGCCTGTTCTCATCTCATCAGGCCCATCTCTTGCCATTCTCTGCTCCTCTCCTTGTTCACCACTAATATCATATTTCTTGTAATTTCCTGATAGAACCCATCATTTCAACTCTGTTCTCTCTGTTGGCAATGGCCTGTACATCCCCTCATCCCTGCCTCTCCTGGCCTACTCTCACTCACCCTTCAGGACAATGGTGTGGGCAACGGCTCCTCCAGGGAGCCTTCCAGGAGCGTTCTGGGTTGTACTGGGTGCTCCTACATTATTATAGACCTGACAGCACTCCACAGGAAGAAATATCAAAAGTCCGTTTATCTTACAACAATTTCAATTATAAATGGTCAGGAAAAACACAAAAGGGCAGAGAGACAGAGAGACAGCAAGACAACTCATTTAAATAATACAGGTGATCCTGTCCACCACTGCGCTCAGTGAAATGAGTATACACCACCTTGCAATGATTTCTCTCTCCATCTAACCCAGGGGTCCTTGTCCATGGACTTGGGGGTCTGTGGAGAGAATTCCGGGGGTCTTGAATGTGTACGTATTTATTTTCATAATTATTTTCACTAAATCTAACTGAAATTTAGCATGTCCTTCAGTTATGAATGTAGGCACCAGGCTGCAGAGGTATTAGCAAGACCTGAGACTCCGACACCAATAGAAATTACAGATATTTTCATATCACATTGCTTTGGTACGAGATGTCTCAAAATATTATTCACACTTGTCACTACTTCAAAATTACCATAGTTATTAGACCTGCCACCAAATCTAGTTACTTAATGTATTAATAAAGATGCAAATGCATTATTTCTCAATGTATGTTATTTTTATATATATTTTGATAGCTGTACTTCAATATAACTGCTTTCCTTTGTAATCTTATGCATTTATTTTTTTGCATTTAAAAAGATTATTAAGGAGAGGGGGCCACAGGTTTTTGCCGGATGCCAGAGGAGTCCACGACACAAAAGGTTTAAACACCCTGCTCTGGATGTGAGCTCCCTGGGTGCAGGGCACTGGGTCCGTCATCTTCCAATCCCGGGTACCTGAAGCAGTGGTCAGTGTATAGTAGGGATTTTTTAATATGAACTGAGATCTTATATCTATTAATCTATCCTTCCCACTTTCCTTTCTCTTCCTTCCCCTCCTTCCATCCTTCCTTCTTTCCATCTGTCCCTCCGTCATCTTCCATTCGTCTCTCCAGCTACCTGATCCAAGCCACAGTTCTAACTACTGACATCTCTGCAGTCAGCCCCCAGATCCAGTTCCAGGAGGAGATGTGTTCCTGGGGGGAAAAAGGTGACCCTGGTCTCTTGTGTGGCCTTGGGCAGGGCGTGCCTGGCTCAGAGCTGTGTCTCCAGCTCTCACCCCACGGGCTGGGGCCCCAGGCCCACGTGCGGCCACGTGCCAGGTCCAGTCCATTTATTCCCTAAAGCCAGGGAATGCTTTGGCTTGTTTTCCAAATATCAGGCCAAGTCTTAAAGTGGGGGATCGTGGCCATTACCAAATCCACTGATCTGTCTGGCACGGCGGGTAAGAGTTCTGCCCAGGTCCAATGCAGGCACACCTCGGAGATGTCGTGGGTTTGATTCGAGACCACACAGTAAAGCAAGTATTACAGTAAAACGTGTCACACGAATATTTGGTTTCCCAGTGCATATAAAAGTTGTTTGCACCATACTGTGGTCTATTAAGTGTACAATAACGTTATGTCTAAAAAAACAATGTACCTATCATAATTTGAAATTTTTTATCGCTAAAATGTGCCCAAACAATTATAATAGTAACATCAAAGATCATGAATTGCAGCTCACCATAAAAAATGAAAATTTTGAAATATGGTGAGAATTACCAAAATATGACACAGACGTGAAGTGAACAAACGCTGTTGGAAAAACGACCCCAACAGATTTGCTCAAGGCAGGCTTACCACAAGCCTTCAATTTGTAAAAAAAAAAAAAAAACAAAAGCAGAAAAAAACCCCACAGTATCTTCAAAGTGCAATAAAGCAAAGTGCAATAAAACGAGGTCTGCAAGCTCCCCACGTACACTCCACATGACACACGACCTCCGAGGACTTATTTAACTCCTCCCTGAGCCTCATTTTCATTATCTGAGAGGGAGGACATAACCACAGCTCCTTCACAGCGTTTATGGCGCATGATCACAGGAGTTAGCGCACGTGTAGCACTCAGCACCGTGCTGCCACAGCAAGCGCCCGGCAAGTCTCGGGTATCACCCGGCACATCTCAAGGAGGCCAAGGATGAGAGTGCTGCCTCCGGCACCCAGGAAAACAGAGCGAAGGGATTCATCAACAGATACGACTTTTTAAAAATGCTCCAACCCACTCATATCTAAAATGCAAATCAAGACAGTAAGTACTGTTTTTACCCATCAGTTTGACACAGATTATACAGGTTGATAATCCCCAGTGCTTTTGAGAGAGGAAACAGGAAATCACTTCGATAGGTGATTTGAAGAAACC
Source organism: Delphinus delphis (assembly GCF_949987515.2). Taxonomy (NCBI): domain Eukaryota; kingdom Metazoa; phylum Chordata; class Mammalia; order Artiodactyla; family Delphinidae; genus Delphinus; species Delphinus delphis. The sequence goes on along the minus strand of NC_082697.1, from coordinate 63,822,850 downwards.
TCTGTATAGGACAGATCCACTATGCCTGCCGAAACCTAAAACGCACATACCCTTTGAGCCAGCCGTCCCAGATCTAGGCATTCACCCTACAGACGTACACGCTCAATTGTGAAAAGGTATGTGTACAAGAATGTCAGCATTAAGACAGGAAAAAAGAAAAAGGGAGAGAGAAACAATCTAAATGTCCACCAACAAGAAATCAGTTAAATAGATGATGGGATATTTAATTCATTTGAATCATATTTATTGAACAGTTACTACATACCAGACACCATGCTGGGTGCTGGGAATACTTGGAGAAAATGGAAGGCAGTTAAAAACAATGAAGAAGAGTGATGGGTGCTGATATAAATTGACGTCTAAGATACAGAGAGAGGAACAGCAAGTTATTATAAAATATGTTTCTTCAGATTCAGTTTCAAGGAAACAAAATCCCTGCCTATGTACCCTTCCCCACACCCCCCCACATTAATATGCAAAGGAAAAACCTGGAAGGAGAAATAAGAAAACTGTTAATAGTGGTTACCTCTGAACACTGGAAAAAGGGGTATAAGATTTACCTTTCACTTGATACTCTTCTGTATTATTTGATTTTATTTATTTGTTATTGTGTGCCTGTATTGCTTTATATGTGTTCAACCCCCAGTCAGTCCAGTTGGCTCTATTCTCAGAAGTGTCCAGAATCAAACCACTTCTCTCGGCCTCCACTGTGAACATGCTGGTCCCAACCGCCACTGCATTGCCCTGGATATTGCAAAGCCTCCTCCCTCGCCCGTCTTCCTGTGCCTGCCGCCCTTGACTAACAACCGTGCATTTTCACCAGGGCAGCAACCAATCCCATTTTCAAAAGTCAGGCCATGTCGCTCCTCTGCTCAAATTCCTCCAGAGGCTTCCCAGCATGGAGTGTAAGCAAAGTCCTTTCTAGGTTCAATAAGATCCTAACGCTCTGGCCCCACCTCCACCCCTCTTTCCCTTGCTCACTCTTGCTTTAGCCACACTGGCTTCTACGGTGCAAAAACCACGCCAAGCAAGACCTACCTCAGGGCCTTTGCACTGGCTGCTCTCTGTTCCTCGCCCACCCATACGCTTTAGGACTCTGCTCAAACGCTGCCTCATTTCCAGGCGGCCCTCCCCAGCCCCACCACAGTCAAAGGGCAATCCCTCCTCGACTGACCTGGCCTGGCCCACCCCTCCCCTGCCTCACTTTCCTCCTTAGCACTTGTCACCATTTGACATAACACTGAAACACACATCTCTCGTTTACCATCTGTCTAGAATGAGGGCGCGTGAGAGCAGGGACTCCTGTCTTGTTTGCTATTGTATCTCCAGCCCCTAAAACAGTGTCTGGCACAGAGTAGGCACTCAATAAATATTCAATGAATGAACTAATCAATAATATAATACTAAATTAGAGAGAATACAGGAGAATACAATATACTTAGGAGAATACAATATACTACTGATCATAGCAACAATGAAAAACAAATCCAGAAAGAGATCTTAAGTCCCAAAAGGAAAACCTAAAAATAAATAAATGAATAAAAATTAAAAACCAACATGTTTCTAGCCATAGAGAACAGGGTGGAGAAACGCTCAAGGGCAAACTAACACGTAAACAAGTAACCTCCGGCGCGGCACACAGCAGCCTGGTTGTTCTGAGCTGATGCTCCGCACATAGGACCCTTTCACGGAGTCCAGGGAGTGAAGAGCAGCTTGTATGAATACGGTACAGTTAGAGTTAGTAACTGGGGAGTAAAACCAGCCGGTTTGGACACGTTACAGAGTCAGTCCCAAAGCCACAGACTATTTCCGGGTGTCAGGCAAGCCCACGCCCTCCTGAGAGCGCCAAACCACAGCAAATCTGCCAACCCCACGCTTGCAGGCTTCGGGAGCCCTGCCTGGAACTTGGCCCTCACTCACCAGGCACCCAGCCTAAAAGCAACTCGGCCAGTGTTCAGAGCTGGGGTTAGGGTCTCCAGGCCCCAGGAGCACGCCGGGCCCTTCACCTTTCTGTGCTCAGAGTTTGCTGGGACATTTGAGTTTTCCTTTGTATCTCATCTAGCCAGCAATGAAAGGCTTGGCATGTGCCGGTTTGTTTAAACTCTCCCTCTCGCCCCACCCATATAAAGTCACTTGAGAGCCAAGACGTCAAATCCAATGACATTTATAGGAGGTGTCCAACCCGTGGACTTTACCTAACCCTCCCCAGCACCGTTTCATGACATGGTCCCTGCAAACCACACTCAGGCCAGTGGTTCTCAGTTGGGGTCAACTTTGCCCCTAGGGGACATCTGGCTGTGTCTGGAGGTATTTTGGGTTGTTGCAACTGGGGAGGGGGCATCACTGGCACGTCGTGGGTAGAGCCCAGGTACGCTGCACAGAACAGTGCCCACAGTGAAGTCCAAAACGGCAGGAGTGCCTCGGCTGAGCAAGCTTGGTGGGTGCGCAGGGTGAACGACGAGGCTGCCCTGGGGAAGGGAGACCCTGAAGTAATGGGCAGACGGGAGGCAGAAGAACTGATGACACCCGGCCCACACTCGGCCTGAGGGCTACTGAGATGCTCGACGTCTGGCCGTCTAGCCGTCTAAGGAAGCTGTGTGGGGCTCTTAACCAGGGGCAGTTCCACTGGCCGGGCTAGTAGGAGAGCCTCAGCTCCCCTCCCCTCCCCTCCCCTCCAGAAGATGCTTTTTCATTAGAAGAACTGTGCCTGCCTCTGCCACTCTGCTGACCACTCGGAGTCCAGGCAGACCTGGGCTTTGCTTCTGTGGTGACAACACAGCCTGCCCTGTCCCGCGTGAAGGCAAACCTCCCAGCCCACTCACAGGACGCAAGCACCTGGCTCAGCTGCCAGAAACATTCCGGTAATTTAACTAATGCTACTTCCCTCTCTGCAAAGAGGGAAGCAGCCATCCGAACAGAGAGGGAAGAATGTTCCAGAAAAAGGACAAAGCAAATTCCTGCACGGGGAGACAATGGAAGGAGACTGAAGAGCCCTTGCTTCTGGGGTCTGCTCCTGACACAAGAGAGAAAGCGGGGTGGGGTCAGTGTTTATAAGTGACAAGTGGGCATCATCACCCCAGCCTCTAAAAGTCCAAGGAGGTAGGTGACGTGGTTGCTTTAACCAGTGGGGAAACTGAGTCTCAGGAAGCTGAATACCTTCTCAAAGGTGATGCATTCAGTAAGTGAAGAGGTCAGGATTCGAATCCAGGACACTGGGCTCCATCTAAAGGGGGCAGCTAGTCCTTGCCACTAGCTGACATCTAAAGGCTCAATGTAGTTTTACCTTCCAATTTTTCAAAAACCTTTCAAACCCCCTCCCTGCCCCCCAAAACCCCGTGGGCCAGTTGGAGATGCCACCAGGAGGCCTGTGTATGACTCTGGGTCTAGGATGATGTCATGAGAAAGTTACCTCCTGCCACCGCATAACCGGTGCCGGTTATAATTGGGGCAGGGAGCGTGTGGCAAAGAAGTTGCTTTAGGCCCCTTGTATAGCTGGAGTTTCTTTCTTCTAGCATTGAGCTGGCTGGGCTCTTCCTTCTCAAGATGATAAAACTGTCCCACTGTCCTCAGCCCCACCCATCTGGTACCACAGCTAACTTGAGTTTTCCATCCAGTCCCCTTCCTTTCAGTGGAAAAATAAGTGCTATAGTTCCCAGAAGAAAATCAGAAGGGGTTATTATTAATAAGCTGTTCCTTTTCAGAAAGGCACTTGAACCCAGCAGGGAGGGTTGCATTGAGGTTGGAGCTGGGACCCCACCTCTCCAACCTCCTGGGAGAGGACAGCCCAGTTCCCCAGCCAGAACCACTTGGACTGGAGAAATGGCCACGTGCTGGACCTCCCAGGGCCTTTCAGAGGCAGAGGCGAGGTGGTGGCACTTTTGAGAAATCAGTTTCAAATGCTAAGACAGTTAATTTCCTGGAGGTGTGATGGAGAATGAGAAAAGGAGAGTTTGCAAAGGCCTTCCCTGCCAGCAGAAATAGCCTGTTGTCTCTGTCTGCCTGTCTGCTCTGGGGTTACAGGGAGGAGCTGAAGTCCTGCCCTCCCCGCCTTGTCAACCTAGACCTTGGTCCCTCCCGGGTGAAGGAGTCCTTCACTGTCTCAGAGCCAAGACAGACAGAGGGGTGTGAGTGACAAGACTCAGAGCAAACCGGCCCCTGCCTGGGGCCTCTTTCTCACGCATGTGGGTCCTCTCGTGCTTTACTTAGCGCAGCGGTGTTGAGAATGTTTGCTTCTCGATTTGGTTTTGGGGGGAGGTTGTCACAAATAGAATGACAGCTCTGATCCTCTGCCCAGAAAAATGCTCAGATACCCACAACTGGGCATTCAGTCTCAAAAGAGTCACTGCTCCCTCCCATCCCTTCTGGGACCACCCCTTGGTTTGAAGACCCCCCACTTTATCACAACAGGACAGGAAACGACAGTGACTCACCCTGGGAAAACCCACTGGCAGTGCTATGGGAAGAAGGGGCTGGAGGCTCCGTGTCCAGGCCCCGAGGAAACAGAGGCCACTCTCCTAGGGGAAGCTGAGGACACTTTACCAAGAGACACTTTCTAAGGGGGACCGACGAAGCAGCTCCGGCCACAGCGGGGAGCTGTCACCACCTGATCCGAGTGATCAGGTCCTGGAGAGAACAGTTGTAGCTGTGGGACAGGGCAGCCCTACAGGAGCTGTGGCCCTCCCAGGCGACTCAGCCAACCCACAGAAAATGACCCCATCCCACTGTCCCCACCTCCTCCCATCTCCTGCCATGGCCTCCCCTGGACCGAAGCAATGAGAAGTGTATGCTGATGAAATCCATCGAGGTCAGCCTCTGGGGGCCGAGGGAAGGGAGGATGGGTGGAGAGTGGATCTGAGGCGGGTGGGGACAGAATACAGCCAACACGCTTCATCTCAGCTGAGACCTAACATCCGAGGTGGCATCAGCAAGAGGGTGCGTGAGGGAGACGTGGGGCTGTTGACCCTCCACACGGAGCCTGAACTTCCTGTGGCCAGGAACCACGTGTGGCTTATCTGACTGGCAATGGTGAAGTGTCACCTGAATCCGGGTCTGCCACTAACGTGCTGGGTGACCATGAAAGCTGTGGAGCCACTCTGGGTTTTTCCACATATAAAGCACAAAGGTGAGCCCTGAGGGGCAGGGGGCACAGCAAACGCTGCAGGAGACGGAGGTCTGGCTTCGGTCCTCCCTCTGCCATTCAGGAGGGCTGTGGCCTTGAACCAAGTACTTAACCTGTCAATGTCTCAGTGTCTTCACCTGCAAAGGAGGGGAACGCGAGCCCCTTCCCCAGGTGCTGCCATCACGATTAGATGAGATGATACATAAAAAGCACTTAGCAGGGCTTCCCTGGTGGTGCAGTGGTTGAGCGTCCGCCTGCCGATGCAGGGGACACGGGTTCGTGCCCCGGTCCAGGAAGATCCCACATGCCGCGGAGCGGCTGGGCCCGTGAGCCATGGCCGCTGAGCCTGCGCGTCCGGAGCCTGTGCTCTGCAACGGGAGAGGCCACAACAGTGAGAGGCCCGCGTACCGCAAAAAAAAAAAAAAAAAAAAAAAAAAAAAAGCACTTAGCAAAGTCCCTGGTGTGGAGCAAACATGCAGGCGATGTTGCAGAAGCAGCACCCAGATCCCCTCTGGTTCCTAAATCCTCCAGGTCTGGGCTCTGGGTATTGACTTTGATGTCCCTCCTCCACCTGGACCTCTGTCGTGCTATTTTATGTGAAAGCGATTTTCTTGACTGAATTATCTCGACAGCTAGAACCTTCAAACCCAGCCTGAACATTCTTCTCTTTTTAAGCTCCTGGGTTCACACCGCCCTGCCTGAAAACCTCACGGAGCAGACACACTAAGCCTCAAAGATCCTGGTCCATGTGCTACGGATGCCAGACAGGAGCAACGCCTGCTCACCCAGACTCCAGCTTGTAATTCGATGCAAATCTGGCGACACTGCCATGTTGCTCAGCTGGTGGCACTGTGGGCTTCCCCTCAGTGCTGGAAGTTGTGTGGGCGGGTGCTCTTCAAGAAGGTGCATCTGCTGGAAGGGAAACGTGAGTGTCTCCTTCTCACTGTGAGACCACTCTGCTTGCTCTCTGCAGGGGGACCCTCCCGCTGCATGGAACCTCGGCTCCGCACCTGGAATTCACTCCGTATGGACAGATAATTCCAAACCCGTCTGCTGGGGATGGCCAAGGGAGTGACCTCTACCTCTGTCTCTATCTCTACTTATATCTGTAACTATACATATATCTGTAGCTATATCTATATCTAAATCTTATCTATGTCTATATCTACATTTATTGCTACATCATATCTGTATATGTTCTCTAATTTATCTCTCTATTCCTAATCTCTGTATCTTTCTAATCTATACGTAGCATATATATGCTATTTGTATACATTACACATACATGCATTATAATAATATAGGCACTATAATACATATATACATTAGATATAGATTAGACAGACATAGGTTCAGATATAGAGATATAAATTAGATATATTGATAGATACAGAATTATATTTTCTAATGTACAGTGTATAATATATGACATCTAATGTATAATGGATATCATAATGTATATATGTATTATGTGTATACAGTCGTCTCTCAGTATTTCCAGGCGGATTGGTACCAGGACCCCCATAGAGACCAAAATCCATAGGTGCTCAAGTCCCTTATATAAAACGGCACAGTATTTGCATATAACCTACACACAACCTCCTGTGCACCTTAAATCATCTTTAGATCACTTACAACACCTCATACGATGTAAATGCTACATGAAGAGCTGCCAGCAAATGGCGAGTTCGAGTTTTGCTTTTTAGAACTTTCTGGAATTTTTTTCCAGATATTTTTGATCCATGGTTGGTTGAATCTGTGGATGGGGAATTCAGAGGGCTGACTGTATACACTGTACATCACATACACATTATTTAATTAAGTTACAGACCTATAACTACGCCTACATCTCTACCTCCTATACCTATCTATCATCTGTATCTATTCTCTGTCTATATGTCATCTATGTCTTAGCAACATAGCAGCGAAGGAGACGGTGCTTCATTTGTAGCCTGGCTCTAATCCAGCCTCAACCACTTACTGACTGTATAACTTTTTTTTTTTTTTTCAGTACGCGGGCCTCTCACTGCTGTGGCCGCTCCCGTTGCGGAGCACAGGCTCCGGACGCGCAGGCTCAGCGGCCATGGCTCACGGGCCCAGCCGCTCCGCGGCACGGGGGATCCTCCCGGACCGGGGCATGAACCCGTGTCCCCTGCATTGGCAGGTGGACCCTCAACCACTGCGCCACCAGGGAAGCCCTGACTGTATAACTTTTACAGGAAACTCGGTCTCTCTGGGCCTCAGTCGGCTTGTCTGTAAAATGGGGCTAAGATCTGTACCTGCTAGACTGCCAGGTCCAAATCCCGGCTGCTCCACTTGGTAGCTATTGGACAAGGAGCTTAGTCTTGTGATGCCTCAGTTTCTCATCTGTAAAACAGGAAGGATTTAATACCTCCCATCGAGGGCAGCTGTGAAATCTGAGCGCTTACTTAGAAGAGCACCCAGCCCATGTTACCAGTGCTTAGTGGATACTGGCTAAATGTACTAAATTTACAAATACACATACAGTGTGCAGTTCTCGGCTCATAGTAAACTTATAGTCGATGTATGTTGGTCATTACTGACAAGAGCAATAATTTGAAGTGTTCTCAGTCAACAGCTAAACTCAAACCTCCAATGTCTCGGGAGAAGCCATCTCGCATGGAGAATAGAGGAATAATGACCTCAACACGATCTATTTTTTGAAACGGCGCATGTGGCTACACTTTGGGGAACTTGCCGGCTATTTATGGAATGTTGCATCACTTCGTTTGCCCTGAGTCATACAGACTAGAGAGGCACCATGGCCATAGGAACGCAAATCCTCCCTGAGAACGTTTCTACCGCCAGGTCCGGCCTCCTTGCCTGGCAAGCCAAGTCCTGGCCCGGGCAGTGGTCCAGCTGGTCACCTCCCTGCCCCACCTCTCCCACCAGGTCTAATTACAGACCCAGCAAATCACAGCCAGAGGAAAAGACTGTGGCGGAGGGATTTGCCTTGTCCCCAAAGCAGCCTTGTCTGCTCTGGAGAGGAAAGCAGATGGGCTGAGAAGCAATTTGGTCTCAACGTCCTCTCAACAGATGCCGGGCACCATAAGAATTAATGGGCTGGAGACTCAGGTAAGAGCCATTCAGAAGCTCCCTGATCACTCCCCAAACCGCTCTCCACGGAGGAAAAGGTTAATCGAAGCCCAGAGCTGGAAGCGAGGCGAGGAGACAGCAATTGCTTTAATCCCGGGAGTGGGGGAAGAGCTTCAGGAGAAAGAAGTTTGCACAGAAGAGGCTGTGGTCTGCCTCTGAAAAAGGAACTGGGCCTTGAAGCTGAGGCTTTCACAAGTCCTACTCTGTTGGTCCAGAAACCTTAGCCCAACCCTCTCTGAACTCAGCCACGTACATGGGCTTTTTCATTTTTTTTATTTAAATGCTGCATTTTTCTCCAAATGCCGTTGGGCCCTAGCATCTCTCAGAAAACTAGCTCTAAGAGGTTTTTTCCCCTTTCCACACACTGTGCACATGCTCACACACATCATGAATCATGACCCTGTGTGCAGTCACTCCCTGGCAACTCAGACCTAGAGGCTTTGGGGGATGGAGGTGTCACGGCCAAGAGCCTGGAGGCGGAGGTGGGAAGGAACAAGTTTCGCCCTTCTACACGGTCACAATTATGTGGCTGGGACTGTCTTTGTAAAATAAGCTGTCCGCGTAGCACATGAGGTTACACCACCACTTCTTAACCTTGGCACTACTGACATCTGGGGCCAGATAATTCTTTCCTGCATGCATGGTAGGGTGTTTAGCAATGTCCCTAGCCTCTACCCACTAGATGCCAGTAGCACTCCCCAGGCCCCAAGCTGTAACAATCAAAAATGTCTCCCAAAAAAAAAAAAAAAGTCTCCAGACATCACCAAATGTCCTCAGGTGTGAAGGTAGTAAACTTGCCCCAAGTTGAGAACCACTGGTTTAGACTCAGGCTTCAGTTCAGCTGAAAGGGAGCCAGCTAATTAGCTAATGATGAGTATTAGCCGATTTCTCACATAAGCCCCATTATCACAGCACAACATTGTTCAGGTCAGAAGTTCCCTGTCAAAATGCTCACCGCGGGTGTTAGTTTGACTGGATGGTCCCAAATTTAAGCCCCTTTTCCTCTGTCCCACCCCCTCAGTCCTTGCCCTTCACCCTTGTCTGATAAGGTAATTCCTTATGCATCCTGACGTTCTAATGACACCGAGGCATTGAAGGAGCTCCAAGGAGCTAAAACTTTTAATTGATTCTACGGAGAACTGGCATTATTGATACAGGAACCCAGATATAATATGCAAAACTCTCAGAACACAATTACTGCCAGCTCTTTGCCTGGTTAACTCTTTCTACTGTAAGCTCTCAGCTCAGATGTCACCTCCTGAGCTTAAAACTCACCTCCAGAGACAGACTTCCCTGAACACTCTCCCCCTTGTGGCGCCCGGTCACTCCCACTTACAGACACGCTGGTCTTGTTTTCGTTCACTCATTACTCCCTGAAACCATGGGCATATTTATTTGCTCTTAAATTCACTGTCTGACTCCCCCAAACAGAATGGGGGCTCCATGGGCAAGGTACCTTCTGTCTTGTTCACTGCTGTACGTTTAGCATCAAGGCCTGGCCTCTTCCTGGACCCCAGACTATTTATTAAATAACCAACTGCATGAATGGATGAATTTCTCACCGACTGATTTCCTTCCACCCACTACTCGTTTTCTTTGTGAGTTTTGTTCACAATCTTCAATGTCCCCAGTATCATCATTAAATAATGTGAATGTAACTCCCTCCCCTTATACCCACAGCTGGTTGATCAAAGAAATTCAAGTTCCTGGTTGGTTGTTGAAAGCTGAGTAGTCAGGAGTTTTCCTCCTGATGCCCCTGATCTTCAGGTCCTGAGAGTTCCTTTATGACACCTCCCAGGGGATCTCACTGTTGGCGCAGAGGCCATGAAGTAATTGACAGTGAAGATGTTGGGGGAAGGGGTGGCAGGAAGGGAGACAGAAGCTACAATTGAATAACGAGAGGCCTTGCCAATTGGAGTGAATTCAGAAATGATAAACCATCGTGGCGATCAATGAGAAAGAGAGAATCAAATAATGAGCATTCATATTTACCAAAACACTACTGATGCACGGGGAGATGTTTCATTTGTGTTGTTTTAAAAATAAATTTTCTATTGGGTCCATTGCTTAAACCCTTTTACCTACCAGCCTTGTGGCAAAACTATCGGTCAAAGAATCACTCACCATGTAAAGCATTATTATCTATTTATTTATATATCCACCCACCTATCATCTATCTATCATCCCTCTACCTACTTACCTAAGTACATCTGCGGATACTTGTACAAAGCACTATCCATCCGTCTATCTATTTATCTATATTGAGCTTGGGGTGCATACGTCAGGCTCGTCCCTCCAGCTTTTCTGAGCATCAGCAAATCTTTCTAGGCAACTTTTTTTTTCCTGGAAAAATAGGAGAGAGGTTGAGAAGGTAGATTCTGATGTCATATGGCCCCAAGTCTGACACTCACCAATGTTAGGTCCTGTGTGACCTTGAGCAAGTTACTTAACCTCTCTGACCCTTAGGGTCCTCATCTGGAAGTCGGGTATCATGAAAAGACCTATGTAATAACGGCACTTGAGGATTCAGTGGGAGAAGCCAGTTCTTGGCAAGTGGTAAATATCAGTAAGAGTGGGGATCATTGACGATGCCGCTAACCAAATCCAAATTCCTTTCAGACGCTTTTTTTTTTCATCTCTAGGTCACTTGGTTCCCGGGTAACCACCATCTGGAGACTAGAAAAGTATTCACCCCTGCAAGTGAGGGAGTCCTCGGTACCGCCCAGGGGCAACCTGCTGAGGGAAAGCTGACACCAGGGATTTAAACCTTACTCGACTCCCTCATCCTATTAATCTGGCCGTTAAGCAGAGACAGTCCTGCTGATGCCAACAGATGCGAAGCTTTGCTGTGCCAGTGGCGGAGCAATAGAGGAGGCCTCAGCAGCCAAGCAATCCCACGCCCCCTCCAACTCAGAACAGCTGCCCGGGGACAGATGCACTGAGCACTGGGCGGGGGCTGATGCAGTGAGGACTAGGGAGAGAGGGAACGCGTGGAGGGAAGGGTCCCTGGCTGGCCCAATGTCCCTATGCAGACTGGGCCCTGGACAGGCACGCCACTGAAGCATGACGTACGGACATGGCTCACAGTGAAATCTCAAATTCAGGCCCACCTGTGGCACCTGTGCTCCAGGATGGAGCAGGTGATGGCTTTCTTGGGAGCAAAGGGCACAGGGGGAGGAAGTGGGAACTGACCCAGGGCTCAGAGCACATCTACCACTCACCTCTGCATGGCTGGCTCTTCCAAGCGCGGCCACATCTGCCACCTCGCTTGTGCTATATGGGTAATATTGGGGGTGCCATGTCCTGCCAGAGAACCTTTCCCTGCCCCTCTCATCTGACCTGCCTGCAGGCAGCTGAAGAGGATCCCATCCTGAGTCCCATGATGGGCTGAGGCCCAGCACAAAGTCAGATCTGGCCACGGGCTTGTGCCAACAGTTACAAAAAAAAAAACAAAACAAAACATCTGCACTTTGGTTGGGTTCCAACGTCCCTTTAACATGGGAAACCAGAACTCGGGGAAAGACAACAGCATCCTACGGCTCCCCGAAGACTGAGCTCCAGAAAGCCGGCCACGTGCCACAGCTGGCTGTGTGTGGCCCAGGGCTCAGGTCTCTCAGGCCGATGGATGTGACTTGGGGAGAGGTCACTGTGTAGGTAGGGGTGAGCTGTCACAGCCCAGAGCCAGGGCATGTGACTGTTCTTTCCCATGGAGCTTCTGAAGGGCTGGTGGGGCGAAAGATACAGCAGGGCAAAGGACAGAACCATCCAGGCTGCAGCCACTCCACCTCAGATTTGGCTTCCAGAATTCTGGGTGCGGACTATCTGCCCAGGGGTCTCCCTGAGTCTAGTAACTTTTCCTTCTGGGGAAAGACTGATAAAGAAGAGAAGGGCCAGCATTTCAAAAACCCGCCCTGGACGTTCTGTCAAAATACGTGGGGAGAGACACGTTTCCCAAAGTATGGCTCACAAACTTCTGAGAGGACGTTGCAGTGATTTTAGCAGGCACCCAAAGGAGCTTTTCAACTGTATTAATTTAACATTTAATGTTTTGCAACGCAATGTAACTGGCACGTCGAACTTGTGATTTCACCATATTATTCTTTGAGATGGCATTTCTCAAGCCCGGCCCTACTGCCATCTCAGGCACGGTAATTCTTCCTGGGGGGGCCTCCTGTGCCTTGTAGGACATTCAGCAGCCTCTCTGGTCTCTACCTATTAGATGCCAGTAGTAAACCCCCCTCCCTCCCAGCCCGCCAAGGTGAGATAACCAAAAATGTCTTCAGACATTGCCACAAGTCCTCTGGGGCTCAAAGATACCCCTGATCGGGAATCATTACCTTAGGATAAGTCTACTTCTGAAAGTAAAATATGTTCATTTCGGGGAGGATGTGTTTCTAGGTGACTTGGCACAGGTACAATTCACATTTGCCAAACGTGGCCGAGGTGACAGGTGACTGGCCGAAGTCTGCCAAAAACCAGACCAGAGGATGGCCAAACAGAGGCTAAAAACTGGGCGTTTATCCCCTCCACGTCCCCCCGCACTGCTCCTTCCTGCCAGCTTTGTTGTCTGGTCATCCCTGAAGCCGACATAAGTGTGTGTGGGGAGAGCGGGGGTGGGTAGTGAGAGGCCACAAGAGCCCAAAGAAACCCTGAGAATCCACTGTCCTCCCAACGTCCGGCCTTTCTGATGAAGGAAAGAGGGGCAGGGCAGAGATGCCCGCGATGAGGGTGAAGAGCAGGGCGCAGCTGGTCCCAGGATGTGCAGGAGTCACCGAGAAGCCTTGAGAAGCTCAGCTGCGTTCGCCTGTCTGACACGCCGTTAGCTGTGGGGCGCTGGTGGCATCCACCCTGGCTTCTCTGTTTATTGTCTGACCAACCCCCAGAGCTAAGGAAACCATCCATCCAAAGATACAGCCCCTTCAAGTCCCGTCAGAAAAGCACCGTTGTACTGGTTTAAAAAGCTAACATTCTTGTTAAATAGCAGAAACTAACACACCACTATAAAGCAATTATACTCCCACCATAAAGATGTTAAAAAAAAAAAAAAGCTAACACTCACAAGCACTTAGCCATACTGATGACTTCACAGACACCCTGTCCTTTCCTCCTCACCACAGCCCTGCAGGGCAGGCACGATCCCTGTGGTAATAATATTCCAGATGGGGAGACAGAGGCTGAGCGGTTCAGTGACCCTCAGGTCCAGAAGACACAGCTCTGGGGCTCTACCTCGGTCTGCTGGACTCACAGCTGCCCCGCTGTCCTAGCTCCCCGGAAAGCAGAAAGTAGACAGTAATGGCCATTCCCTCCTTACAAGGCCCACTGGTCACCTGCCCCCCCCACCGCCCCCGCACAGAAATGCCACCGTGATTCACATTCCTCAGAATGGCCCATCGCGCAAGCAGACACAAGCACACGACTAACTGCCCGGGGAGAAAGTTCTCCAAACCCAAGGCATGAAAGGGCAGCCATCCCCCACTGCATGCCTCCTCTCTGCCTTCCCTCTCCCCCTGCATTCACCTCCTCGCCACTTCTGGGCGGAAGCAAAGGGCAGAAGAAAACTCAAAAGAAACACGTCTGGTTCTTCCCACGGTGCTTTCAGAACCTGGGTACATGCATGTGTGCACACACACTCATGAACAATCAGCTGGTGTGTGTACACATGTGGGTGCACGCACATATCCCAACCAGGCAGGAGGATGGCCTTATGTGTCCGTCCAGCCTTCCTGAGTCCTGGAGCCAAGAGGATGCACGAACGCTCCCTGGAGAGCTGGTCCGGGGACATCAGTGCAGAGAAAGTGACAAACACCACGGGAAGGTACTCACCTGGGCCTCCAGGGTGATCACAGGGCTTGGCTGTGCGGCCTGTGGGAAAAGAGGAGAAAACACACGTGAGCGGTGGGAGAAGTGTAACCTACTGCCCCGGCATCAAGCAACCCCGCGGGGAAGCTGGCCCCCCTGTCGCCCCCATTCCACGTGACAGGAGGACAGCCCAGCCCAATCTCCCCCCACCACACCTCCTCCCACACCCACAGGACGAAGGAGGCTGTAATCTTTCATTAGGGGGATACAGGGACACCCGCGTGGAGATCGTGCACAACCATGAAGTGTCAGCGTAAAGAAATAAGAAACAAAGGCCCCTCGCCGAGTATCTCAAAGCGTGTTCAAATCATTGATGTGAAGGAGAAGATGGGTCCGTAAGAGGATTAGAAATAAACCTGAAAGAATATAAAATCCCCATTAGGGGCAAGGCCACCACTTTGTGTCTGATCTTGGAAAGAATGAGGGAAGGACTGAGAGGAAAAGAAGAGCTTAATTCCTGGTCTGTGTGGCACATTCCAATGGGCTGGGGAAGACTCCTTTCAGGCGAGAGAAGGCCAGAGAAAGTCCCATTCATTCACTGGCTACAAAAGCCAATTGACTGGAAATGCTTGGTGGTAATGTCTCGGGTCATTAAACGTGAACTCTTGGGTGGGGGGCAGGGTGGGTACGGAGGAGGAAGGGGCAGCTGGGGAGGAGGTAATGGTTTTCAGCAAGTGGATTCCAAAGAAAACAGGAAGCTCGGCACATAAAGGCTATTTTTGTCTGGACTATGTCAGCTCTGAGCTTCATCATCTTGGATTCCTGATTCTGGGAAAGTAACCTCAAGCTGCCTCTTACAGAGAATGGGCGTGATTTTTACGGCCCCTCAGTGCGAACTCAATTGGAAGCTTTGCTTTATCCGAGCAGATTTTCCAACACAGGCTTCAAGGAAGCCGTGCAAATTAGCCCCAGCTCACTGGCCTCTGCTGTCAACAAGAAGGAGATGTAGGAATCACACCCTATCTGTTTGTCTGTGAACGGCTTATTTTACTTAGCATGGTGTCCTCAAGGTTCATCCATGTTGTCACAAACGGCAGGACTTCCTTCTTGTTTGAAGGCTGAATAATATTCCTCTGTGCAGGGCTTCCCTGGTGGCGCAGTGGTTGAGAGTCCGCCTGCCAATGCAGGGGACACGGGTTCGTGCCCCGGTCCGGGAAGATCCCACATGCCGCGGAGCGGCTGGGCCCGTGAGCCATGGCTGCTGAGCCTGCGCGTCCGGAGCCTGTGCTCCGCAACGGGAGAGGCCACAGCAGTGAGAGGCCCAAGTACCACACACACACAAAAAAAATTCCTCTGTGCATGTACATACTATGTATTTTCTTTATCCGTTCACTTGTCAACGGACATGTAGGTTCTTTCCATGTTTTGGCTATTACAAATTTGGCTGCCATAAACCTGAGAGTACAGATTTCATGACTCCACTTATATGAAGAACCTAAAATAAACTCTTATAGACGCAGAGAGTAGAAGGGTGGTTGGCAGGGGCCGGAAGGAGAGGGAAATGGGGAGGTGCTATTTATCGGGTACAAAATTTTGTTCACACTAGATGAATAAGCTCCAGAGAGCTGCTGTTCGACACAGAGCCTAGAGTTAACAAACTATATTGTACACTGAAAATTTTGCCCAGAGGGTAGATTTCATGTGAAGTGTTCTTTCCACAACTTTAAAAGAAGGAAGTGTAGAGAAAGCGGAACATCTTAAACCCCTACCCCAGGTGAACTGTCACTCATTTCTTGTTCATTTCTCTTTGGTACCTAATTGTGATGAGCGTGGAGTCCTGACCCCAGGATCATTTTGCATTCTGGTCTGTACTGACTTTTCCTTCAAGACGAGGGAATGCTCTCTCCTGATTCCTGTTCTAATTCCCAGCACTTCTCCAACGGTGCAGCTCAAAGACTGTTGCCAAGAGAACGTCTCACTCTAATTTTCACATTCCACCCTGGCACTGAATATTCCTCGTACTCAGGAAGAGACTGAGGGGCATTTTCTCTCCCACGTTGCAGCCTTGGCCCATAAAGGAACTTGGAGAAGTCTTAAGAGAAATACTGCAGGCCTCTGTCTTCAAACCCTTACTAGCTCCTTCTCAAGGGGAAAGCAGTGGCAACTATGACGGGGGAGAACCTTCACTGAACCACTTTTTTTCAAGTGAGGTTCATTATTTTAGCATCTCTCACGAAGCCCCCCAGCCAGCTCCTGTATCACTCGTATGCAGGGAGAGTGGACCCTGTACTCCCAGTTTCCCTGTGTCAGGCAAGCATGCTGGGCAGGGCCCATGCTAGTTGCCAGGAGGCAAGGCCATCACCCTGGTCTGTGCCGGGCAGTGTGGGTCAGATCCCACCGTGCTGTTCAGTGAGTGACAGCAGGCAAGTCTGTGCTTCAGCTCAGTCTCCGTGTGTCTGTCTGTCCCTCTTTTTTTTTTTTTTTGCGGTACGCGGGCCTCTCACTGTTGTGGCCTCTCCCGTTGCGGAGCACAGGCTCCGGACGTGCAGGCTCAGTGGCCATGGCTCACGGGCCCAGCCACTCTGCGGCATGTGGGATCTTCCTGGAGCGGGGCACGAACCCATGTCCCCTGCACCAGCAGGCGGACTCTCAACCACTGCGCCACCAGGGAAGCCCTGTCCCTCTCCTTATTCAGATCCTACCATCCAGATTTTGACTAGAAGAGAAGAAGCTGCTTCTCAGACTCAGACATTAGCCTCATTTTTAAAGCCAGGTCTTTGCAAAGCATTGCACAGGGTGTTGGGTGCGTGCCCAGATTAATTAAACTGTACTTCACAGCCCATTCGGCTATTGTTTGGGGATTACTCTTCACTGCTCAGAATCCCACTGGGTGGGGTGGGGTGGAGAGGGGAGAATGCCATCCTGAACCCCTATGAACAACTCCACTGGAAAAAACCTTCCTGGGAAACCACAGGGAACCTCTGACAACTGTGTTGACAAAACCCAGAGCCTGATCCTTGGATACAGTGTCGCACCAACTCTTTATTTGGTGTTCCAACGGAGAGGAAGACCCTCTGGGCTCAGGGTCAGGGGACTAATATTCATTAAAAAGCTTCTGAAAAACAAAAGCAAAAATGCTATCTATTTAGCATGTTAATCACCTAGCCAAGAAGAAGACAAAGTAACTCACAAATGGCCATGTCATTGACACTTGGGATTCACTTGCCAAGAAAGCTGTGTTCCCCTCCTCTGTGCACATTTGAAATATAAGACTCTCCCTCCGGAGGCTCAGTCCAGAGGAATCAAGGTACGGCAGCACCTCTGTGAGGTCTCACTTTCAGTAACATCCTCCTTAATTGGAAAGGCTAACGAAGTGGAACCAGGTCATTGATGCTGTCTGCCTAATCCATCCTGTCTGTCTAAATTGGGACTCTTTGGTTTACAGTAAACTCCTGTCTGTCAGAGGAAAGGCTCCCAGAGACCAAAGGGGAACCTGCAACGTGCTTGGATGCTACAGTGGAGTGCTTTTAGAATCTTAATGTGGGGACTGGGAACCAGGGAACCACCTAAAGCAAGGAAAGCCCTTTCATATCATCTACTGCGATGACGACATGGAGGAAATCAATTGGGGAACTGGGTAGGTTGAATAAGTGGCCCTCGTTTTCACCACTCCCTAGGTCCACACCCTCTGGTCCTGCGATTTTGCATTTCTTTGCCAAGCGTGCTTCCTCATCCCTTGAACTTGGGCTTGCCCATTAGCAGTTATGACATAAGAGAAGCTTGAAATGTGGCTGCGTGATTGAGCAGGACCTCTTGTGCTTTTCCCATCAGCACAAGAAGAATGTGCCCAGGTAGCCTACTGGTCCAAGGAGGATGAGAGACAGTCGGGGCAGACCCCATCCAATCTGCAGCTTGAAGCTAAGCCCAGCCTAGATCAGCCAACCCCTAGCCAACCTTCACACATGGAGAAAATATATGCTTGTTCTTTCCAGTCATTGAGTTTCAGGTTGATTTGTCATGCTGCACCATTGTGGCAGATACACTCTCCAAACATGGACCTTGATAGAACCAAAACGTACTGTACAGACAGTCCAGCCTTGGAAACGAAATGATGCATACTCTCCCTGAGTCTGCAAATACATCCCAGGAACCGGAAATAACCAAACTGATAGCTATCATTTATTGAGGACCTACTACGTGCCAGGCTCCATGCGAGATGTACATTACACCAAGCAAAGAAATTGCTCGACCATCAGGATCTTGCACTACTTATGAGTTAGCCTTCAGCCCTCTTTGCTAAACATACCAGTCCTTCTGAATTTATTTAGATGCCATTACAGCCACATTAATGGAAATCATCACTCAGAGTGCCCTTGCCCTGAGATGAAGACATTTTTCATTCTTTTGGCTTATTCTAAACCTTATCCCATGGGCATATTACTTGACCACAGTTCAGAACAGTCATGAATACTAGTAGTAACTATTAACTTACCAAGTTACTTGTTAAGTA
Source organism: Delphinus delphis (assembly GCF_949987515.2). Lineage (NCBI taxonomy): Eukaryota > Metazoa > Chordata > Mammalia > Artiodactyla > Delphinidae > Delphinus > Delphinus delphis. Next base: position 63,804,305 of record NC_082697.1, on the reverse strand, counting down.
ATGGCTAATAATTTGTTAGGTTCTTACCATGTTCCAGGCACTGGCTTAACCTCTATACATGCACCATTCCATTTACCACTGTAACAACTTTATGGTAGGAACCACCATTACTCCCATGATAGAGATGGGGAAACTGATGACCATAGAGACTGAATAACCTGTCCAAGGCTACACAGATAGTGTTGAAGCCTGGATTCAATCCCAGCGCCCCACACTCAAGAAACCTGTGCTCCACTATTTTACACTAGCTCTTATCTGAGAATATCGTCCCACCTTAGACAATGTAATCCTGCAACCTAGAGAATGTCTATCTAAAGGAAGAATACAGCAAATGAAAGGTACCACCTTAACAACTACTGGAATCCTTTTTTAGTATCTGTATTTTTTTAAAAAGGTAGTGGACATGGTTGATCGAAATCAGTACATGTGAGGTGACTAAAAACAAAATGCAGTCACTGTGCCACGGCAGGAACCATGCAGAGTTCGCCAAACCCGTCCACAAATGTTTACCGTGTTCCAACTCAGCAGCTAGCGCTATGCCTGGCAGGTACCCTGAGGGAGACAAAAATGAGTTTAAAGGGACCCTGTGTGCCCTTCCATCCCAAAGCTGTTTAAAAGAGAGGCAAGAGCCTGATTACAGCTCCTGCAGAACTGAAACTTGTCTGCACCTCGAGTCTTGCCTGTAAGACAAGGAAGCCAGGCTCAAAAACTTTCGAGCCCATCAGGGCCAAAGCCCTAATTTTAACAAGCAATTAAACTTTCATAAAGAAAGCAGAGAGGAGGAAGAATTTGTTCATTTTCATTCCAGGCATGCATCAAACATTTCTGGCTTTCCTGGTTATGCTGAGACTTGCGTAAGCCTTAGTCAATGGAAGGGGCGTTCTCCTCCTTGGCTTTGATGATATCATAAGATAGCGTTTGCTCTTGCGTGTTGAGTGATGACTTCGGTGTACAGGTGAGACAATCCTGTGATTCAAGCCTTCTGAGCCAGTTTCCCCGAGGCCCATCAAGTCAGCATATAGACAATGGGCCCCAATAGTACAGCCTCAGCACAGACACACCCAGGACAACACTGCAGAAGGCTGGGTGGTGCTCTCCCCGGGAGCCCTCTGCTTGGCGATAGAAGGAGGAAGCTTCCACCATCCAGAGACTGGACCTTATTCTGGTCACTGTCAAACACCAGGTGCCTTGGGAAATGCAATGAGCTCTTCATGGGATCAAAAACTCAGCACCCTTGCCTGCTGGAGAAACTGGCTCACTGGAGACCACCCAGTGGAAGCTGAGTTTGGATGTCAGGCTAGAGACCTAAACGGATAAGGTCACTTGTACTGCAGCCTGGCATGGGGCAAAGAAGGTTCATTCACGGGAAAAAAGTGCAGGTTTGGGGTCAGCTCTGGATTCAAATCATGCATAACCACTGTTTTAGTCTGCTCAGGCTGCCATAACAAAATACCACAGGCTACGTGGCTTACACAAGAGAAACTTATCTTCTCACAATTCTGGGAGCTAGAAGTCCAAGATCAAGATGCCAGCAGGGTTGTTTTCTTCTGAGGCCTCTTTTCTCGTCTTGCAGACGGCCACCTTCTCACTGTGTCCTCACGTGGTCTCTTTCCTCTGTGCAGGAGTCTCTATGTGTCTCTGTGTGCCCAAATTTCCTCGTCTTACAAGCACACCAGTCAGACTGGATTAGGGCCCCCCTAAAGGCCTCATTTTAACTGAATCACTTTTTTAAAGGCCCTGTCTCCAAATACAATCATGTTCCCAAGTACTGGGGTTGGCGAGTCAGCAGGTAACAACCACTTAGACTAGTGACCTCCACAGCTTCTGTGAGCTTTCCCTTTCTCATTTACACAATGTAAACAGGTGGGTCTGTATTCTCCTACAGAGCTACTGCAAGAAAGTAAAGCACAGAGTGTATTGTTTGGCCACTTCTGTAAGTGAGAAGGAGTACTGATAACTATTACACCAGCTTAACAGGTGTAAACCTGGACTGTCTCACAGGAACCCAGATACACAGTCACCTCCTGCCTTGAAAACAGGATACCACTGACATCACAGGTTGCCGTGAACATTAAATAAAACCCGCTATTTTAACTGTCTGGTCCCTGGGTTAAAATTAAGCTCAAAGATAACCTTCCCTTTGTTTTCTTCTTCCAGGCTTATGAAGGCTAAGACATAACCCTCCACACCCAACCCTACTCAACCACAGCTCTTCTGAACTGAGAGTTATTGCAGGTAACTGGACAGCCGTGAAATGGGTAAGTTTACCTACTCTGTTCTGAATGCTTACTTTGTGCCAAGCATGTGAACCACTTGCAGCTCTGCCAAGGGAAGTCTCATATCCCCATTTTACAGATCAGATAACTGACGCTCCGGCAGGACAATTTGCTCTAAAACACAGATTTGATAAGGGATGGAGCCTGGACCGGTGCTCAGGTTTGTAAACTGCCAGAAACTGGTCCCTTACCCAATATCCTGGTGTTTCTAATAGCGTGAACTTACTGAATCAGGATCTCTGGGTAAGGATCCAAAGAACCTGCATTTTTATTAGATACTCTTGGGCAAGTCTTACGCAGGCCAAAACCTGAGAACCCCTGATTATATCCCGAATAATACAAGACTGAAAGCATCCAAGGTGAGAAGGACAGTCAGCGAAAAACCAAAAATTTCTATTACGACCCCAACCTCTGATAGCCTGCCAGCCACCAAGTGTCTAACGCATGCTTAGGACTTTGGTGCTCGTGCTCTGTGCCCCCAAGAAATTTCCTGATGGGTGTGTCTTAGCCCATTCGGGCTTCTCTAACAGAATACCACAGACTGAGTGGATTATAAACAACAGAAGTTTACTTCGCACAGTTCTGGAATCTGAGAGTCCAAGGTTAAGGTGCTAGCAGATCTGGTGAGAGCTTCCTGATTCACAGATAGCTGTCTTTTTGCTGTGGCCTCACATGGCAGAAGATTCGAGGAAGCTTTTTGGGGTCTCTTTTATAAGGGCACTAATCCCTTTCATGGGGGCTCTTCCCTCATGACCTAATCGCCCCCCAAAGGCCTCACCTCCTAATACCATCCCATTGGGAGTTAGAATTTCAACATATGAATTTTGGGGGGGGACACACACATTCAGCCTCTAGCAGGGTGGCTTCCACCCCTTCCTTTCTCCCCACTTAAATGGTGACGGTATCCCTCCTGCCCCAGAAACCCTGTCATCAACCCTCCTCCCTCCACCATTCCCTCCCCAGGGGTGTGTGACCCCTTCTCAACTCCTTCTCGAGATCTGGTCACGGCCATGAGGGTGCTCACACAATGGGGCTTTCTGTCTAGACGTCCCTGTGGGATGTCACAGCGAGCTTATCTCGCACGGCCGTGGCTCCTGAGATGAAGGCGGGGCACGTGCATGGCAGGCGGCACTGGGAGACCAGGGAGAAATGCCAAGGACACAGACCGCCCTTGTTCTCTGAGAAAGGCTGCACTTGGAATGTGAAGCTGGCCAGCACCACACAGACTCACCTTGTTAGAAAATGCAAACTCACCATCAAATAGGACTCAGGGGAGAAAGCAGAAACCCCACAATGAGGGCAAGGGGACTCTCACTGCTTCAGAGAGATGGTGATAGATGTGGTTAGCACCTTAAAATGGGGTGGAATTTCCTCGCTCCGTCTGTCTCTCTTTTGTCTTAAAGGTTTTAAAAGTTTAGAGCCCTCTTTGCTCTTCTGCACTCCCTCCACATTTTTTAGTCCAGACCCCAGAAATGAGCAACAGAGCCTCAAAATGAAGCTCCAGCCCTTGGAGTTGGTAGTTGACCATCCCCAGCCTGGGAAGATAGGAGAAACCACAGACTCATGGAAGTTCGGCAGTGAGTTTTGTGTTTCTCAGCTCGGTGTGTGTATCTTCGAGCACAGACGGTTACCAAAAATCTAAACCATCATATAGAACACTTTGTTCTGTGTGTGCCTACAGAGGTTTTGTAATTCTTTACAAAGTACACGGAATGACAGTTCTCAGAACGACAACGTTTTGAATACACCTGCCTGAGACACTGGACATGTATTTCTGCCAGAAAGCAAAGCTCTCGGCCGTACGGCTGCTGCCTGGCGAACGACTGTATCGTCACCTCCCCCTTAATCATGCAGTTATCCTAGGGTCACATGGCTGATCAATGATGACAATAATCAGAATAGTAGCTAACACGGGGCTCATACTGATCACAAGACATTATTTTTAGTGGGTTGTAAGAACCATCTCATTAAAACCTCACAACAACTCTTAGAGTATTAATAGGTATCATTAGTAGATATTAATAGCCCCAATTTACAGATGGTGTAACTGAGGCTCAGAGGGAAAGTAATTTGCTCAAAGGCATTCATTACTAAGTGGCAGAGACAGGATTTGGACCAGGACAGCCTAATTCCTGAGGCTGCGCTTTTGGACCACTAAATTACACTGTTTTCCAGCGGGACAACCACATGGTAAATCGTAATCACTCAACCACAGCTCATAGTTTTGTGAGTTGCTAGCACTAGGAAGCCTTATAGAGCAGGGAATTGGATTACATGGTATTAGGAAATACCGGATCTTCCCATTTCCTCACTGTGGATCTTCAGCTAATATATTTAACTTATAATAATGATAAGAATAACAATATAATAACCATCTCGACAGTCACTGTAAAGACTGAGTGAGATGGTGTATCAGAGCCTTGCCCAGTCCTGGTGTTGAGTAGGCAAGCCACAAATGGTAGTTCCTCTCGGAGGACAATTACTGTCACTTTACAGTGTTCTGTTTTTCACAGCTCGAAGGCATTTCAGACCAGAAAGAAGGCATGCCTGCCACACACCGAGAAAAAGCTGAGGAACGCAGGACAAGAGGTTCTGGTAGCCCGTCCAGGGCTCTGGGTCCTTCTGAGGCCGGCCACCTGGGCTCGGCCTGTACACAAGCCTTCCTGAAGCTCAGAACACAAGGCGCATCTCCAGCTCAGCCCAATAATTACCTTTTCCCAGGCACAGGCCGCACGGCACCTGCCAACTTGGCACCCGTTGGCTGTGGTTGCCAAGATGGCGTGTGGCCCAACTGCAACCAACGCTGCCAGGTGTCCTGTAGACACTGTCCAGAGTTCCAAAGACACTATGCTCTGCTCTGCAGCTCCTGGCACTGCTCAGTGGGTTTTCTGTTCCACGGGGATCTAGCTTAAAGATCTGAGCCCCAGAATCTAAGACTGTGAATGCTGGAAAGATACTTATGTAGTGTAGGTAAGCAGCAGCTTCTCTATAGGATGCCCAAGGTGGATATTACTAAGCAATGATAGAAAATTTGATAGGCCTCAAATTTCGACACGGCTCTATGAGCAGACACTACCAGTAGATTCCTGCTTTCCAGTGAGATGAAACACATTTCTTGCCCTGACCTGAATCAGACCCATCATTTTCTGGTGAGGCATATGAGATCCAAAATGGGAAGTGGATTTCCTAACGGCCACACACCATTTATAGCAAAACCCAGTCTAGAATCCAAGTTTCTTGATAGAAAATCCTGGGTTCATCCTTTTTTGCCAAAATAAATGTCTACGTGTGTCCTTGCCCGCCCCCCCCCCAACCTTTTCTTCATTTCTTCTTCTTCAGCTCCTCATCAGAGCCTCTAACTAGGACATCTTTTGTTCAAAAGATAGCGGATCCCAGCTCTGGGAAAACTGTGATCCAGCAGTGCTTTATGTCTGGAATGTTTCCAAGAGGTGCACACAGAACTGCTGGTTCAAACTGGGGGAAAATGGATCCCAGGATGTGGACACATGGTGATGGAGTGGAGAGCTCTACAGCGGGTACAGGGGGCGCATCCCCCGCTCCAGGCTGTGCCTCGGAACAGGGGAACCTCCTTCCTGGGCTGGAAGAGAGATGGCTGACAGGCGGGCTCACAGGAGACAGATGGCAGAGGCTTCCTACAGTGAGAGTCAGGTTCAATGTCAGGAGGTTTCAAAGAGGTGGGACCTGGGGGGATTGATTGCCCCCTTCCTGCCTCCCCAGCCTTTTCCTGTATTTCTTAATGCTCATCATGGTAATGAGGATGAAGATGACGGGATGGGCGACAATGGCCATTAGGATAGCTTTCATTTAAGTCTTTATGAAGCACCCTGTTTAGCAATTTCTATGCATTATTTCATTAATCCTTATTTCACCCTCATGGCGTGGCTACAGGATGGCCATAGAGTCTGGAAACACAGATGATTTTATTTTATGCTCTTACCATTGGGAGATGCTCCTGATGACGTTATATGTTTGCTTCTGTCTCCAGACTATGGATTTCCTGTAGTATTCCTAATTTAGAGAGGCTCAGGAAGACTTGCCCAAAAGTCAGAGCCAGGCCCATTTAACCTCCATATCTTCTAAGTTAGAAAAATAAAGTAACCAAAATACGTGGATGTGGTATGGTCTGACCTACACAGTGCACAATATCGTTTAAAAAAAACCTAGCTGCCAACACTTAAAAATTGGGTGATTTCACAATACCCAGATTTCTGGTTTTTCTTAAATGTCAGAAGATCCATCCAAGTAGGTGTGCAGGCTGGCATGGCTGCAGCTGGAGCTGAGTAGCTGCTACCATTTTTTTTTTAATTAATTAATTTTTAATTTTTGGCTGCGTTGGGTCTTCGTTGCTGCATGTGGGCTTTCTTTAGTTGCGGTAAGCGGGGGCTACTCTTTGTTGCGGTGCGCAGGCTTCTCATTGCGGTGGCTTCTCTTGTTGCGGAGCACGGGCTCTAGGCACGCGGGCTTCAGTAGTTGTGGCACGTGGGCTTCAGTAGTTGTGGCTCGCAGGCTCTAGAGTGCGGGCTCAGTAGTTGTGGCGCACGGGCTTAGCTGCTCCGCGGCATGTGGGATCTTCCCGGGCCAGGGCTTGAACCCGTGTCCCCTGCATTGGCAGGCGGGTTCTTAACCACTGCCGCTACCCCCTGACGATGGGTACACACCCTCCTCTTGGCTACAGCCCCTACCCCGCCCACCTGGGCTGGCCCCAGAAGCATCTGAGTTTGTGACCTCCCACCTCTTAACTACCATACTTTATTTCTCCCACCAAAGGACAGTACCATTTTACCCACTGGGCAACTTATTCTACGTGACTCCAGGCTCACCCCGGATCCCAAGAAAGAAAAGTTCAGGATGCCGAGACCTGAGAGGAGAAAGAGGCAAGCTCTAATAATGTACAAGTGAGCTGAGCACTACAGTTCATTCATCTACGAGCCTCTACCTGGAGCTCAATGGTCTTGACTTCTCCAGGGGGCGGTGGGCATCAGGCACAGCGGGTGGCGGGCGGGGAGGCTTCAGTGCAGAGTGCGGAACAGGAAGAAGTTATTAGCGCCCACTGTTTTCTTGCTTCCTGCACGGCCGTGGCGTGCAGCTGCCTGTGAACTGACCGTTTGTTCCCAGCTCTCCTGGAAGGAAGCACTCTCATCACCCACGACAACAGAGTTGGCCCAAAGAGCCAAGAACGTGCGCGGGGGCTCCGAGCCCAGCTCTTCTTCTGTACAGGACAGCCCCAGAGCTGCCGAGACAGGAAAATGGGAAGAAAGCGCAGCCTGGCCTAGAGCATCCTGCGGGGCCTGCAGACAAAGCCCCAGCTGGGGGAAAGGGAGGAGGGGGAGGCCAGAGGAAGGGGATCCAGTGGGGCCCACCGATCCTGTACAATGAGCTCCTTTCAGCGGTGAATAGAGGACTCTCCTCGACTCGGCCTCAATGGCTTTGTTTCTGAAACGACCCATTCTACACCCAGAAAGCCAAATTTGCCAGACCCTGTGCCAAGGTCAGGAAAGAGCCTGAGATCCCCCAGCACGTTGATAATCAGCCCCCAGGAGAGGACCACTGTGCTCAGTGCTGCTCGGCTGACCCAGCATCTACAACGATCCCCTTTGATTTCTACGCTTTTCTGCACGGGGGCGGGGGCCCCTCACTCACACGCGTGACCTGTTGGGCATAACTGTAGGATCTCCTCAGGGTAGTAAGTGCTCTTTTCTCACGAACTTCACTGAGACATCTGTATGGAGGGAGGGGGTAGGGCAGGATGAGAAAGGATGAGACTGGAGAAGCACGATGCAAGTTCAAGTCTGCCGTCTCAAGTTGACCAAATTCATGATGCAGTGGGAGCTCATCGCTGACCACCCAGCGGCAGCCTCTGCTTTTTCTTTCTTTTTTTTTATAAATTTATTTATTTATGGGTGTGCTGGGTCTTTGTTGCTGTGCGTGGGCTTTCTTTAGTTGCGGCGAGCGGGGGCTACTCTTCGTTGCAGGCTTCTCATTGTGGTGGCCTCTCTCGTTGTGGAGCACGGGCTCTAGGCGCTCAGGCTTCAGCAGTTCTGGCACGCGGGCTCAGCAGTTGTGGCTCGCGGGCTCTAGAGCTCAGGCTCAGTTGTTGCGGCGCATGGGCTTAGTTGCTCCGCGGCATGTGGGATCTTCCCGGGCCAGGGCTTGAACCCGTGTTCCCTGCATTGGCAGGCAGATTCTTAACCACTGCGCCACCAGGGAAGCCCCGAGCCTCTGCTTTGTAGGCTCCCTGAGAACACCATCTTTGAGGGTTTATTGCACAGGGAGCAAACAGCAAACTGGGGGCCTATGGGCAGTATTCAGCTCAGACGTGTTTTGTTCAGCCCGCATGATGTTTTCAAAAGAAGAATGCTACGTGTGATGCCAACACTTAAAGTTCAGGAGGTTTCATGTAAAACTACAAAGCTCTGGCATTTCTTTGAAAATCAGAAGATCTTGCAACAGGAATTCATCATTTCCGTAAGGCACTGACTGTGAGCTCAGATCTGGAAAGAGGTTGTCTCTCTTAATGGGGCACGCGCCCTCCAGCTTGCCACTGACCTCCTGACATGCTTCCCTCACTGAGGCTGCCACGTGGCTGCTGTGAGCACCGACGTTTGCAATCTCTAGTATATCAAGTCCCAAAGCTCTCAGCAGAGGCCCTGGGGTTGGAGAGAAGGATGGGATATGGACTGGTTGTAAAGCAAACTTGGCTACAAAATTCAAAATTCGACTCAAGAGATGTACACGAACACACAACCAGGAACCCTGGGTGAGGAAAAGCGTCCACGCCCACGAATAGGGGTGAGGCTCTTCTGCTCTCCTCACTCTTCGCTATACACTATTTAACAACTTGTCCTGTTTTCCAAGGCAATCTTCTCTGTGTTCATGTTTAACGAAGTCCTGGGCCTGCCACACGGACAGCACTGGGCAAAGTCTTGTTGAACCAAAATCAACCGAAGCTCAAGTCGTGTTGGGTTGGAACCTAAGAGACGCATATGCTCTGAACCCAGCCCACTTAAGAGGTGTAGGATGTTTTCCTAACTGCAAGTCAAGACAAGTCCCTTGGGAATGAAAGACTGAGCAGAAGTAGATGAGCTCAACCTACTTACTGGTTGGCGGATGTCTGAGATGATGAAGCAGAGAGGTCATCTTTATATGACACACAGTATACTTGATATACACGTTATACAGCATAAGGTCTGTTGGGAAGATATGACATGTGCTGACATCGTAAAATGAAAGTAAGTTCCCAATGTATCCAAGGATCCAAAACCTCACCAGAAACAAGGTAGCCCTCAGAGTCGGGGCAGATGCAGCATATTCTCTTGCAGCTTTTCTAGGTCTAAAAAGGTAGACTGAAGTTTTACTGTATCTGCTTCTGCTGTATGTAGCCAAGACCATTTTCCAGCTCTGTATATGAGTGTGTGTGTATGTTTGTGTGCCTGGATGTGTGTGCACACATGCAAACATTTGTGAACATTCACATGCACGTACATGGGGTCTCTTCCATCCAAAGCCCTGCTAAAAAGCTGCAGAGGGATCTGTGGATTTCGTCTGCCCTGCATCCCTCCTTTTGGGGAATTCCCCTGAGTCACCCCACTCTTGTACTAATTTCAAATGGCCACTGGGGGCGGGGAAGCAGCATCAGGAGAGATTCCACTAAGCAGGCTTCTATTTCTGAGCTGTGACACAAGCGAGAACGAATAAAAGCGTGCAGAATTTCATTTCTGCACTTTGCACTTCGCTATAATTATTCATACAGGAGCATCTTTAAACACCAAAAGGGGGAAATATTACAGTTGTTCTGATTTCATATGCTAACTGTGTTTACATGCTAACAGCATTTCTCAGGGACAATTATCTTATTACTAGTGCAGTAATCTTTTCAATCTTTCAACACCGTTTACAGCTGCCAACTTCAAAAATTAAGGCTAATTAAGACCCTGCTTTCAGCAGGTAGGGTAAACGGCTCACGCATTTTAACCATTTAAAAGAAGATCAGTTTGGGGAGAAGGCGTGAAGCGGGGGTGGGCACAGTGTCAAAGGTAAAGAGAAGAGATTGTATAGCTTCCACTGATTTGAGGGCTAACATTCTGCCGACGCTAGTATTCCAGAATCCACTAGACAAGTTTCATCAATGGAGAGACCTGTAGATATCAGGACCAAGGACAGCTGGTCCTGCGCACGCAAGAAGAAAGGGGGTATTTTGCATGCAATTATTCTACTTCCATTCGTCATATTCTTCCACGTGGCTTCAGCATGGAGTAGTGGTTGAGAACACGGACTCTTGCATCGGATGACCTCTGCTCAGATGCTGGGTCAGTCAATTGCTCTGTTCAACCTTGAGCAAGTTACTTACTATCCTGGTGCCTCTGTTTCCTCCTACGTGAAATAGGGATAATAATAATGCCTACCTCCCATGCCTGTTATCAGGAGTGATTGAATTAACATTTGTAAAGCACTTAAAATAATGTCTGGTTCATAAGAATCATCCAATAAGTATTTCTTTTAAAAAGCACGGGCTCTATTATAAGGCTGTAACGCACGTGAACAACATCTGTTTTGTAACTCTTTCTTGACCTCATGCATACTCACTGCATTACGAGACATTTGAGAATGGCTAATATATAATCGCAGCTGTATTTACTGTTGTCTGTTAGCAATAACTTCTCCAATTACTTGTCCTTCTATCTCGTTAGCTGCCATATAAAACCAGCACCTTAGATCATCCATCATTATTTTTCATTTTGTTTTGTTTTAAATCACAGAGAAGCAGACCTCTCCCTGAAGGGCTATTGCGGGAGCCCAGATTTACAGTCTGGTTCCTCAGAGCCCAGGCACAGCTCAGGCTGTGGCACCTGAGGAGCCCCTCAGGAGTTTCTCCCAGTGCCTGGACCGCTAAATGTCACCAAGCCCCTGCTGTGTGCCTGGGCTCAGCCATCCACAGCCCCATCTTTCTGAACTCACACAAGCCCTGTGAATAGGTAACATGGAGCAGGTGGCACCGAACCCATTTATAGATAAGGAGGCTGAGGCTTTAAACAACTCTTCTATGACCACAGCTTGCTAATAAAACAGTCATAATGTGGCACAAACGATGAACAATCTCTCCTTTAACATCTTCTTAAGGTACATGTCTGAAGACGATTACTGCTGCTCGTAGGAGAACGAATGGTAACAACCACCACCAGCCAACACACATAACGTGCCCGGCATTATTCTGAGCCACTGTCAGGTATTAACTCACTTAATCCTCACAACTACCCTGTAAGGGTGGGGCTGTTATTAGCCCCCATTTTACAGATGAGGGAACTGAGCTCAGAGAGGTTATGCAACACGCCCAAAGCACACAGCTGCAAAGTGTTAGAGTCAGAATTTGACCAGATCCAGGAGATCTGGCTCCAGACCCCCTGATCTTGAACCCTCTGCTCTGTAGTTTCTCATAATAGCTGTAAAATTCGACGACCGTCACCTTTTCAATGAACACAAAAGGCATAAAGAGACAGAGGAGGGATCGACTGATTCAATCATCATATATCAAACAATTGATGACCAAATTGGTGATTTAGTTAATTTTGTGATAAGCACTGCCAAAGGGGAGCGAGGGAGGACACAAAACAGGGGACTTCGACCACTGTGGCGGATCAGAAAGATTCTTTCAGGGAGTGAGACTTAAACTGGGCTTCAAAGAAAGGGCAACTTGTCTGAGATGGGAGAAAGGATAAGCATCTTAGGCAGAGGGAACAGCATTAGTGAAGGATCTGAGGTGGGAAAGAACACGTAACTTTTAAGAAACAAAGAGAGGAGGTCTGAACTTAAGAATGCGAACGGGCGAGTGGCCAACAACAAGGTGGGAAGACTGGTGTAGGGGCTGGGTGATGGAGTCCCGCGGGGTCCAAGGAAGGAGTCTGGATCTTATCCAAAGAGCATGGTGAGTCGTTGACAAGGTTTAGTGTGGAGGGACATGTATCTTCGTTAGAAGCCAGCTTTCAGTACCACCATCTAAACCACATATACTTGGCTTTCCGTATCGGATCCACAGGTATTTCCGAAAACCAACTCAGTGAACCAACACGCTGAAGAGTCAAGATGAGTTTCAAGTCATTTCTATTTCCCACTTTTAGGGGTCACAAAGCCCACAAAGTTTAAGCCATAGGTGGCTACGACCTACCAACCTCGTGAGTTATTCAATCCTCATTATTGTTATAGACAGTGAAAAAAGTGCTGCTATGTCACAGCATACGGAAGTCTGATATCTTCCGTACGTCTACAAAAAAGAAATTGATCTAGGTTATACAAATGTCAATTTGCAACTCTGAGCTCTATGGCTTAGGAAAATGCCAGAGGCATTTTCAGTTAAAAGAGATGAATAGCAAAAACGTCCCCCCTACCCCTGCACACACACACACACACACACACACACACACACACACACACACACACAACAAAGCTGTATATACTAATGCCTGCAAGCTCCCATTTCCTGCTCTGGTTTACTTTAACCTCGTAACTAATGTGGCCACCGTCCCAATTTGTCTGGGTGTTCAGTACTCAAATCAGGAAAGTCCCAAACTAGGATGAATTGGTCACTCAACCCACCATAACCATAGGTATTAATATAAGGAAACCACAGGCTCAGAGAGCTAAAGACACTCATTAACTTCACACAGCAGGTAAGTAGTGGGGACCAAGGCTCAAATCTGGTGTGCAGGACAGCCAGCCTGCTCCACCTCCTGGGGAAGGACTTAGAAAACCATTCAGTTGGATCACTGCCCCTCCCAAGACCCTTAAAGACTCTCACCCCCACCTGACACACACACATCCCACTCAAGAAGGCTGAATGACTGTAACTTCTGTGCAATGGAAGATACAATCCCATGCCATCAGTCCACTCTATCCTTAACTCCCTTTCTAAAGACAACTAGACTGATCAGGGAGCCCTCAGAGCCCAGACATGACTTTCTTCCTGTCTCTGGCTTGACCACAGGATGACTGCAAGTTGAGAGCATTTGAGCATTCCATCACATGGTGGAATGGCCTCACCAGCAGCTCTGAATCGGCCTGCTGGGGTGCCGATCAAGGAAAAGAAACTCCTGACCTTGGCAAAGTTCTAGAAGCAAAGAGCTACAAAGAATCTAGAGACGGTTACATCCAGCTGTGTTCATTGTACAGACAGAAAAACTGAGGCTTAGAAGAACAAAGGAGACATTCAGACGATTCGCATTGTTCTTTTCCTCCTTTGCTTCCTTCTCCACAGCTGAATTAGGGCAGGTCAAACATAACTACTCAACTGTTAGGAGTTTTCACACCAATGGGCGTGGCATACAGCTGACAATAAATGTTCAGTGAATGTTCAGCAAGCATTTAGTAGGTATACTGTTGGAGGGACAATATGTGTGTGTGTGTGTGTGTGTGTGTGTATGTGTGTGTGAGAGAGACAGAGACAGAGAGAGACAGACAGACAGAGACACTGCGGTCCCCATACCAAATGGGTGTTCTCTTGTTTTTTGTTTTTACCAAAAAAATCATTTTATTATAACCACCTCTTAAACAATACATTCTATAATCTCGATTATGTCTATTAGATTTGCTCAAAGAGGCCAGGCCCTCGCAGGGAAACCTGATGGAAGTCTCCTTCCGCCAGACCACCAGTAAGTGGCCACTTTCCAAAAGGTGACCCTTTATGTACACATCTGCATAATTTAACCTAAAATCTTAGTATTCTAGCAAAGATGCCTCCTTCTAATTAAAGTAATTTCTAGGCAGATATTGCTAAAGGCTTCCTTTCTTTCAAATAAAGTAATGAGCTGCTATTTTTATTAAGCATATATTATGTGCCAGGTACTCTATTGGCCTTAACTCTTTTGTTCTTTGTTTTGTTTCGTTTGTTTTTAAATTTATTTATTTTTGGCTGCATTGGGTCTTCGTTGTGGTGCGCGGGTTTCTCACTGCAGTGGCTTCTCTTGTTGCGGAGCACGGGCTCTAGGCACATGGGCGTCAGTAGTTGTGGCACGTGGGTTCAGTAGTTTTGGCTCGTGGGCTCTAGAGCGCAGGCTCAGTAGTTGTGGTGCACAGGCTTAGTTGCTCTGCGGCATGTGGGATCTTCCTGGACCAGGGCTCGAATCCATGTCCCCTGCACTGGCAGGCGGGTTCTTAACCACTGTGCCACCAGGGAAGTCCTGGCCTTAACGCTTTTGGATTCTCATTTTCACCTTCATAATGACACCATAAGGAGATATCTCCAGTTCACAGATGAGAAAACTGAGGCTAAGAGACAGTAAAATAACTGCTCCAGTGTCACAGAGCTAGTAAGAGGCTGACTGAACCTGGGTCTTACTCTGAAGTCCAAGCTCTTTACACAATGTCCTATTCATCTCAGATTAAAGCCCACTTCCACCCTCTACTTTTTCTTAGTATTTTTCCATGCACAGGACACTCCAAGGAACTTAATTTTTACCAGAAGGATATGAAACAAGGAATTGGAAAACCTCCGTCCTGACTCAGCTCTATTACAACCGCTTCGCAATCATTAGCACGTTGCAAAATCACTGAGTCTCAACTGTTTCATCTGTTAAATCGGTGTAATTCTCAACCACCTCTCAGGACTGTTGCCAGCTACAGAGGAGAGTGCAGCCAAAGTGCATCTTCTTCTTACACATTAGTGTAAACGTACTAATGCCACAGAACTTCCAGAGGCCAGATCTCCCTGCAGGAGGTCGGTCTTACCAACCTCTCAAATGCTCTCCTGGGCGAGCAGCCCCATCTACCATGCCCTGCTCCAAGGAGTTACCTCCTAAAATAAACCATGCTCACTTCAGTTAGCTCATCATAAAGACCATACATAGAAAAACACACTCCAGAGTTCCCACCTGGCTGCAGCTTCTCCAAAATTCAGCCCAAACGGCTAATTTCTAATGTAATCTGCAGCACCTCACAGGCAGTTTGAAGTCAGAAAGGCCAGCTGAGAGATGGAAACCCCTGGGCGTTAGCACAGCCTGTTCCAGCAGTGATGCCCCAGCGTTTCTGAGCAAACTATTACCGCAAGAAAATGAGAGCTTATCCCAGGGAGGGTGCTGGAGTGAAATTAGACAGGGTGCAGTGGGTGGAGGCTGGAGGGAGCCACGCCAGGGCTGCGGGTCTTGGGGTGGTGAGGGGGAAGAGGGTAAGTAATCTGTGCGCCAGGGGCTGCGGTGACCTCTAAACCTTCTCTGAGGCTCATGTCATTCTCGGGACTGGCAAGAAGCCAAGTGTAGCCTGTCAGTTTCCCCATCCTTGAAGTGAGGGATATGACCCAGTTACACACACACACACTCTCAAGACACACTTGAAAATGTTGATATTTCCCTTGGAAAGATACACAAGAATTTGTTAGCAATGATTTCTTTTAAGAGAGACTGGAAGAAATGGGGGAGATAGAATTCTACTTTATTTGTATCCTTCTCTCATGGGTGAATTTTCTTGTCATATGCTTGTAACTCCTTTTATTTAAAAAGCAAATGTCACTTAAAAATGAAAGAATAGTATATGGTTCCTCAAAAAAAAAAGCATAGAATTATCATAAAAAAAAATAAGCATAGAATTATCATAGAGCCTAGTAATTCCACTTCTGGGTCTATACCCAAAAGAACTGAAAGCAGAGACTCAAACACATATTTGCACACCCTTGTCCTAATGGCATTATTTACAACAGCCAAAATATGGTAGGTAACAACTTAAGTGTCCACAGAGGGATGAACGGATAAACAAAATGTGGTATACACATAAAGTGGACTATTATTCAGCCTTAAAGAGGAAGGAAATTCTGACACATGCTGCAATGTGGACGAACCTTGAGGACATTACTCTAAGTGAAATATGTCGGATACAAAAGGACAAATACTGTATGATTCCACTGATATGACGTTCCCAGAGCAGTCAAATTCACGGAGACAGAAAGTGGAATGGTGGATGCCAGGGCTGGGGAGGTAAGAACGGTGAGCTGTTGTTTAATGGTTACGGAGTTTCAGTTGGGTTTGCAGAAGATGAAAAAGTTCTAGAGATGGATGACGGTGATGGTGTGCAACAATGTAAACGTACTCAAGCCACTGAACTGTACACTTAAAATAGTTAAGATGGTAAGTTTTATGTTGCATATATCATTCCATAATAAAATATGTGAAAGACAAAAAAAATAGAAGGATAAGACAAAAACCAATAAAAATTGGTACTTGGTGGTAAAAAGAGAGACTGTTCCAAATGCCTCTTGTTTTGTAGATTTGACTTTGGAATCAGATAGAGGGTTTACCGAGAAACAAAACAAAAATTTTTTAAAAGCAAATGCATTAGGGATTACTGGAGCCAGGGAATTATAAATAACTTGTTATTTCTTCTGTAAACTTTCCATGTAAGTAGCCACCCAAATTTCCAAATATGAAAAAATGAACAAATTGTGGTACATCTATAGAACGGAAGCCTACTTGACAATAAAAAGGAATGAACTGTTGATACGAGTGAATCCCAAAATAAGTATGTTGAGTAAAAGAAGGCAGACGAAAAAGAGTCCGTACCCTATAATCCATTTATGCGAAACTCTAGCAAATGGAAACTAATCTATAGTGACGCAAAGCAGATCAGCGGTTGCCATGGAATGGGTTGGGGGCGGGGCGGGCATTACAAAGGGTCACAAGGAAATCCTGGGGATGATGTTCATTTTCCAGTTACTGCAGTGACAGTGTCACAGGTGGACATATGCATCAAAACTCATCAAACTGTACCTTTAAACATGTGCAAGTCAATTATCACAGGTCAATTATTCCTCAATAAAGCTGGACCAAAAAAAAGTTTTAAAAACCTATTTAATGCCAAGACTTCCCTGGTGGTCCTGTGGTTAAGACTCCACACTCCCAATGCAGGGGGCCCGGGTTCGATCCCTGGTCAGGAACTAAGATCCTGCATGCCGCAGGGCGTGGCCAAAAAAAAAAAAAATTTAATGCTATACAACTAAACAAAAGAGAACTTATAAAAGATAACAACATGGGGGCTTCCCTGGTGGCGCAGTGGTTGAGAATCTGCCTGCTGATGCAGGGGACACGGGTTCGAGCCCTGGTCTGGGAGGATCCCACATGCCACGGAGCAACTAGGCCCGTGAGCCACAACTACTGAGCCTGCGCGTCTGGAGCCTGTGCTCCGCAGCAAGAGAGGCCGCGATAGTGAGAGGCCCGTGCACCGCGATGAAGAGTGGCCCCCGCTTGCCGCAACTAGAGAAAGCCCTCGAACAGAAACGAAGACCCAACACAGCAAAAATAAAATAAATTAATAAACTCCTACCCCCAACATCTTCTTCTTCTTCAAAAAAAAAAGGTAACAACATAAAATAATAAAATAAAATAAAACAAAATGAGGGGGTTAGATTAGAAAATTTCTAACCTTCTAACTCTGACAGTCTATGAATTATAGTTCTAAGTCCAGGTAAAATACCAAAAGAAAATAAAAGACTTCTAGGAATTTACTCAACTAATCACAGTGAGAGCTATCATCTAATGAGCTCTAACTATGCATCAGGCACTGTGTTTAGTTCTCTGTAAACCTTATCTCATAAATCCTCACAGCAAGTCTATGAGGACATCACTGGTGTTCTTCCCATTGAATGGATGAGGAAACTGAGGCACAGAGAAGCCAGAATTTGAACCAGGGCTGGATTATTCCAGAATCCATGCTCTTACATATGCTCTTACCCACTGTGCCAGACCCCTCTGTCAATTATTATTGAGAGCCTACTGCATGTCAGGCCCTCTCTAAGGCTGGATTCACAGTGACAGAAGCCACTTTCAGCCATAAGTTTGCAAAAAGGGACAGGTAAAGATGCCAGTCCTGGTACCTTTTCTTTTCACCTCTAGGGTAGGCAAGCACTATCACCCCCATCACAGGCACACACAGAGCTCCTCTGAGGGAAAGATTCAGCAAGGGTCCAGGAGTTGTCTAAGGCAGCAGTGCCCCATAGAACTTTCTACAGTGGTAGCAATGTTCCATATCTGGGCTATCTAATACGGTGCCCACTAGCCACCTGTGTCTGCTGATCACTTGAAATGTGGCTGGTGCAACTAAGGAACTGAACTTCCAATTCCATGGGGGATGAGCCCATGCACTTCAGACTCTGAACGGCAATGATAAGACAAATGGTTTAAACAAAAGGAAGATTTAAATTTTAGGAGGTGAATTAAGAACTGGCTTATGTCAAAGGGAGAGAGTTGTGAGAATGTTTCAACGTCTCCGGCCCTGGAGACGGACCAGGGTGAGTTTTCCAACTCGGCTACATTCTAGCTGGGTGACCCTAAGCAAAGGATCTCAGCTTCCTGGAGCCCACAGTTCCCATCTATAAGGTGGGATGCCATTAGGATCTACCTGCAGGGGATATTGTGAGGGTCACCTGAGCTGACAACATATGGAAAGCACTTGGCATGGAACCTCAGCTCAGATAAGACACAAGGTAAATGTCCTCGATCACTGGAAAGTCACCTAAAAGGACAGCTTATGCATCAGAGCTCATCCAGGCGGACCCCAAAGACCAGCCAGCTCTGGGCCCAACGTCTCAGAATGACAGCATATCAGAGCGAAGGAAGTGGCACTGGACAGCCAGTCCCAGGAGAACAGGTGATTTGCCAACGTCTTCCTCCTCATTTCTCACTAAGTTCTGGAAGACTGCACCCATTTGGCTTTCTCAGCTGGCCAGGCCTGGGTTTTGAGGGTCCCTCAGACAAAAGACACTGAGCGGCCAGATATATTTTGACTCTCAGATGGATTTTGGTTTTGGCCTATGAAGCATTTTAAAAATTTTCAATTGGTTGCCAATATCTAAAATTCAGGAAGACACCATGCATTCAAATTCTGGGTATCCCACCTCGCTTGAAAAATCAGAAAATCTGGCCATGCTGGGTCTGCATTCCCAATCAGCCAGAGCTAAGAAGCAAGTGTCCACCTGCAATGGGGTGTGGGAGCTCTCAGCTCCCTTGTGACCGCCACCCTCGTTCTCATCACCTGCCCGCTCAGAAGGCATCTGACTTAGCCCTGCCCTATGAGAAGGAATCTGGCCAGAAATAGTCCTCCCGCTGTTGGTTTAGCTGGAGGCAAGGAGCAGATCTGAGTCTGAGTAAAACTCAGTATTCCAAACCCCCCTGACTTCTCTTTGACATCACCAATATGTAAAGACACAGATGAATAAATGGTTCTGTTTAATAATAAACTAAGCATGTCTTCGCCGCCTCTCTCACGGAGAAAGCTAAAAATAAATCACTCGTGGCTCAGCATATCAATCTACACCTGACAGTCGGGTGTCAGGCGAGCGTCCTTTTCCCAGCTTCAGGCCTGGAAGAACTCTTGATTTTAGGTGACTGCAGAGTCCTTGAAGCCTGCGGGAGCTGCCGAGAGACCTGGGCCTGCAAGGTCTCTGCATTTACTCACAGTTCAAAGAGGAAATGATGGAACAAGGAGATAAAGCAGGTGAAGACACAAGCACGCTCATGTCACTTTCCTGTCTCTTCTGAAGTGTCACCTGGTAAAAGTAGGCCCCTGCTTTCTGTCCCTGTCCCCGTAACACACACACACACACACACACACACACACACGCGCGCGCGCACGCGCACGCACGTGCATCTGCTTTTCCCCAGCACTGTAATACCCTCCCCTCAAGGTGCAATATCTTATTTGTTCTCTTGTGCATTGTCTCTCTTCCACTAGATTATACACTCCAGGGAAGGCAGGAAACAGACATGGTCTGTTTCCAACCAGCTGTGTGTTTCTGGAGCCTCAGCAGTACTTGGCACCACACAAGTCCTTACTGAAAACCTGCTCAGTACCTCTCTGACATCATGTATGGTGCCTGTAACACGTCCACGCTTCCAAAGCTTACACGACAGTTTCATGATTCTTGCCATATTTCTCTGGCCACCTGTACAACTGAGTATTTTCTTTGACCAACTCTCATTTTTTTAAATTGAATTATGTCTATTTTTAAAAATAAAACTTTCTGACACTATAGTTAGGCAATCGAGAGACCCCTGTAATCAATGAGCTTGGGAGCTAACCATCCCTTGTTAGCTGTGTGACCTTGGAAAAGGGAGCAAACCTCTTTCCTCAACTTTCCCATCTGTAAGACAGACTAATGAGCGCTACCTCCATATGTTAGGGGTAAATGAACTAAAACATGTAACGTTAATTCACAGCAAGTGCTTAGAAAAGTGCCTGGTCCACAGTAAGCACGATGAGTACTATTTGTATTAGGATCTTTATAGAAAAAAAAAAACCAAACAGTATCATTTAACATATTAAAATAATGATATGACAATTGAAAGAAAAAAAAAGTCACTGATGTAGCAGCTAAAAAACGCTTATGGAGACACAGGGCTGAGCCTCTGCTTTGCTACTACCCAGATGGGTAAAGCCCCCTGGGCCCAGGCCCCCATCCTCCCATCTTTTAAATGAGAATTCTGGGCTAGACACTCTAAAAATTCCATCCACCTTCCAGCTCGGAATCTCAAACTCTCAATCCATGAATGATCCTACCTAAAAAGAAATAAAATTGGAAAACCAGATTCTACACAATGAGAGTCAAAGGGAGGAGCTGGGGGGCAGGGGAGAGACGGTTATTCACATTCCAAAAGGATTTGCTCTTACAAAAGGATTAACAGCAGAGTTGCTTTAAATAGCGGCTTAAGCCTTGTTTATGGATTACTAAATACTTGATGGAGAGGTAGAGGGGCCCAGGAACTCGAAGCAAAGGCCTGATTACGCCCAACCAGAAATGTAAAAGTGTGCATGCTTTCTTTAAAATTATAATGGGCTTCAACAACAGAAAACTATTCCATTTCAAAGAACCCTATTCCTACCCAGTATTTTGGTTGTGCGTCAACTGCATGAAAGAAGATGCACTTGTATCCATGAGCCAGTTTAAAGCAGTGATCCAGCATGTTGATTCTTAAGCCCCTACTATAAAAACACTGACAATTTACTACATGTCATTGTAAGTCCCTGTAATGTACCAGGTGCTGTTGAGCACACGACATGCATTATTTCATCTAGCTACCAAAGCGACCCAGTGGAGAGGGTGTCATTGTTACCATCATTTTGTAGATGAGGAAACTGAAGCTAAGAGAGGGAACGTGATTCTCCTACAGCCAGTGGATGGCTGAGTGAATACTCAAGCCTACATCCAGGAACCAAGCACTGAGGTTATATTATAAAAGGCAGGATCCCTGCCTCAAGGAGGACACAGAAGATCGCCGAGGAGGCCAACAGATACAGAGAAAGATGATAAAGGCCCTAAGAGAGACTTTTGTGGGAGCAGAAGACGGGGAGCAGAAGCAGGGTCCAGGCTGTGCCCAAAGCCAGATGTGACCCCCTGTTGTCCATGCTCCAGCACCTCTAAACACTCAATGCCCAGACCCTCTCCTCCGTCCTTAATGTTAGGGATCCTGACATCAGAACCTCTCTGAGCACAAACCAGTCTCTCCTGGGAGCCTCTACTCCCCAGAGGTGGGCTGTGGGCCTTGCGGATAAAGGGAGAACGAGGAACTCTCGGCAGAGGCTCCACCATTGCTGACACCGCCTTACGAGGCTACCTGAGGGCTTCTCATGCCTCATTTTCCTCCCTTGAAAAATGGGGATATTAGCTCCCCCTCACCTCCCTCGGCAGGGAAGTGCTGGTGATTAATTAGATAACATCTGCGAAGCGCTCCCAGCTTCGTGGAGAAGGGCACCTTGGGAGAGCAGCTATAAAAACACGGAGGAGCAGGCTATTATCAGCACGATCATTATTACTGTCATTTTCATCATGACACGCGCCTGCCTAAAGGCCTGCCGTGGCTCCCCACTGCCCAGAGATGGTGCAGTTGGCAGCCTGGCAGGCAAGGCCACGGGTGCCACTGCCGCTGCCCTTCTCCTCATCCTACTTCTCACACCCACACGTTCATCCCAGATGATCCCCTACGGGAGAGCCCTGCCACCCCACATCGTCCCAACGG
Source organism: Delphinus delphis (assembly GCF_949987515.2). Classification (NCBI taxonomy): domain Eukaryota; kingdom Metazoa; phylum Chordata; class Mammalia; order Artiodactyla; family Delphinidae; genus Delphinus; species Delphinus delphis. The sequence goes on along the minus strand of NC_082697.1, from coordinate 63,782,026 downwards.
ACCGATCCTCCAGGGCCAAGTACCTCCTCCTACATCCCAGCTGGGAGCTCAGCATGGGGGATGGGGGTAGGGCAGGGACACAGTCAGCATCTTGCATGCTCTTCTCTCCTCCAAGAGCTATAAAACAAAGACGCTGCACAAACTCGCTGTGTTAAGTTTCCAGCTAGATACTAAGCACGTTGAGGGCCAGGTGGAGTTCAGATGAAGTCCAAAATTCACGAACAGAGCCTCGGTAAATCGTCAGCGGCACAGGCAAAGAATCTGGGTTCAGAGAGACCAGAGCTCCCTCTCCTGCCTTTCACCACCTCCCTGAACCTCAACTTCTTCCTCTGCAAAGCTGAGATCTTTGTAACAGGTACTGTCCAAGAGAAAACAAATCTGGACTTAGTAAGGACAGGCTTTACTTGAAGGCTTTACCGCAAGGGTGAGAAAGGGGCTACTGCAAAAAGGGGATGGGGACTCTTGCAATAAGAAGGCTGCTTTGAACCGTAAGATCTGCAAGCATCTCAAAAGCTGGGGGTTTTCTTTTCTAGACAGGAGTAAAACAGACCAGAAAGAACTGGGTGTGGGGAAACCAGATGAAAGGGTGGAGGGATTGATAGAGCAGAGGATGTTTTATCCTGAAGCCAGCCTGTTCTCAGGAGGGGCTGTCCGCTGGCTCAGGCTGAGGCTGGCGGAAGGAAAGAAGCTTAAGCAAAGTTTGGTTAACGAGCATTTTGTTCTGCGTGATCAGAGGTGACGAGCAGTTCAGCTAATCATTTATGAGACAAAGAATGGGAATGCGGAGGGTACACCTGGCTTTCTCATCGGTAAACAAGGGGGCACCTGTGCATCGTACACTTCAAACGGAGAAGGGTGGCTCTTTGCAGCAAGCAATTTTCAAAAACACAAAGTGGTGGGGAGAGCCCTCTGCTCTTTTCCAGGAGCACAGGGCTCAGTTAAATTCAACCCTGTCAACACTCAAGAGGGCTGTTGTGTGGATTCAATGAGACAACGCACGTAAAGTGTTTAAAACAAACTCCATCAGCACTAGCTGCTTTTAGTTTTTGGTTCATGATGGTTTATTTCCAGGATAATCTAGAAGGATGGCTCCTAGAGCTGGAAGGTAGAGAATGGGATGGAGACATTCTGGAGCTGTCTTGCAGATAAATATGTAGCCTGGGAGTGTTTATGCAGCAAGGCACGAGACGTGCCTGATTGACACTAAACTTGCCCTGGACTCAGCCCCAGGACATTTGCATCTCATCCTCTCTTAAGCAGGACAGGACTAAAGCCTATAATACATTCAATGGAGTCCCTGGCCCTCAAGAAGTTAAAAGAAAAAAAAAAAGAAAGTTAAATATACAACCTGCCATCCCAACTCCCCAGATAATCAGAGTGGTTAGGACATAAGACAGGCTGGAGAAGCAGGAGTTAAAACGTGCAGCCGACAATTCTCTCCCAACTTTTTATGTTCTGCTATTATCAGCGGCATGTAAACCTGTTTTAAATTTACCGACAGCATTTTAAGCTGCCACCTAGCTCTTGAGGTATTTTTAGTCAACTAGAAATTCATTTAGACCCTAAAGTCAGGAAATGGAATCGTGTCAGGTTGCTCTTACAGAATTCCCGTCGTGCCCTCTGTCTGTGGCTTCTCATTTGCACACAATTAAATAATCACTTCACCCCCCACTTCTTTGGCATCTTTAGCATCTCCCCACAGAGAGAAAAACACCAGGAAAGTCAACGCCAGGTTTAAGAGGTCTGTTCTTAGTGCCAACGTCATTTCCAACAGCAGGAACAGACTTTGCGGAGGGCAGGGGGGAAGCAGAGCCCTGAACCAAGCAAGTCTCACTTTCCCCACTCACAGCAGATGTATCCAAAAAGGCTGAGGCTATATATACATTTACCAGCTACCAGAAAGAGCTCGACAGACAGAGGGAGGAAGGAAATCAAAACAATACTGCAGGTTGGAAGCAACATGAAGGACCCTAAGTCGATGGGAGAACCACCCACCCTGGCACTCAGGCCAAAAATGCAGGAGTCCCCTTGACTCCTCTGTCCTTCACGTGCCCCCCACAGGCAACCGAGCTCCAGTTCGCTGGCAAGTCCGGCAGAATCCACCACCGAACAGTGTCCAGAACCATCCACTGCTGGTCTCGGCCACCATCATGCTAGTCCAAGTCAAGGTCATATCAGATCAACACCTCTTCCCTGCCTGGGGTGCCGTCTCCACCCAGCCGCCGGAGGGACCTCTGTAAAATTATAAACCAAATAACATACAAAATAGCGACTCATCCATCCAACATTCCCATCTCACTGGGAATAAAATCTAAACCCCTCACTCTGGACTGCTATTAGTCCGCCCTGAGTCCTGCCTATTTCTCAGGCTCATCTCACACCACTCTGCCCTCTTCCTCTGTGCTTCGGTCCTGACGACCTTCTGTTTCTAGAACATTCCACCCTCCCTGACAGCCCAAGGTCTATTCCCTCTGCCCTTAATGCTTTTTCTCCAGGTTTTTACATGGCTTCTCTGGTCATTCAGAGGTCAGGTCAAATGTCACCTCCCCAGAGGGCCCTCTGGTGACCGGCCTCTCCATCATATCATCTGGCTTTAATTCTACGTACAATGCTTATCATTTGAATTTTTTCTTCGTTTTTGATTTCTCATTTTGTTCACTGCTGCACACTGAGCATGCCCATAGCTGGTGCTCAAGAAATCTCTGTCCAATGAATAAATGTTCATTGGAAGAACACATGGCTGAGCTACATTAAGGGAGAAAATAGCTGAATGTGGAGGGCACGGTGTGTGTTTTACATTACAGCACATCTCAATCTAGACGATAAATTTTCATGAAAAATACATGCTCCGTATTTGGTTCGTAAAAATGTCAGATGGAAAAACAAATTCTCAGGCCCAAGTTGTTCCAAACGTGTTTAGAAGCTTTCCAATAACTGTATCCGATTTATAACTTAAATTAATTAAAATCAAATAAAATTAAATTTCTCATCATACTAGCTATATTTCAAGGCTCAACAGCCGCCCATAGCTGGTGGCCACAATGCTGGGTGACACAGGTAGTGATACTCCCAGGGGTAATCATCATTCCACCAAGGAGGCAGGTGTTCGGGAGAACAGAAGGTGGTCACTCCGTCCTCACTGATTTCTGCCATGACCTTGGCCGGTGTGTGCCATGCTCCCGAGCCTCTGCGTCTGCCCGTGGAGAAGGACATCATTTATGGAAGCTAATAAGACTGCGCACAGAGGGAACAGCACAACAGGCAGTGAAGAGCTTGGGCCCCAGAGCTGGCCCGTCTGGGCTCAAGTCTCAGCGTTCACTAGCTGTGTGCCCTTGGGCACATTATTTAACTCCCATGCCTCAATCTACCCACAGGTCAGCACCTAAGCTAATAGAAAAGTCGAAAGGGTCAAATGAGACAGTGTACAGAAAGCAGCTGGCGGGGTGCCTGGTAAACAGAAGGTCTCAATAAAAATCATCGTACTCACTATTACTACTCTTTAGGACACTTGGAGCTCTGCTGGCAGAAATGCAAGACAATACAGGTGCCCCAGTTAAACCGAAGCCAGACTCCTAAAGCAGGGAAATTACCAGGAGATCATTTATAGTCCAGAGGATTCCCGTCGGAAACTTCTTTAAACATGGTGAAATACCTGAAGGGCTTTTCAAATAGAATCAATTTACCACATTGACACGGAAGTCTTCAGGGACACACCCAGACCTCCTGCGTCTTCTCTGTTACGCTCATCTGTTTGTTGGTTAGTGGGAGATTCCGCTCACAAGTCCCTCCAATCAGGGGCAGGAGGCTGTGATGGTTCTCAAGGCAACGAGGCAGAGAGATCAACCCTGTCACAGGTCTGTCGGATTTTAGGGCCGTTAAGAGAACCAGATGTTCAAAATCAGGCCCATGCAAGCCCAAGTTAGGGTTTCCACCCCCAGCAGTCGCTGCCAGATTCCTGGTGCCAGGGAGGCAAAGGGACCTGCTTGGAAAAGTCTGGGGGCAGGTTCCTGCCACAGGCGGACTGTTGCAGTCTATTTGGAAACGTGGCTTTTTTTTTGCGGTACGCGGGCCTCTCACTGCTGTGGCCTCTCCCGTTGCGGAGCACAGGCTCCAGACGTGCAGGCTCGGCGGCCATGGCTCACGGGCCCAGCCGCTCCGCGGCACGTGGGATCTTCCCGGACCGGGGCACGAACCCGTGTCCCCTGCATCGGCAGGTGGACTCTCAACCACTGCCCCACCAGGGAAGCCCGAAACGTGGCATTTTTATCCCCCTCCTGGACAGGTCTGCAAGACCTGAAACAATGCCTGTCACTTGCTCAGTGATTCCTGAGCATATCCTTCGAGCTGGTCCGTGTTGGGCACCGAGGAGACAAAGGTGAAGAGGACCATTCTGCTGGGTGAGCCAGAGAAGCAGAGAGTTCACTTTAATACACTGTGAAAGCTGAGCTTTTTGTGAGCTGGGTGACTCTGGGCAAGCCGCTTAACCTCCCGGAGACTCAGTCTCTTCATCTGTGAAACGGGGATAGCAGCTAAACCTTCCACATAAACTTGCGAGAACTGAGTAACTGCAAACGACAGACTGAGAACAGCTCCTGGCACACAGCGCTCAGTTAATGTTTTTATTCTTAGTTGTAGTAGTAGACTGCTTGTAAGGGGCTAAGCTCACGGTGTTAGGATAACGTATAAAAGAGGCATCTAATTCAGGGGTCAGCAAGCTACTGCAGTCCATGGGCCAAATCCGGCTGGTGGTCTGTTTTTGTAAATAAAGTTTTACTGGAACACAGCCATGCCCATTTATTTACATATAGCTGCTTTCACATTGCAGAGTCAGAGTTGATTAGTCACCAAGGAGACTGAACGGCTCTCAATGTCTAAAATATTTATTACCTGGTCCTTTAAGAAAAGGTGTACCAACCCCTCATCCAATTCAAATTGGTGGGAATGAGATCAGGGAAGTCTTCCTGAAGGAGGTGACATCCTAACTTTTCCTCAGTCAGTATTAATTCTTGCTTTTCACAGAGTTCTTGAAGGTTTGGGTAAAAGAAAGCAAGCAAGGACTGCCACCAACCCCTACTTATATTAAATTCTACAGCAGAAGCCACCAAACGGTGGCTCAAAGGACCAGAGACAGTCTGCAAACCTGCTGTATGGCTTTAAAAGTACTTGAGATGGCACTGGAAGACTGGGCTATATCATGCTAATCTGCCTTTCTGGCTTCTATTGTAAAATTCTGAGTATCTAGCACACTGTGGGCCTGCCCTCCTACAGAGCCTCTCCAGCTCACTGGAGGACCCACTTCCCGCCCCCAGTTTATACAGATCTGGCCTCCTCTCCATTGCTGTCAAAGGCCTCCCATACATATTCTTTGGTCCCCTACTAATCCAGGAGATAAACAAGGTAATCATTACCACTTTGCAGATGGGAAAACTGAGGTTCGGAGGGGTTAAGTGCCTTCCTTAAGGACACCCAGCTGGGAAATGCTGAAGTTGGACAGGAGCCAGGGCCTCTGACTCCGGCTCACTGCCCCTCTTCAGACATTCGAACAAAAGAATCCATCATCACTGCGATTTTTCCAGGGCACTTTACAGTTTGCAGGGTCTTTCACATACGTGAGACCTTAGAGAAGGCAGAAGATCTTGGATCCACGTAGGCTGCATAAAGATTAAGGAGCATATGCTCACCAAGGGATTAATGAGGAAAGAGGTTAAAACTCCAGAAAAAGAAGGACAAGTGGACAGGTATCAGATCTGGGTCAGGGTCAACAATCTAATGAATCTGACCAGCACTGACTAGGTACCTACTGGAAGCAGGTCACAGAGAGAGAGGCCTGGTTGGGCTTCTGGGGCTCAGAATCTCACAGGGAGGCCGGTACCTGCACAGGAACAATACAAGGCGGATTGTGTTTCTGGAAAGTGCGAAGGGCAGCCTGGGCTGAAATCTAGGTAGACCAAGCGGTAGTTAAGGGCCCACCCCGGGCACAGGGTGGATATAGAGATTTGAGTGGATAGGAGTGGTTTTTTTAGGGGTGGGGAGTTAGCGGTGGATGTTAGGTCAGCCAAGCCTGGATGACACATTCATTTCTTATGGCTGCTGTAACAAAGCACCACAGATGGGGCGGCTTAAACAATGGAGACTTACTGTCTCACGGTTCTGGAGGCTGGAAGTCTGGGATCAAGGTGTCAGCAGGATTAGTTCCTTCTGAGGGCTGTGAGAAAAATCTGTTCCATGCCTCTCTCTGAGCTTCTGGGGGCTTGCTGGTGATCTTCAGGGTTCCTTGGCTTATAAAAGCATCACCCCAACATCTGCCTTCACGTTCACATGAATCACCCGGTGTGCATGTCCGTGTCCTAATTTCCTCTTTTTATAAGGGCACCAATCACATTGGATTAGGGGCCCACCTTACTCCAGAATAACCTCATCTTTACTAATTACATCTGCAATGACCTTCTTGCCAAATAAGGTCACATTCCAAGGTACCGAGGGTTAGGATTTCAACATAACGCATTTGGGGGGGGACACAGTTCAATCCATAAGAGATGATTTCCTCAAGGTGGCGGGAAAGCATGGGGTCAAGGAGCTGAGAGTCTCAGAACCCTTTCTGAGCCTCCTCCCTGAGAAGAATAAGGACCTGGGTGCCCTTGGATCTTTCTGAGCAGAACCAGGGCCGCCTGAAGATTCGATCCGGCCAGAAGGATCCTGAGAGTTGAGGGAGGGGGTGGACAACTCAGGTCCCCGCACTGCAAGTAGCAGCGAAAGCCCTTCTCCCCATTCATCACACCGTGGAAAACAGAAAACTCGATTTATCTGAGAACAAGCAGGCTTTAACCCGAGGTTCATTCTCCCACTCGGCGACTTCTCAGCCTCTACGTGCAGGAGCAACGCCGGCAGCGTGCTAACCCAGAGACTCCCAAGGACCTCGACTGGGAAAATAAGGGCATTTTCTCAACAAATTATCTCACGGCTGAAGTAATAACTTGTTTATAGATAGGCCAATTCAGATTTTCATCCCCTTAACCTACCTTTAAAAGAAAAGCACTGTGTACCCACAGCAAAATGGCAGCGCTTCGATCACCAGGTCCCTGCCCTCCCCGTCCCCACCCACCACCGCTGAGCCTTTATTAATTTTAAGCCATTGACAGAGTCTCTTTGGAAACTATGTTTTCACATTGCAGGTCAACATCCTCCTGGTCTATGCCAATAAAATACACACTGTCAGAGATAAAGCAAATATTTCTTTGGGAAGGAAAAAAAACCTAACCACTGTATTCTAAATCCAGGCACCAAGGACCAGTCAACAGACTTCCCCCAGGGGCTGCCATCAAATTAACTGGTCCTCTCTGGGGTTCACATTCATTATGCAACAAGGAAATCACAACCTCAAACTCTCCCCTGGCGCTCACAGCCTTCTTAGTCTATGGCCATGTTGATGGCAAGGACAGGTGTCAGGAGGTACATCAAGCATTCAGTCAACCAACAGTGGGTACAGCTCACCATGTACCAGCACTGTGCTAGGTGCTAGGTACCTTGGAGAATAACACAGTTCTGGTGCCTACTGCCCTCGTCAAGTTTACAGTCTAGGCGGGGAGACGCTCAACCAACCCACCAATCCATCTCTGATGAACAGCCAGGAAGGCTGCTCACAGCAGGAGGAAGCGAGAGGTCCCTTGCCCAGAGGCCCATCCCAGAATAGCTCACCCCGGTCCCTACTTTAGACACAAGGTCTCATTGAGAGCTGGCCTCCCAGACCTCAAGCCCTGGGGGTAGACAGCCCGCCTGAAACACCAGAGTCGCTCTTAGGAGCCAGAGGCTGGGTAAGGAGGGTCCACTCTACGGATCAGGACAAAGACGTTCTCTCTGCAGCTGAGACCACAGCCATGGAAAATTTTATTTAAGGCCCCCTGGAAACTGCAGTGACATCAGAAAGATCCCACGCGCGCGCGTGTGTGTGTGTAGTCCCGTGCGTGTGTGTGTGTGTAGTCCCGTGCGTGCGTGTGTCTGTGTAGTCCTGCACGTGTGTGTGTAGTCCCGCGCACACGTGAGTGTGTGTGTGTGTTTGTAGTCTCGTGCACGCGCGCGCGTGTGTGTGTGTGTGTGTAGAAGGGCTCGGAGAGAGGGTGACAAGCATGAGTGAGCTGAGGAGGACACAGGGCACCAGCGGGACGGACACCTGTCCCCTGCCCAGTGAGACAGAACAGGCTGGGCAGCCTCAGTGAGACCCAAAGAGCCTCTGATGCTGTCACTTCCCCTTCAGAACTCAAAGTGCTGGACCTTTAGCTCAGAAAGAAAGAGAAAAAGCTGACACAATTCCTGTCAAAGCTGACGATGTGAAGTGAGCCACAGAGAAACTCACACACACACACACACACACACACACACACACACATACACAGTCAAGACAGTAACAGTGGCAGGAACTGACATTTATCCACCACTTACTTGGGGCCCGGCACTGCCTCATTTACCGTCCGTGACTATCCTGTGAGGTGAGAACAATCATCGTCCCCTTTGCAAAGGTGAGAAAAGCCAGGCTTACCAGGTTAAGTTGCTCTGTCAAGGTCACGTGGCCGTGATTTGAATCTAGGTAGCCACACTCGTGCACACAGTAATGCGCACACAAACAAGATTAAGAGTTGTGTCCACACACAAAAGACAGGCATAAATACAGGCTTCCTCGGAGATACAGCTGGTTCAGTTCCAGACCATCGCAATACAGCAAAAATCGCAATAAAGCGAGTCATACGAATTTTTTGGTTTCCCAGTAAAAGTTATGTTTATACTTTACTATTGTCTAGTGTACAATAGCATAAAGTCTAAAAAAAAGTACGTGCCTTAATTTAAAACGACTTTATTGCTAAAAATGGTAACCATTATCTGAGCCTCTAGCAAGTCGGAGTGGTAACATTAAAAATAACTGACCACAGATCACATTGACAAATATAATAATAATGAAAAAGTGTGAAATACAGTAAGAATTACTGAAACGTGACACAGAGACACGAAGTAAGTAAATGCTGTTGGAAAACTGACACAGACAGACCTGCTTGACGCAGGGCTGCCACAAACCTTCAGTCTGTAAGAAGCACACCCGTCTCCATACCAGGGCCACCGCTCTGCACACTTCCAGGTGGCACCATTCACACAGAATACAAAGCATGAGCACAGAGCTTCCTGGAGGAGTAACTCAGGCGAGAAGCCAGGATTGAGGGCTCCCCCAGCTCCACCTCTCACACGGCGACCCCGCTGTCCCATGGCGCTGCGCAGGGGGATGGGATGCCACCCAGGGAGGGCCTCCTGCCCGGGAATGAATGTGCCGCTTGTCGGCCCTGCCTCAGGGGCAGCACGACACGGAGCCCTGTTTCTCCTGGAATCGGAGCCCCGCGTCCGTTCCAGCCCTCATTTTCACGTCTTTCTTCCCAACAGACACAAGGCCCGCTCAGTTCTGCAGAGTCGGCGTGGCTGCCAAGGCCCGGTGGAGGGAGAAGGCCTTGAAAAGTCACTTTATGAAACATCCCTGCTCACGGAGGCCAAGCCACGCGGCCCGGGCGGCTGACTTTCCATTCAGCACTCACCCCACCCAAAGACTGGGGGGCTTGGGTACAGCGGGCCCTTGTTCTCGCCGGCTGGGAGCCCCAGGGAGTTGGAATTCCCGGGGATGGCATCGGAGAGCCCTTGGCAGTAGACCTCGCTTCTGGCATCTTCCTCAGGGGCCACAGCTTGCTGTGGTCACAGCCGAGACAGGCTGATAAAAGAACTGAAAGCCCATTCATTCACCGTGGGGCCTTTGGGAGCCCGGAGACACTCAAGCCAGGACTAAGGCGAGCAGGCTCTGCATCACCGGCAGGGGCTGAGATGGACCCAAGGCAGAGAGAGAACCTGGGGCCGGGAGCCAGCAGAAGCCAGGCGGCGGGGCCTGGCGTGATGGGGAGGAGGCAGCTGAGCGGGGCTGGCAACGGCCCTCCCGAACCTCCTCCATGGTCTCAGTTACCCTCCCCCGCGACTCCACCATGGGGAGGAGGGAGGTTCTAAGACTACGACTTCATCTATTCACATATTCATTCACTCATTCATCCAGTCAACGATATTTATTGAGCACCTACTATGTGGCGGGGGGTTATTGTTTTAAGCACACACCATGGTGAATGAAAGAGTCTCCACACTAATGCAGTTTATTCTCAAAATCCTTAAGCTCTCCCCAGCCTTCCCCCCAGTTAATAGCTGGGTGATCTGGAGCACACCACTGCCCCTCTCTGTGCTTCAGTGAATTCTCTCCTAGGGTTCTGTGAACCACCATCTGGGACCAAGTTCCCAAGTTCCCCCTTAGGGTCTGAACAACACTGAGTTGTTTTCCATCACTTGCGGCCAAAAGAGTTCTGCCCAGGAGACTAGGAAAGAGAGCGGAGAAGACAAAAAAGCTGGTCTGGGAAGGCTGCAGGGAGTTGGTGAGTCATCTGCTCATCTGGAAAGCAGATGGGGAGAAGGAGGTCCTGGGGAAAAGAAGCTGTGTTCATGCCAACCTTCTTCAACAGCGCTTAGAAGCTGGGGGTCAAAAGGGACCACAGGGCCCTTTAGGACAAGGAGGAAGATGTTAAACAGCTAAATCATTAATTCAAAAGAAAAGAAAAGAAGTGGCCTTTTCTTCTCCTCATGAATTCAGGGTTCATTCAACAAATTATGTGGTGTGCTTAGAATATGCTAGACACTGGGCTGGGTGTGGGGATGCGAAAGGAAAACAAAACAAAAGAACAGAGAGTGTCTCTTCTTGCAGGAGTCACGCAGTCTTTCAAAGTCATCCTCTTTATTTGAAACCCTTTGCCGCGTTCATTCATTCATTTCTTTGCCTGCTCACCACCCATCTGTGGGACTCCTGCTGAAACAAGCACTGTGAAGGTCAATGTGGAGCCCGGCCCTGGGAATCAGGCAGGTATGCATTCTAATCCTGCCAGTACAGGCTGTGTGACCCTAAGCAAGTTACTTAGCCTCTCAGGGCCTCAGTTACCTCTCCTGCAAAACGGAAATCACACAGATTTCTTTTTAAGGAATAAACGGGATCTTGCTTTTTAAAGTCCCTACTGGGCCCAGTGACACGCGCTTGGTAAGCACTTACTAAATGGTCTATACGAATATATCACAAATTCTCGTGAAGTCTTCAGAGCCAAGCTGTTGGGAAGGCCACCACACTGATCTTCTAGAACCAATCTCGGCTTCCTGAGTGGTTGACATTCACTCCTAAGCTCCACATCTGAGTGATCACAATAGCTCACCCAGAAATTTCCTGACCACGTACCCAGTTTCCAGCCTCAAACTGGAAACATTCCTCCAGCTTATTCAAAACCCACTAGATGGGACCACAATAACCTTGGTTGATATGTTTTTAGCTAGAAGAGTAAGAAGCGTCAGATGTTTGGTGGGGAGGGACATCGGGAGGCACTTGGTCGACATCCCCAGGGCTCTTCTGAGTTCAGATGCCAGATTTAGACAGTACTCAGGACCCAAACTGGGCTCTAGGAACTGGGCCAAAGGATCTGCCCATAATGACACACATTAAAACCAGAGAAAGCCTTAGTCAAGGGGAAAAAGAGATGAAAATTACAAAGACCTTCTTCCGAACCACCTTCTAAAAGTGAACAGAAAGAGGAGGAGCTGCCAAAGTGAGCCCAGACCTCCTCCTTCAGAGCTAGAAAGAGTAACGGGTCAAATTCCAACTTGCAATTTAATTCTATTTTGAAATTTACTGGAAAGCAGAAAATAAGAAAGGGATTTGAGAGAGGCCGGCAGTTTGAAGACAAGGAGGAAATTGAAACACACATATTAGGACCAAAGAATTCATAAGTCCAACAGCTTGGGTTCCCCATATCTTCACAGCCCCTCAAAGCCCCCTTGTGCACAAGCCAATGAGCAACGATGTGTGATGTGCACGCCCTTCACTGAACCACAGTTACCGTCCTAGCTCCTCTAGTTAGGAGACCAGATGGGTGGCCACAGACTGAGAAAGAATGCCCGCCTGAGTTACTCAGTTGTGTTTGCAGTTTTGATATCTGAAGGGTGTGTGTACAATAAGGTTGCAGTTGTAAACACAGATTCAAAAGGAATGCACTAAATGATACCAGGTGATCTGCAGGGCCTTTGGGACAACGGGAGTCAAGTCTGGAGGCTCTGCTGGGGGAGACGATGACCCAACCACACTGGGACCGGCCCGTACAGACCCTGCCATTGCTGCTCTCGAGTTTACACCGCCTGTGCCGGGCACAGAACCCAAACCATGAGTTTGGGCTGGCTGCCCTGCAGCCAACACCTCCATCGCTGCCCTTCACACCAGAGTGCTGGGCCCGCTTCCTCATTTCATTTGCTTCCGCGTGAAATCCAGAAACGCTGATACAAAAGGTGCATTAGAGCCTTAAGTGTGTAGAGAGAAAACCTGAACATCGCCGGGCCACCGGGTCCACCACACTCTGGCTCTCTTTTGCCGACCATCACGCCTTGCATAAGGCTTCTTGCATATTCCAGACACTGATGTAAATATTCTAATAAAGACGCTGGGTTGCCCACTCAGCAGTAAAGAACCTGAGCGCTGGAACCAACCTGCCTGGGTCTGAACCCTGCAGTCTAGCCCTTGTGACCTGGAGGACTTTGGGCAATGAATCCAACCCCCACTGCAGAACGCGCATCACAAGAGCACGCCTGTCACAGGCTAGTTGTGAGGTTTATAGAATACAAGTGAATTAAAGCCAAGCCCTCAAAGTGGTGCCTGTAACATAAATATGTGCAAAAATATTAGCTGGAGTTGCTATTATTGATGCTGATAATAAAAATTAAAATAATAACATTACAACCCCCTTCGCGGTGCTCGTTTCTTGACAGAGTACCCTTAAAGCCAAGAGCCATCTACTTAATGCAATCTGCTCCCCAATTTATTAATTATAATATATCCGAATTGAATTATACCATCTCACTCTCAGAGGAATACTGGCAGTGTCACCGCGGGCTGTTAAAAGTGCCCTGCCACCAAGAAATTGCTTAGAAGGCATCCCTGTCAACTCACTTGATGAAAGTTTATTACTTTTTGAAGAAGTCTTTTGGCCATGAGGCCTCGTGACACTGAATTGAGAAAAATCACATCTGAAGAGCAGATAAAGACACTCCTTGGTTGGCTCTGGATTGGAGGGTAACTGCTCAAGAGGGTGACTTTTCCGAGACCTCCAATCTCTAGCGGCTCTGGGTCAGAGAGTGTAACTAGGGTACATCTGTGAGGGTAACCAACTGCTTACCTGGCTGTAAAACAGAGTCAGGGCTCCTGAAACCATCGAAGAAGAAAACCCTAGTGCCTGGAGGCCTCTGTCGGACTTAGACGGACACAGTCGATCTAGCTGTTTAAATCATGAAATCTACTCTGGCGCTCAGCCCGGCTCTCAACAGTAGGTGGCAAGGAGGCCTAAGGTGAAAGGATGTTTTCTTTCCACCGGCACATGACTTTTAGAAAGCCCTTCAAACTTCTTCGGGGTGGGCGGGGGGGAGGATACAGAAGGGGGAACTAGATTTGCCCCCATCGTAATATAATCATGTTTTTAATGCGCAGGTGTCCAGAGCCTCTTATCTCACACCAACTTGCCGTGAAGGGCATGTGTGAGAAGTACGTGCAAGATTGTTTCTCTGGGTCCCCAAACGCCCCCCACAAATGCTGTACACAGATCCTGGAGGTGAAGGTCCATATCCTGATGAGGTGGAGTTTGCGTCCTCATGGCTACAGTTCACCCCGAGTCGAAGGGAATCACTCACATGAGAAACTACATGAATAGCACCTCTGGAGGTGTGGAGACCATAACACTCACATCCATGTGAGAAGCACCCAGCATGCGGGCACGCGCGCGCACACACACACACACACACACACACGCACAACCCAAGGATTCCAGAACCCCAGGCTTAACCCTGCCTGGACTCGACCCCACTGCCCACAGTGTACTTAGAGGCCAGAATAAAAACCATGTAAACAGATTAAATGCCATGACAACCAAATTCCAACCTTACAAATACCAAGGATTGGGGGAAAGAAGATTCACTTTGAGATTATCAATTCTCAGGGGAGTAGGGAAGGGCAGAGAGGCTCCCATGAATCTAGTAATCAAAGTTCTTTTCCAACCCTGATGGAAATAGGGTGGTCTCAAACTTTGGTTTCCCAGTCAAGTACCATCCGCCGTCTTGGAAGGTGGCCCAACGGATGGAGCTCCGAGGAGGTCTAAACACATTTGATTTCCCAGACAAGAAACACCTGGACAGGGGTGTGTCTACAGCTGCAATGCTGTTTTCCTGATGGTCCTACTGTTGGGGTGAAGCAAGGAGGGGTATAAAACTTGTCAAATCCTACACCTGATTTGCAGTCCAGCCCATGTTTAATATTCGTATCTGTTTAGTCACTTACTCCAGTGGCTAATATGGGCTGAATGTGGCTGGACGGTGAATACATACAGTGACACTCCTCTTTTCCCCGAAATATCGCTCAAGCTGAGATAGACCATGAGGCAAAGCACATCCCACAAAGCAATCCAACCTTCACAAAAGGCCAGATCTGAACCCCCAAAGGAGGCGCTGGTCCTGGTTCTTGGCACAGAGATGTTCACAGGTCCTTCAGAGCTAGAAGAAAAGTGTACTTGGGGCTTGCTACATCCATTTTCCCCTTCTTCCGGCTTCCACCGGACATTCTCAAAACACCCTTCCAAACTCAGCTACGATGTCACTTTCTCCAAGAAGACTTCCATGATCTCCCAGACTGATCTCCCTGTTGCCAAATCTCACTAACCTCACCCTCCCCCACTAGACTGCGAGCGTCTGGAGGTCAGGGAATGAGCCTAACTGCTCACCACTGTTCCGCAGCGCCTCACCTGGAGCCTGACACACAGCAGGCACTCAATGCATGCAGCCCGCAGAGAGGCATGGCGACAGCTGGCCTATCTGTGCCTCTGGGACCTGACAGTCTACTCAGAAAAGAGGTGGCATTTCTGATGACAAGATGAATCAACATCGCACAGCTCTGCACTTCAGGGGGCCCAGGCTGGACTCCCCAGTGTCACTCCAGGTGCCCACACGTTAGCAAGGGAGAGTGATGCTCTGTGTTTTGTCTACTTGGCATTCCCATCACAGGGCCAGTTATATTAACTGTATTTTCTTACTTTCTGTATTCTTGATGCTCTAGCATGCGATGGCCTTACAGACCCGGGGAGAGACTGTCCCCTGCCCCCCCCCCACCGCCCCAGGGCGAGCCGGCTCTGAGAGACAGCCCTGGGTCCACATACACACCACCCGACCTCTAGTCTGCAACCCTCAACAACGACCTTAATGAGACAATATTTCCCCTGCCCTAAATCGCCCCAGGGCTGGGTTTTAGGCAACTAGAGGCCCTATAGCCCAAAGCCCTTCAGAATGATCGAACTAGCCAATCCTAAGCTGTTTACTCTGCCCTACCTCGCCTTTCCCTCAGAAACCCCAATAAAGGCTCTGGCCTAGACGGTCCCCTCCTTCCCGTCTTCCACTTCCTGCATCTCATTTCTAGGGAAACAGTGAGTAACATGAAACTCTTCTCTCCATGGCCTCTCCAGGTCATCACTCAGTCACCTTCATGAACTAAGACCAGGCCACAGATGGGGCGGGCGTGTTTGTGGGTCTCCTTATGAGTGTCCTGCCCTCCCCGCACCCCCAGCCTCGACTCCATCTGACTAATCAGCCTGTCTGGACTGCAACCACAGGAAGTCTTGACACACGCAATGAGAAATGAGAAAAAAAACATTTCTACAAAGTGAGGTGAGAAACAAATCCTAGGCGGGCAGCTCAGAGTCCTGGTTAACACTCTGGGGCCAGATGGCCTGGATGTGTTTGAACCCCACCTCTGCCACCTACTCACCGTGGGCCCGGCTCAGCTGTTCCCATCCTGAACTGCCCTTCCTCAGTGGGACTCGTGACACCGGAAGCGGGGTGAGAACGAAAGCGCGTTAATAAGCGAAGGTGCCCAGCGCATAGAGAGTGCCGTCTGGGTGTTAACTGCTACCGTTTCAAATCAGGCACTCAGGGCATCGGTGCCAGCCCCCTGTGGAGGAAAGATCATCCCAATGTGTATACCCTTGATTCAGCACTTACTACACATCTGGTACAAACACTGAAAACCATCCTCACACAGCAAGCCAACCAGGTAGAAGTGATTATCATCCCCATTATACAGATGAGAAAACCGAGGCTCAGAGAGGTTGGGTAAGTATTCCCCAATCACAAAGCTAGAAATTGGTGCATGCAGCCAGGATTTCTGATTCTAAAAGCAGTCCTCTCCTCTCCCCACTTTCAACCTCTCCCATTCCTTGTCCCCCAACTTCAATGAATATATACTGAGCTCTGTGCCAGGCTCTGGGCGGGGAGCTGAGGACACCAAGTCTTTACGACTCTTGCAGGGTAGTGGGAGGGAGGGTCATAGGGGATGGTGGCTGGCGACAGACACAAGTGGAGCATTGCGGAGAGAGAAAAGAGCCATGAAGGGGAAGCAAGAGCTGCTGTGGAGGCTGACTGAAATCTAGAGACCAGGGAAGGCGTCTCTGGGGAAGCACATCCAGGCAGAAGGAAGGCAGGTACGAGGGCCCTGAAATAAGACGGGGTCAGCGTGTTTGCGGAACTACCAGGGAGCCAGAGTGATGGCGAATTAGTAACAAGAGGAGAGCCATAGAGAATGGGAGTAGAGTGGGGTCTCTCAGACTCAGCACTCCTCACATCGTGGACCAGAACATACTTTTTTATTGGGGGCTGTCCCGTGCACTGTAAGTGAATTCACGTGTTAACTGCAGCTGTTCAGGTCGGGGAGGGGTGGCGAAGGCTGGGGGAAAAGTTATGCAAATCAGCACTGAGGGCAGGCAAAGAAATGCACCCTTTGTGCAGTACCCACATGTGCTGCTGAGGCGGTGGTTGGTGTCACTTTAAGACAAATAACGGCCAGGCAATGGCTTCAGTTCACTGGGACTCTTCACAAGCCCCAGGACTTCACAGTTTAGGTGAGACTTCATGGATACACAGCAAGTCTAAAGGCATGAGTCGCAGGCTCACTTCTGACCCTGGAGAGAGATGATGAGTGAGAAGGAGATGGAGAAGAGGGGCCAGGGGGATGCTTTTCTCATTTGCTAATGGCCATTTCCAAGAGGAAAAAATATTTCACTGTGCAAGGCTTTACTGACTCATTCTTAATTTATCCTCACAATAGCCTCATGTGGCAAATATTATCCTGTTTTCTAAGTGAGAAAACAGAAGTCTGGAGAGATGAGGAATTGTGACATTCATCACCAAGCTAGTAAACTTAACGCCTACTGCAATTCCCTCACACTCTAAGCTCTAGCTACACCAACCTTCTTACAGTCCTGCCCCAGGACATTTGCACAGGTTGCTTCCTGTCCTCTTTTCTTCATCTGGTTAACTCCACTGGACCTTCACATCTCAGTTTATTCATCCACCAAGAAGCCTTCTCTGGCTTTCTTCCAGACCACACCACCCTATTAAAAGCTCTCTTATCATCAGGGCTTCTTTATGTTGCAATTTAACAGAAGAGCCACTGTGTGCTGGCTCCCCACTGCATGCATATGTGGCAGATTCAAGAGGCCACAGATTCTTTGATGTTCCCCTCAATGAAAGGTGCGGTCACGTTCCCCTTGAAACTGAGTTAGCCTTAGTGACTTGTTTGATCAATAGAATGTGGTGGAAGTAATGTTCTGGGAGCGCTGAGCTTAGGTTATAAGAAGCTCCTGCTGGGACTCCTGGAACGTTCACTCTTGGGAAGCATCCTCATGGAACCCAGCCACTAGGCTTGGAGGAGCCCAAGCCACGTGTGCTCCAGTCTACAGCTCCAGCTGAGTTCCCAGCCAACAGCCAGCACCCACTGCCAGCCCTGGGAATGAGACACGTTGGGCTCCATCCCAGCCAAACCTGTGATGGCAGGCCCAGCCCACAGCTGACGGTAACGCATGAGAAAACCCAAGGGAGTACCATCCTGCTAAGCCCAGTGAACCCACAAAAACTTGAAAAGATAATAAGAAGTAACTGTTTAAGCCACTAAGTTTGTTACACAGCAATAGATAACCAGGATCCCATAGGATCCAGGATGATGTATACCTTAGGTGTACATTCTTGGGGCAGCAACTGTGAGTAGGTGCTTAGTAAACATATTATCTGTGGATTAAATACGAACTTGAATATGTGAATTAACTAATGGTGAAGTCTGGATTTGAACCAGGTTGCAGAACTCCAAATCCCCGTTCTTTTTTCTTTTTTAACCATGACCTCATGTTCCCTTGAAAGGAAAACGTCATTTTTTCCCCCTGCCTTTCTTTTTTGCTACAGGTTTGGGAGGAAAAATGGAATGCTCAGATCGAGTCCTGTCACAACAAAATGGTAGCCTCAGCAGCTGTCTAAGCCAGGGGAAAGTTCAGAGTTGAAGAGAGCTTGCTCTTGTGTTGTCACGCCCTCACCATGGTATTTTGCACAGAGGCCGACACACTTTTTCTGTCAAGGGCCACATAAATATTTTCAGCTTTGCAGACCAAAAGGCCTCTTGTTGGAACTACTCAACTCTGCCATAGGGTGAAAGCTGCCATAGATGATATGTAAATGAATGATCACAGCTGTGTTCCAATAAAACTTTATTTACAAAACAGACAGCGGGCCAGATTTGCCCATCCCTGGGTAGAGTGTAATCCAGTGGTCCTTAAATTTGGGAGTGACCAATGAAACAGGCAACACCTGTGATGGAAAATGACTTTCAGTGCTCAATACTGCATTGTAGATGGCATCTTTCACTATATTTTAGCATGGTCAAGTAGGTTCAGGTGCTAAAGATGTAAGAAAAAGATACAGTAAAAAAAATTAATGTAGAGAAAAATCTCATCCATTGACCTCTTCTTTTGTCTGTAAATTGGGGGAGGGTGAGCTTGCTTTCTTTGAGTTGAGTATGGGATGCCCTTGGCCAGCTCATGAGAGCAACGTCCCATGAGAACGACATCTGGAAAGTACTGAGGCAGCTAATGGCAAAGAGAACTTCCCCTCATAGGCCCTCAGTAAATTATTTGTTAATAAATAACTGAATCTATGTCTATTAGAATAGGAGTAATCCACTCATTACCATTAGTCCATTCAACAATAGGGCTCAACTGCTGTGTGAAGTTTATGCAAAGCAGCAAAACATTGTCTAATGGCTTCCTTACTCTTTTGTCTTCGTAGACTCAAGCCTTTAATTTCAGAAAGTACTACATGTGTTAGCCCAAACTGGCAAAATAATCAGACTTATGAACATATTAGGCACAGTGCACAAATTCTGAGTTGTACCCAAATTCTAGATGTCAGAGTTATACAGTTAATTTCTCAACCTCTGTATTTTAAAATAATTATAGACTCTATACATTTAATTTTTAAATGAGCCACAAAGGCATGTTTGTGTTTATTCTCAGGCAACGGAAATTTGCTACGCTAATTATTATTAGCAATGATGACTCAATATGTAAAGGATTTCTGAACTCACAAAGCAATTTTAAAAAACACTATGGTGTCATTTTATTCTTAGGTCAGACTCAGAAGTGGACGGCATAGGTATAACTGTGTTCATTTGAAAGGTAAAGAAAGTGACGTTCACAGTAAGTACCAGTGACCTGCCCAAGGTCACAGCTCGTAAGTGGCAGAGAAGAGGCTGCAAACCACGGCTTCTAGCCCCAGCCCCCTTACACGTGGAACACCTCAGGAGAACGGGATAACTCCTCTCCAGTTATAACTGACATGCAACATCTCTTTCCATCGTTCTTTGCAAAGTTTAGCAACATCCAAAAAAAATGTGCTTGGCTAATTATTCAGATTTTTTTTTTTAGCTAAGGGTTCAAATGTTCAATTGAATGGGCGTGCATGTTATTTGTCACACCATATCTTTAAAGGGAGGCGAATGTCCAGTAATGACCCAAGGGCTTGGCTTGGAAGCAAGTTTCCACTGAAAACATCAATTTACTGTCTGAATTTGCCTCCATTTCAATGACTGAATCTTTCTTGATTAACTCAGTAAAATGCACTTCGAATTTAAACACCGGGACAGGCGCTGAGTTGCTCCAAGTCAAACGGCCCCATCTTTGAGACCTCACCAAACCCAAGCCAGCTGCTTTTGCCACTGCGCTCCTGAACCACCAGAGACATGCACCTGGCCTCCTTTCCCCCACAGCAGTGCTCACAGCTGGGGTTCTCTTCTCTTTGCAAGTTGGTTTACCTTATTAGCATCACCTTTCAGATCAAACTGGACTCCATTAACACAATTAAGAATTAGACACATATTCTGATCTTAAAAGAATACGCCTGTGTCTTGCTCATTGTTCTTCTGATGGGAGGCTGAGGGGAGTCCAAGAATCATTGTGAGGTCCCTGAAAAATCCCTGCCAATTAAGGAGTGGCAGACTGTATTTTCCAAAGATGAATGCAGTATCGCCCGTCCCATATGCTTTTCTGCAAGGCAACCTTGCCCCCCACACCCCCTCTCCCCATCCTGACAAGAGGTGGGATCTATTTTTCCAGCCCCTAGAATCTGCACGGGCCCTTGGACTGCTCTGAGCAGGACAATTGGCAAGGGCGACGCTGTGCTTTCTGGCAGCCTCCACTTCCTGCCTCATGGAGGCCAGTGGCCACAGAAGAAGTGTCACTCCTCTGAGACCATCAGGCTGTGAGAAAATCAAGCCACACAAGAGGCTCTGGCAGACGACGCCACACGGACAGAGAGGAGGAACAAGGTAAGGAGGAACAAGACACCTGCCACATGAATGGAAAAGTCATCCTAGAAGTGGGTCCTCCAGCCCCAGCTGCAGAAACAAACCACCCGACAGAGCCCTTCCTACATTCCTCACCCACGAAATCATGAACAAGACAGAACGGTTGTTTCAAGCCACCAGGTTTTCAGCGAGCTTGTTAAACTATACTAGAGAACTAGTACCTGTAGATTTTTTTTATATTTATATTTTGTGTTTCTTTTTACTGAAGTATAGTTAATTTACAATGTTAGTTTCAAGTGTACAGCAAAGTGATTATTCAGTTATACAAAAATATCTATATATTCTTTCTTGGACTCTTTTCCATTATAGGTTATTATAAGATACTGAGTACAGTTCCCTGTACTATACTCAAGGTCCTTGTTGTTTACTATTTTATATATAGTAGTGTGTATATCTTAATCCCAAACTCCTAATTTATCTCCCCCCTAACCCTGCTATCCCCTTTGGTAACCATAAGATTTTTTTTTTTTATGTCTGTGAGTCTATTTCTGTTTTGTAAACAAGTTCATTCGAGGCCACTGTGAATGGCCATCTAGTGTGCGGACTGCAAAGCGGTGGCTGAAATCCAGCCAGTGCCCCTCACCAAGCTGTGCCCGGGGAGGACAGCCCTCGCCCAGCTGGACACTCTCTCTAGTCCTCCACGAAAAGGGTGCCTTTATCATCCCAGCAAGGAGAAAGGCCCCCTATATACCAGCACTGACCCCAAGCCCAGCTGTCCAGATTTGAGACCTTGACCCCTGGAAACTTATGAATTTTAAGGAAGAATGTGATGACCGCGGCCAACTGCCGTTATCCTTCCCGCTGCTCTCCTGGCCGCCTCGCTGGGCTTTGCCCACTGAATCTAGTCCTTCCTCCTTCTCTCCGTAAGCTGCAAACCCCACATGCGGGCTGAAGCCCTCCCTGCCCAGCGGGTCTGCTCACTCAGTGGTGGTGCTTGTTGATCGATGCCATGTGAAACAGCCCAACCCGGGGCAGAGCTCAGCGCTCGGCCGTCACTGCCCAGCCCCAAGGGCAAGGGCAGCCGCGTCTGCTTCCTGTCACCGTCCAACAACGACCGCCGGTTCGGCTTGTTCAGAACCCGTTAAGATGATTTTTTTCCTCCGAGGTCCTTGCATGAGGACTGACTACTAATGAGCCTCTGGTAGAAAGGAGGGGACTCCCGCCACCCTGGGCGCTGGGCAGTGTCTCTGTGGGGACTGTCCTGTGTGCCGTCCCTCCCCCACCTCACCCTTCTGGGCTTCTCAGCGGGAGTCAATATTGATCACCGTTATTTGAGGGGATGATTAAAGGCTCACCGTGCCATGGGGACAGTGGCCCAAGAACAATTCTTAGTCAAAGCAGGTCCCGTAGCCAAAACCCAGAGGAATCTAGATGTCGGAGGCTGAAGCTGTCTTTGCCTCCCAAGAAGGGGCGGGAAGTCTGAGCGGCCTTACCATCTGTGCCTGTCCTGAGAAGCTTTAAATCTGTCCACCCACCCCAGAGAATGTTTGGACACCCTTCCTCCTTTTCTTCCTTGGAGAAGCTGGTGCATATCACTTGGACTTTAGAGCCAGAAAGATCTGTGTTCAAATCCATTCACTTCCTAGCTCTGTGAGTTTGGGTGCATTGCTAAATCTCTCTGGGTCTCTAGAACAGCTGAACCAGCGGGCCGTACACATCTCGCCCACACTATTTTTATTTAAAAGACTGTTTCTTTTCTTACATTCGTGTTTTAAAAGAAACTGTTAGTTCTCTCTAAAATCACAGGTTTAATATACCAGTAAAAAATACACTTTTTCCTTAAAATACAATAAAGACATTCTTTTAAATGTTCACCTGTCTACCACCTAAATTCATCTCAGCTACTCTTTGGGAAACAAGTGCTGACGTTCAAATCTGCCGAAACCTCATTTAATGCAACCCAGGACCAGCTCCTGACATGACTTTGGGGAGGGAGTGCTGTAGTGGTTTCAGAGGGGGCGGTGAGGTCAGAGGGCAGCTTAGGGAAACTGGCCCAAGCTCTGGAGTCAGACAGAGCTTAAATCTGACCCTGTCACTAACCAGCTGTGAGCTCTGGGCCAAGTCAAACCTTGAGAGCCTCAGATTTCTCATCTGTAACAAAGAGCTGGGCCGTACACAGGGTAAGAATTAAGAGATATGCATGATTCAGCCCAGGCCCTGACACATAGTAGATGCTCAATAAATGACCACACCTGTGATGACAAGTACATAATTATTTAGGGTTATAATTATGATCATCAAATGTCCTTTGGTCTCTCAAAAAGTGCTAAAAGCACCTTGTCACCAACATGTCTAAACTTCTGAGACGTCCCCAGTGCCCGGCTCACTTATCACCCTTTGGGGACCTCTTGGCTGGACAGTATAGTTTTCCACTGGGTTCACCAAACTAAGTCTCCTTTTTCTTGCTTTCCTTTGATTTTTTGTTTCCAAAAGGCTCCTTATGAACAATCGTTCAGAGGGGAGGAAGAAAGAAATTACAGCAATGTTCCTTGTTCTGGTCCCTGCTGGGTTGGGAGGCTGCTATTTCAGATTCAGTCAGCCACCTGCAGGGTCACTGGATGTAATTCCTCCCCACAGGGACCAGGTGAAAGTGGCACCCTTGGGAGGCTTCCACCAGTGACCTGTGGCCTGAAAACCCCGACTGCTTAGATGTCCCCAGAGACCTTAACCTAAACCGGGTGGGAGCCCAATTTCTTTAAGGAGCACCCCTGTCAGAAAAGCGGCATCTCTCACTGGCTCTGCAGGGAAAAGTGCAACATACAACCCCTGAAAGCAATCACATTCGAGTTGTGAGGCTCAAATACCGACCTTAACTGGAGATAATCCGAACTTCACTTTGAGTTGCCTCTGCTCGAGCAGATTTACCTAAGCGCTTAATTTAAGAAATCATCCAAAGCGGTCTTTCTTCCCTTGGCACAAAGTAACGTAAGAGAAAGAGCCAGACACACGTCGGGCTGGTGATGACAGCTCGGCAGTGATAGAATCACTGGTTCAGGATAATTCAGTGCTGGCTAACGGGACGGCACACACGTAGCTCTCAGCTTCCAGGAACCAGGCACTGGGCGGGTCTTCCAACCCCATCACTAGCTTCCAGCAACTACCTAAGTTTCAGGGCCTGATGCAAAACAAAAGTGGGGGCTCCTGGTTTTAAAGTTATTAAGAATTTCAAGATGGTGACAACAGAGCATGAAACAAGCACAGGGCCCTCCTGAGCGCGGGACCCCGTGCATAGGGTGCACCCCACGAAGACTGTCCTGCCCACTTCCCTTTCTGGGTGCCTCCCATGACCATTCTGGTGAGATTTTCCCACCCTAACCAGACCCTGTGATTTGACAAAGGAATTCATTTCTTTCTTCTACTTTGTGAATATCTCCATTTTAAAGCCTTTACAAAAAATAACAAATATGGCCTTCCAGTTTCACAAATAATCTCCTCTTTTGCAAAGAATAAAATGACATAAAACAGAGCTTACCCAGAGCACTCTTCAAGCAGAGTGGGATGGCATCTGAGAAATCAGGGCACCTCAGAGTTTCCCAGTTTGTGGATGAGAAACCCAAAGCCTAAGCTTCATTTAAGTTCTGTCACTTTATTCTAAGAGGCAGGATCCTAAGAGAACCTGGGGATGGACAGCACTCATAACTTAGTTAAAAAAAAAAAGTGGAATGACCCAAAGGTTATAGTAAATGGAAGATGAAAAAAGTAAAATAAGAAAAACATATTTTTAGAAATTAAGTAAACAAAAATATAAGTAAATCACAATTAATTATATATTATATAATAAAAATAAGTAAATAAGAATAAAACCATCTCCAGAGCAAAGGTCGGCAACCTTTTCTGTAAAGGTCCAGAAAGTAAACACTTTCAGTTCTGCGGGCCATAAACACTTTCGGTCACAGCTTTTGAGTCCCAGTGAGCCAGAGACAGTACAGAAAGAGTGGGCGTGGCTGTGTTCTAATAAAACTTTTTTTTTTTTTTTACGGTGTGCGGGCCTCTCACTGTTGTGGCCTCTCCCGTTGCAGAGCACAGGCTCCGGACGCTCAGGCTCAGCGGCCATGGCACACGGGCCAAGCCGCTCCACAGCATGTGGGATCTTCCCGGACCGGGGCACGAACCCTTGTCCCCTGCATCGGCAGGCGGACTCTCAACCACTGCGCCACCAGGGAAGCCCAAAACTTTTTTTTTTTTTTACACTAAAACAAGCAGCTGGCCAGATTTGCTCCAAGGGTCTTATTCTGATGACTCCAGATTTAGAGCGGCGCTTTGCAAACTTCAAAGTTCATGAATATGACCTGGGGATCTTGTTAAAATGAGATTCTGATTCTGGAAGTTGGGGGTGGGGCCTGAGATTCTGCATTTCTAATACGCTCCCAGTTGATGTCAATGCCAGTGGTCCAAGGACAGCCCTTTGAATAGCGAGGAGAGTATACCCAAAAAGAAAAGAAGGAGGGCTTCCCTGGTGGCGCAGTGGTTGAGAGTCCGCCTGCCGATGCAGGGGACACAGGTTTGTGCCCCAGTCTGGGAAGATCCCACGTGCCGCGGAGCGGCTGGGCCCGTGAGCCATGGTCGTTGAGCCTGCGTGTCCAGAGCCTGTGCTCCGCAAGGGGAGAGGCCACAACAGTGAGAGGCCCGCGTACCGCAAAAAAACAAAACAAAACAAAACAAAACAAAACAAAAAAAAGAAAAGAAAAGAAGGAACACCTACCAAAGAACGCAAATTTAAGAAGTTCTTAGCAGAATACGGTATTGAAGAGTAATTTATTTTCTCATCATCAAGGAACAGAGTTATGCAATTTAAGTCCATCTCCAAGAGGGGAGTACCATGTCATTGGCGATCAAGGATGGAGTTAACTATCATTACCAGAAAGCAAAATGCTACACAGTTTTTAAGGACTGCTGTGCATTTGCTGGCGGCAGTTAACATATACCAATCAATGCAGGTAAATGAATCCATTTGAAAGCAGGTCACGGATGGTAAATCACATTGTCCAGTAAAGTTGCTAAATTAGCACCAGTGCAATGCAGAACATTTTTTCATAAGAGCGAATCCTCTTTGGAATGAGATGGGCTGCAGGGGAGTGTGGCTAGCAAGGCTGGAGCTGGGAAGGGAAGTGGAAGTAAGGGCCAGTGGCCCCTCTGGGCTGAAGCTCTGACATCTGCTGGGGAAGCTTATGTGGAAACTGGGGTCAAGACCCTTCTGGTGTGTTGTCAAGATCCCACTGAGGGCCTGCTGCCCACAGGCCGGGGGCAATTTTTGGATTTCACCTGCAGTGGTCTCTCATAAACACCCTCACTGTCCAGTTCGCGGTAAGATCAGAAATGAACGGTTCTGCTCATTCACTGCCGGCGGGAATGCAGAATGATGCAGCTTGGGAAAACTTCGGAAAACGGTTTGGCAATTCCTTAAAAAGTTAAATGCAAATTTACCATATGACCCAGATTTCCACTCCTGGGAGTCTACCCAAGAGAAATGAAAACGTATGTCCGCACAGAGACTTGGACAGAAATGCTCACAGCAGCATCATTCACAACAGTCAACAAAGTGGAAGCGAACCAAGTGGCCATCAACCGATGAATGGATAAAGAAAGTGGCCATGATCCAGTGCGTTACTACTCAGCAGTATGCCACAAGCACAGACCTCAATAACATTATGCAAAGTGAAAGAAGCCAGATACGAAAGACCACACGTGGTATTAGCCCCTTTCTATGAAAGGTCCAGAATGAGCAAATCTATAGGGACAGAAAGTAGAAGAGCAGTTATCTGGGGAGTGACTACAAATGGGCATAAAGAATCTAATATTGGGGTGATGGAAATGTTTTAAAACTAGATTATGGTGATGTCTCCACAGCTTGGTGAAATTACGAAAAATCACTGGATAGTATTAAAATGTGTACATTTTATGGTATAGAAATCATACATCAATAAAGTTGTTTTAAAAATTAACTGTTCCCGTTGTGTCCCTTCCTGTGTCATTCTCTGGTTCTTAAAATACTTAGGAATCCCGTAAACTTCAACAGACCCAGAAGACCCTTTGGTTATTCCAGATGAGGCTGAACCCAGGCCTTCGGCCCAGACAAACACCCTGGAGGTGGCACATCAACTGACTCGCCAAAGGAGGGAAATCAACGTGAAGGAGCAGGTCCCTGATGTGTCCGGCAAGTGCTGAATTCGTCTGTGGTCCGAGCATCGTCATCCGGGCCCAGCAGGGCGATGCCTGTGAAGATGCCTCCACACCCACAGACATGGGCTCCAACCCAACCCCGGCCCACCAGGCTCCCAAAGGCCTTGGCCTGAGGAAAATCAAGAGTGAGGGCAATTATGGTGAAGGCCTAATGCATCAGCTGTAAGTAGAAGAGAAAAAGGAAACTTGCTATGCTGAGAGCCAAATTCACCAACTCCCCAAGTACACCCACACCCACAGACTCACATACCCACCAAGACAGCATGTTCTTTGAAGCATGCTGTCACCCTGAAAGTGCCTCTCTGGGGTCACATTCTGATGCCAGAAGTAACTCTCCTGTGCCTGGAAGAAAGTGCAAAAGTCTCACCGGCAATACAGCTTTGGCTGACCTCCAAATGGTACCAAAAACATCTTACGAAGTTCTGAGCTGTTACGCTATCTCTTCCTTCGGAAAAACAGGACAATCCAATTCACTTGCAGGAGATGATGTATTCCTTGCTGATGGAAAATCATAAAACATAAGAAGGGGGAGATCAGGAGGAAGTACCCAGAATGCTGCACAGCCTCCACTGCGGCTTTCCTCTCCTAACTCACTTCATCACCCACAAACACACCTGACGGTGGCAGCCTAGTCAAAGGCAGAACTTGGGGATGGGAACTGGCACTCAGGCTGACCCACGTGCCAGCCCAGCCACGACCTCGGCCACCTGGGTGCCAGACCCAGGCACCTGAGCTGACCAGGTATGGACGGAACCCTGTCGAGGAGGCTTCAGGGCCAGGAGAATGGAACTGGGGCTCCAGCTAGTGATCTAACAGAACTCCCTCTGCAGCCCAGAAGGTATCTGGATCAGAAACACTGGCTTCACAGCTAGAAGTCTGATAATCTGTCTCCTTTTTCATTGAAAAAGAAAATATCTAAGATACTGGAGAACACAGTAAAATCCTTAACTACATTTTCTCTCTCTCTCTCTCTCTCTCTCTCTCTCTCTCTCTCTCTCTCTCTCTCCTTTCCCAGTGGCAAGGCTGGATAAGCTTATCAAGTGCAGGCAAACTACATCTTAGCTCTGATCCTTTCGAGAAATCCATTTGGCGCCTTTAACATTTCATTTGGCAGACTGAATTTCGGACATGTATTTATGGGGCTGGGTTTGCCCTTAACAGAGCATTGCATAAATCCCATTACAGTATCCACTTTAGCGTGTTTGGGGTTTTCTAAGCCAGGGCTTTATTTAAGTAGACAGCCCTGGAATGAGCCGCTCTGGCTCAGAAACTCTCCCCTCTCCCTCTGGAACCAATCTTTGCAGATTATGTCCATCATCATCAATGTCAAGTGATGTTTTAGGAGTAGTCTTTCTGGTACAGCCCAGAACGAGCCATGTCCCAGCCTCGGTGACCGTGCATCCTCACCCGCCGGTGAGTTACGTGAGGGGCTCCCTTCCAGGGGCACCTCACCCCACATTCCTCTTTCTACTGGCCACAGCCAGTGAAGGTCTGTGAACAATGCAATGTGTATTCTGTATTTCTTCAGTTTCCAGGAAGAAAAGCACATTACTTGTAATTTGTGGGGGGAAAAATTATAAAGAAAAGTGAGCTATAGGAAAAAATAGGGAAGCGAAAGATCTGGGTCAGGAATCCTGAGCAGCCAGCTCCTCTCTTTAACCCTGAGGTTAACCACTGAAGCAAATGGATTTAGCAGAGTCGCAACAACACGCCTGCGGTTGTAGAGATGAAAGGAGGGATGCGTGAGATGGTGCCCAGCGCGTGGGTCCCCAGGCTGCCTGGTCCTTGCATCCACCGCACACATCTCAGTTTTCCATTCCTAGCTCGCTCTCTCGGCGGGGCTAGAAGGGCCATTTACATTACAGGCAGCCAGGCAGGACGCCACTAAGATGCCTTCGGAGTAAGTAGCTCAGGGGTCCAGCGTGACATGTGGGAGGCAAGGGGTCATCAGGCTGAAGCGTCAGCGGGTTACGGGCAGTTTCCATCCTCCTGGGACCTGTCCTGGAAGTGCACGCAGAGCTCTCCGATTACCGACTTTTCACATCATTGGTTCAAGAGCAGAAAGGGAGGTGGCCGGCAGCGGTCCGCCTCTGAAAGCCAGGTGAGGCTAAAGGAGTGCCACCTGGCCCCCCCGAGACCCTCTCTTTCCCAGCCAGGGTCCCCCAGAACCAGGCAACCCAACATCTATTCACTTTGTCCTAGCACACAAGCGAGCTTTTTTAAAAGGCGACAGCAGCTGCAGTAAATGAAGAAATATACATGATGAGGGGCTTTGGGGCTATTTCAGGCTCTGTCTCTGTCAGAACGGCAGCTGCAGCTTTGGTTACATCTAGGCTTGCGGAGGTAAACTGTGCCTGATGAGAAAAAGACTCTCGGCAGACGTCATCGACTCCTTCAGCCAATATTTACAAAGTTCCTGCCGTGTGCCAGGCTCCAGGCGAGGGTCTGACATCCAGTGGGGAGCTGCACAGAGCAGGCCTGCCCGCAGGAGATGACAGTCTGGGGAGGGACACGCAGACAGCAGATGTTGGGCCAGGGGAGAGGCAGGGTGGCCAATGGCCAATGACCCAGTCGAGACAGCACGGCCTCCCCAGACAAGACCAACAGGCGGCCAAAGGGAATCTCCAGGGTTTAATCTTCTCAAGAGTCTCTCATCTGCTTTATTTTCTACCTGTCCCACGTGACCTGTGAACGGCTGGGGACAGAAGCTGGGCACGATGCTTGGGTATCACAGGAGGCACGAAACAGACGACTTCATTTACGTCCAGCTAAAGGTGGGCGGGTACTATTAATGTCTCCATCTTAGAGCTGAGGAAATCGAGGCTCAGAGAGGTGAAGCGACTTCCCTAAAGTCACACAGACAGGAGGAGGTGGTGGGATGTGAACGAAAGCTGCTTGGCTCCAGAGTCCCTGCCTGCAGCCACCATGCCCCCTCATCTTTCCAGGAAGTTTGCCGTGGCTCTGACGTTGGCACCACCAGCCTCCAGACATGGTGGCTGGCACATAGTAGGGGCTCGGCCAATGTCTGCTACATTGAATTTGATCATCTGATTTAAAGCTACTGCAATCACTCTCAGCTTTTAAGCTATGGGCCAGGAACGAGGTCATTCTATAAAAATGGAAAGCAGAAGTCTACCCTGAGGAATTTCTTGGAGTTCGAGGTAGGAATACAGAAAGGAATCTATTCAAATGACCACAGAGTTAAGACAGGGCCTCAATATATTATGATTAAATGAGATGTGCTGAAGAATTACGCAACAGCTCAGAAACACAATTTAAGTCTCCGCTGGTACTTTCTCTTTTGTAAAATTAGCATTTCTGTTAAGCTCCTAATATAGGAGCACAGGGTTTTATATAACTGCTTGGGTCACACAGGGAAATGAAGACTTATTCCACTCACTTTCCAACATTCGTGCTTCCCCGAGAGAACAGTCTGGAAGGCCATCCGTGTGAGATGGCTAAGCCTGATAATAACAATAATAATAACTGACCCTCCTGTGTACTTCCTGGTTGCTAGACCCACACTAAATGATCTAACTGCGCTATCCCATTTAATCCTCGTAAGACCCTTCTGTGACAGGCAAATG
Source organism: Delphinus delphis (assembly GCF_949987515.2). Lineage (NCBI taxonomy): Eukaryota > Metazoa > Chordata > Mammalia > Artiodactyla > Delphinidae > Delphinus > Delphinus delphis. The sequence goes on along the minus strand of NC_082697.1, from coordinate 63,751,450 downwards.
TCACGGGTCTCATTTTACAGAGAGGCAAACCAGGCTCTGAAGCCAGGCTGTGAACGCAGGTCGTGGGACTGAGGGGCATGTGACTCAGTCCTTAGATCACATTTCCAACACTTTGCTGCAAAGAACACTGGAGATCACGTCAAGGGAAAAAAACAAAAAACAAAAAAAACATGCTTGCCAAAATCCTGACATCTCACACAGGAAGGCAAGACGGCTGGGACCGTCCGGGCCTGTGTCGGGTACAAGCTGCCTGCTTCCCACTTTATTGGCATTTTCCCTGGGCTAAACTCCCACACATGGCCACAGAAAAGCGCTTTTCAAGCCCAGCATCCTCTGCCTGTAATCATATTTGGCTCCACTGAAACCAAGAAGGCATCTGGGGACAAGTGATCTTTATCTGTACCAAATGTTTATTGGGACCACTCCAGGAAACGGTCCCATGTTAAGCCAATATGAACAATGTCACCCACATCTGCTTGGCATGCACTCATGACCACATTGCAACACTTGGAATTATGTCTCTCTTGGAGTGCCGTCCTGGAAAAGTGCCACCAGGTCCAACAAGATCAACAGCCTACTTTTCATGGAGCAGTTATCTAGATAAAGAGAGGAGAGGGAAAGAGGAAGCAGACCACTCCTTCGAAGTACCTCTCTCCATGCACCAGTTATAGAAAATTGTTCTTGGGGGCGGGGGGAATCTTTCAGAAGTATGCAGAAACATAAATCTGGCCATTTTTAAAAACAGAGTGAAATTCATTTTCCTGGACTCCAGCACCATTTCCCCAGGGCCAAATCATGCTTCACAATACTTGTAGCAAAGGGGCTGAATACTGGATGCTGCTTGGTATAGACAGCCCTTCTGGACGGACCATTCACTGTCTTCTGCAAATCCCTCCCCTGGAGGGTGAACTGGGTAAACGCCCACGTCTAATGAACAGAATATGGCAGAAGCGATGGTATTTCATGTCCAAGGTTCAGTTATACAAGAACTGCAGCTCCCATTTTTGGTGCTCTCTTTCCTATGGTTCTCCTTCTTGGATAACTAGCTCCGGGGGGATCCACATGTCATGCTGTGAGCTGCCCGATGGTGAAGAACTGAGAAAGGCCTCCGGTTAAGCACCAGCAAGAAACCGAGGCCCTCAGTCCAACAGCCTATGAGAAGCCAAGGCCTGTTGACAACCATGTGAGTGAGCTGGGAAGTGGATCTTCCCCCCAGGTTGAGCCCTCAGATGAGGCCACAGCTCTACTCACCAGTTCAAATGCAGAACGAATGGATAACTTTAGTTACCTTTTCTAATTAATGTAATACATGTTCACTGAGAAAAATTTAGAAAATGAGGTTCAAGAGAGACCCTGAACCAGAACACTCCGCTGAACTGCTTATAGATCCCTGACCCACAGAAACCGAGATGATAAATGTCTGCTGTTTTAAGCCACTAAGTTTTTGGTGTAATTTATGCAAAATAGGTAATTAATACAGTGCCACATGCGATCAATTTGAATACCACTGACAGAACACATCCCATGCTGTGGGATGCATGGGCCTAAAAGTGTAGACGGTAAATGTCTTCACACTATAAAGACTGAGGTGTGTGAGAGGACCTTTGGAGATTCTAGAGCCCAAGCTAGGTCACCAATCAGAAGGCATTAGATGAATCTGCACTTATCTTGTGAAGACAGAAACGAACAGACACCATCATTGGACCCATCAACATAAAAGACAGAGAACGGAAACCCTTATGGAGAAAAATTTTCAACATGGAAACACAAACAGCTGTCAAATGTTGACCATTTCATCAACTTGTGGAGATGTGCTCACTCACACAAGTAAGCAATAAGGTATGAATCAGAGTGCCCGTCTGAACGAGGACCCACACCCATGTCTAGCTATCATTAGTACAACCATGTTCTCGCTCAGTGATTTGGACCAGCTCTTTTTCAATGCTTTGACCTTAATTATGCAGGAGAGTAGCAAGACCACGGGCCTTAGGGACACATGGACCTGGGTTCCAGACCCACCCTCATTAGCTACATGACCTTGGGGAAACAGAAACAGAGTCTTATTTCCTCATCTGCAGAATGTGGATAAAATCCACATCACTGTGTCAATGCAAAGGTTCAACGTGTTTATATCTGAAAGTGCTTAGCATGGTCTAGGGCACATAGTTACCCAAGGAAACATGAGCTTCCTTGTGTAAGCTCCTCCCTGGCTCTCTGCTATGATCTGTGATAACCCAGGCTGAAGTCTCCAGGGGGTGTGAGAGTCAGCAACACATAGGAATTTAAGGCAAAGGCAATGGATTTAGAAACGCTAAGTTCCAACACCTACTAACGGTGTGTCTGTGAGCGCCTAACTTTTCCTCATCTGTAAAATGGGGATAACATCAGCACCCACCTCGGTTCTGACGACCGCACGAAATAATGTAATTAGGGACTTGCAGTAGTGCCAGGTCCACAGTGAACATTAAATACATGTTAGCTATCTTGTTAAAATTATTACTGATGACTATTATTCTCACTATGATTATTTAATTCATCACTGGTTACACAGAGGTCTATGGGACAAATCCATCCCACAAAACTGTTTTGTTTGGTTCACACAGGGTGTTATTAAAATAAATTTAAAAATTTGAATTAGTTGCCAATATATATGAGATCACAGTGAAAAAAATCCAAGTTTCTGGTTTCTCTTAAAACTCGAAAGAGCAGATGACCCTGGGCCTGACTCTCTCACAGCTACCGGCAGCTGCAGCCTAGAAGCCGCTGTCCGCTTAGGACAGAGAACTTGCTCTTCTATTCAACGCCGTCCCCACCACTCCCAATTGCCCTACACCTGTCCCACAGAACACACTTACCTACCTGCCTGGCCTTAAGGGCATTTGGGGTTTTGACCCTTGCTTTAATTCCTTAAGGATTTGGCTCCATTTGAAATTCTACGACTTTTTTTTTTTGAAAAAATATTAAGTACTTGAGGTAGCAATGGCAAGAATAGATAATGAATAAGATTAAGTCTTCCCTAAGGAAATCCTCAGCAACAGGAAGTGCCAGATAATGGCTGAGGATACAGACAGAGTCAGATCAGAAGGAGGATAAAGGTCCAGCCCTCTGTTAACAACCCTCTGCACGTGACCCAAAAACGAGCTGCCAGAGCTTATGGATCAAAAATTTTGCCCTCCCCCCATGCTGTGGTGGTTCATTTTATGTGTCCAGTTGAGTGCCTCACCGGCTGCCCAGACATCTGATCAAACATCCTGGGTGTGTCTGTGAGGGTGTTTCTGGAGGGGATTCACATTTGAATTGGTAGACTGAGTAGAGCAGAGTGCCCTCTCTAACACGGGTGGGCCTCGTCCAATCAGTTGAAAGTCTGAATAGAACAAAAAGGCTGACCCTCTCCCAAGTAAGGAGGATTCCTCCTGCCTGCCAGCTTTCAAACTGGGACAATGTGGTTTCTTCCCTGCCTTCAGATACAAACTGAAACACTGCCTTCCTGGCTATGCTGCCCTTCAAACTGGAACTTACACCATTGGTTCTCCTGGCTCTTGGGCCTTCGGACTCAGATTGGAACCACACTCCCAGCTCTCCCAGGCCCCAGCCTGCCAACGGCAGATCTTGGGACTTCTCTGCCTCCGTAACAGCATGAGCCAATTCCTTATAATAAATCTATTTCTCTCTACAAATGCATCCTGTTGGTTCTATTACTCTGGAAGAAGCTAATACAACCCCCTCTCAAAAAAAAAAAAAAAAAGCTGTTATCAAATCGATGGTACAGAGCTTACAACTGATGGCAAATCATAATCAAAGAACCACGGGAAGCCCCGTCTCTTCCCGTGAACCGCTGTTTAAGCTGAGGAGACTCAACTACCTAGAGGTTCACCGCTACTACAGGCTGACTGGAGTGTCTGTTTTAGCTTCTAAGGTCCCTCGGCTCTGGATGTCCAGTGAGCTTGGTGGAGTCTCCTGCCTTGAGGAAAGAGACAGATGCCACCTCAAGGAATGCTGGAAGAAGTGCAGAACATCCTCCCATAAGCCTTTGCAGCTCTCTTCCCCTGTCCCCCATCTCTTCCAGAGCCCAACTCTCCGCATCCTTAGTCTTTCGCAGGAAAGAAGACATGACCACCTCATTCCTGTCCTCCAGAAGGAAACGGAGAGTGGTGGTACGGGGGATTTGGATTTTCTTCTTCACACGTCTTGATTTTCTAAATTTTTCTCCAAGAACATATGTTATTTTAATCAGCAAAGATAATAAAAGTTACCAATTCATTCTGCATTCACTCTACGGTGGGCATGTAGCTCAATGTTTAGAGGCTGGGGGCGCCGGAGCCAGACTCCCTGGGTGCAAATCCTGGCGCTGCTCTGTGACCTTGAGCAATGATCTTAAACCTTTTTGTAAGATGAGTACAAAAATAGTCATTACCTCATAGGGCTGCAAGGATTAAAATTCAAGCAAAGGGCTTAACATGTGCCTGGCAAATAGCAAATGCTAATCAAGAGCTTACTGTCACTATTATTGTTGTTGTTTTATAGTATTTACATATTATTATGTGTATACATAGTAAAATATTTATATAATTACAGTATTTATTGAGTGCTTGCTACCTGCCAGTAATAAAATTAACCCCCGCTTCATGTGTCCTAGCCTGTGTAGTGGAGGGTCAGGCATTATATAAACACACACACTCACTCACTCTCCGTGTCTGTCTCTCTGTCTCTGTCCCTCTCACTAACTCCAAGTCATTACCAAAGGGGATGGTGGGAATTTCCATCAAGGGAATGAGGCAGGTAGAAATAAGAGGCCACACTGACCGGGAGGGGGTGTGAAGACGAACTTTGACCCCCAGCACGGCACTGAGCACCTAGAACACGCTCAAAAAACACCAGCTGAACTGGAGTTGGTTGGGCAACTTAGATCAGTGACAGGAAGATCTTCAAGAGCTAGGGCTGCAGACCCACCACTCAACTAAGGAGGCCCCCTCTCCCAGGTCAGAAACCCCACTGTGCTTTTCCCACCATAATCCCTCATCTGGTTGACCTCAAAAGCCCCCTAGCTGTTCTCCCTGTCTCCTCGCTCACCTTTTTTCAGTGCTTCCCCTAATACCTATCACCCAGAGGGAGCTTTAATGTCATACCTTTTATTCTCAGGCAATTTTAGATTTGTAGAAAAATTGCAAAGATCGTCCAGAGGGTTGCTGCGTGCCCTTCTCCCAGCTTCCCCGAATGTCCACATCTTGCCCTGCCCATGGTTCATTCATCAAAACCAAGAAGTTAACACTGGTGCAACACTATTCATTAAGACACTAAATTGCAGCCTTTATACAGATGTCACCAATTTTTCCACTAATGACCTTTCCTTCTTCTGTTCCAGCATCCAATCCAGAAAACCACAATGCATTTTGTCACCATGTCTAGACCAGAGGGATTTCTTGTAAAAGCTCAAAGCAGATTTTCCCCCTTTAAACTCAATGATTTAAACTCAAAGCAGACTTTCCCCCTTTAAACTCAATGATTTCCCACCGTTTCAATAAAACCGGAGCTCCTGGCCCTAGTCTCCCAGCCCCACACACTTCAGCCCTGCTGACCCCCTCCCAGCTCACCCACGCGCCCCTCACTCAGGGTACCGAGGCCCAGAGGCCTCTGGTCACCTCTCTGAATCCCAAACTCAGTCCAGAATCTGCCCTTGCCGCACCTTCTGCCTGGAAAGCTGTATGTCCAGGTGTCAGTGTGAATGCCGCCTGCTCGGAGGCCTTCCCTGGTCACCCCAGCTAAGTCAGCCTCTCCCATCACAACCACCCTCTATCACATACTTCTCTCTCCCTTCGTGAGAGCACTCATTGCTACCTGAACTGATCCTATTTATATATTTGAGGTTGACGGTGTATCCTCCTCAGGTGGAACGCAGGGGCCTTGCCTATCTTGCTCACCATTTCATCTCAAGTACCTAGGACAGTACCTGGCACACAGTATGTACGCAGTAAATATCTGTTGACATGCGGTTGAAGGAATGAATAGATAAAGGGCGGGTATCTGTTTTCAAATGTTCACAGATGTCCCAAGAAACTAGTACAGCACCTGCATATAGTAGGTGCTCAATAAATAACCTCTTGAATTAAATACTGGTCACTGATTTATCCCAAGAACCTAGCATAGTACCCGGCATACAGCAGGTGCTCAATATTTATTGGATGAAGGGTATTTGAGTGAATGCCATCCATTTGCAAAGAAAGAGGTGACCAGGTAGAGTGAGTCAGCTGGAGGCCACTTTTCTAACCGAGGATCTCTCTCAAGAGGCTGCCAGTGAGGGAAGCTGGGAGCTTCCCACCAGCTGCCTGGACATCTGTTTGGAAAGTGCACCAGTCCCCCACGGCTGTGCTGAGGTGGCGACTGCCACCAGGCCTGTGTGGGATAACGGCCCCCTGCTCGTTCAGGAAGTCACAGCCACCGTCACCCCAGCATGGAGGCTCCTCGGCAGCCCGCAACGCAGAGTTGCCACGGAAAAGGCAGCTGATTAATACCCTCCAAGGGTCTATTGTCTGAATCCTGTCACCAGAGGAGAAACAGCTGTTTACAGTTTGTTTATTCGAAGCCTTTGGGAGGAAACACAAACGCTTGTTCTCCAGGGCACAATTCAGCAGCTGAAGGGAGCGAAGAAAACGGTGTTTATTTTTAACAGGATAAAGAGTGGGGGACCCTTAGGAAGTCTGGACACAAGCAGGAAGACATCGCGCGGGGAGGCCCCAGGCCTTGGGGCAATACCTTGCACAATGTCAGCCCCTCGAGGGATACCTGAGAGTCCATTCCAACTCCCAGCTGAAAACTTAGGCATGGGCCAAGGGGTCAGCCGAACAGTGGACTCAGGTGAGCACCCATGGATAAGAGAAACCTGGAATAGCTCTTTAGGCTTGAAGTGACAGAGCAAGGTGCCCAGGGAAAGTGACTACCTGCTACTAAATACACGTGCCATCCTACACAGGGCCACCATGTACAGGCTGGGCACTGCATACAGTGCCCAGTGAGGGGAAAATCTAGTCACACTCCACCATCCAGGACTGCACTGCTCAGAGGAAGGGGCATCTTTTCTCTGCACAAGCACTGCTTTCTGGCCAAGCCATGTCCGTTCCCTAGAGTGGGCACTTTTCTCTAACTCACATAAAGGCACAAAGTAGCAGCCTACAAGCACCCAGCGTTCACCAGACCAGCTCGAAAACCCACAGGAAGAATGGAGGCCCGCTTTCCTTCCCCACCCAGGGCTTCTCCTGGCTCCCACCCTCTTTTCTCATTCTTTCATAAGATTCATCCCCCATCACCTTCCTGACAGGAAGGCTAAAAAGCACCAATTCTCCCTCCATTCAAGTTCCCCACAAGATTCGGCTATAATGTAGAGTTAAGCAAAGCCTTCTCACGAGTCAGAGAAAGTAGAGAAGGTTCCAGAAACCTTCTGCGGGGTCTGACTGTGGGCTATGGGCTCCTGATTCCCCTCAGCAATGGAACATGAGGAAGAGGTTCACATCCCGATAAGAGACATGGGGTCAGGGACCCAGAGGGGCCACAGGCAGGCTGGGGTAAGAAAGAGGGAGAGAGAAGCAGAAAAGGTTTAAGGAGGCAGAAGGGTAAAGAAGTTCTTGCCCAAGGTCGGCACTAAGCCCACAAGTTCAAACACAACCCAGAAAGTAGCTTTCACCTCTGGTCCCTGAAGCCCCAAGAAAAGCATCTCCCTGCTCCAGACAGAGGCCACAGTGGCTAGGAAGGTTCCTGGTGAGACACGTTGACAGCCACCATGCTTCCTGGAAGGCAGGCAGGGACCACGGGAAAAGCATCTGTGTCTCGATGCTGACGAGACACTGACCAGTCACTAACCTCACCCTGGGGGTCTAGGTCCCATCAGTCTTCCAAGGTGACATAGGGAAAGGATGGGCCCCGAGACAGCACCGTCTACACTGTGCCACCAAGCTCGTTCCACTCGCTGTTCAGAGAGAACCTTGCATCTGGCCCTGAACCCTCCGGTTCTGCGAAGTCTCACTAGGCTACACGAGTGTCGACATGCGTCCAAACTCCAACACGCGTTATCCTTCCAACCTGCACATCTGAGTCACCCTGGAGTAGGCCCATATTTTCTTTCTTAGAACACTTACCACCTTCTGATACTCTTGTCTAGAACAGGGGTTGGCAAACTATGACCCGTGGGCTGAATCCAGCCAATGGTCTGCTTTTGTAAATAAAGTTTTATTGGAACCCCGCCACGCCCATTTGTTCACACACTGTCCGTGGCTGCCTTCACTCTTCAAGGGCAGAGTTGAGTCGTAACAGGGACCGTATGGCCTGTGAAGCCTAATATATTTACTATCCGGCCCTTTACAGGAAATGTTAGCCTATTCCTTCTCTAGAGTGTTTATTGTGTTTATTAAAATGTTTATTACTGATTACTTGCCTTCCCCCTCTAGAATGTTAACTCCACGCAGCAGGGGTCACTGCTTTGTTCAAAGATATATTTCAAGCTCTTAGGACAGTGCTTGGCAGGTATTAGGCACTCGGTAAATATTCACTGGACGGATGAATGAACGACCATCAGTGTTCACATTACCCCACAGGGGAGGTGATATTATCACCCCATTTTGCATGTGACGAAGTGAGGTTCCAAAGGGTCCAGCAGCCCTGAGCAGGGTTTCACAGCTGGTCCACGGTGGCACCAGGATCTGAACCCAGATCGGAATCTCCAAGAACAGTTTTCCCAACTCAGCGGCAATCAATTATTTACAACCTCGCTTCCCACAAACTCAGAGGCTGTCTACCCTCCTTAAGCCAGCTGTGTGGCTTTGACACTGGATCCCTCCTGCCTGTACCATCTCGTCTGCCCATCCTTTCTCACCCTGCCTGCCTCACAGGCTGTTAAGAGGACCGAATGAGGAAACAGCTGCAGTTTTCTTTTATGTGCACTTGTATTTATTCATCCTTACGTTTAAACACTAACCTCGTTGTCACAACAATCTTTTAAAGTAGGGACCACTGTCAGCCCCACTTTACAGACGGCACACTGAGGCAGAGAGAGGTAACGTGACTGGTCCCAGGTCAGACAGAGAGTCAGAGTGGATCGAGCATCCAAGCCCAGGCCCTCGGTTCCTAACGATGCAGTGACGCTGCATTTTCTAGAAACAAAGTGGGATGAACCAGCCCCAAAGTGTCCTGAGGTCTGCATTCCAGTGTCACCCTTCTAAAGACGCAGGGAACTGCTTTGCATCTGAGACAACCTGGGGACCTGCCCGCAGAAGGGGTCCAACCAACCCTCAGGGAGAAACAGCCCACCCAGCAGCGGCGAGGTCACCTCTCCGCCTGACCCACACAGGGCGCTGAGCAGCCAGCGCCACCTCCGAGGCCAGGGGCCGTGGTCAAGGTCACGGGCAGACAAGAGGGAGCCTCAGAATGTCCCCTGGGCTCCAGGGAGAAGGGAGCCCCCATTCGCATCTACCCGCCCCCCTCAGTGAGCCCGATGATTGGAATCTCTGAAAACGGTTTTCACAGCTCGGTTAGTGGCAATCAATTATTCACGACCCTGCTTCCCACTAACTCACAGACTGTCACTGTTAGCAAGATAATTTCTGGATTCTTCCCAAAAGCCCTCCTCCAGGCTGTCAGGCAGCCCACTGTTTATTTCCTCCCTTCCCCACAGACCCCCCCAAAGTCTAGCAACCACTACCCACCTCGACACTGGGCAGAGAGACGGAGGGGGAAGGCCCCTCAGTGCCCAGAGCCCGGGAGCGGCCTGATAGCCAGGGGCTGCTCCCAGCCTGCGTGACTCGCTTCAGGCTTGGGGGCAGAACGTCTGACCTCAGTTTAATCCAACTGGAAAACAGGGCTCAGGAATTCTAGACCCTCTGCCAGGCTCTGGGATGAATCCCACCTTATTTTCTAAAATCCTTCAGACTCAGAAAACATTGTGTTCTGCAGAAAGCACGACTTGCGAGGGTCTCCCAGATGTGCTGTCGCCCTGCCAAGCTCATGGTCAAGAACTTTTGATACTTGGCAGGGGCTTATGAGCCATTAAGACCACCATTAACATTTTTCCCCTGAAAAACCTGAGGCTATCTTCAGGAACAACTTCCCACATCCCGGGGAGAAGGAAAGAGATGTTACCCGACACCCTTGGGAAAGACTTTCAGGTTCTGGCATCAGACCCATCAGTGGTTGAGCACTAGTTCTGCTGCTTAAACAAGCATGACCTTCCATGCAAGCCACTTTTTCTCTCTCTGAGCCTCAGTTTTCTCTCTCTGAGCCTCATTCTCCATCTGTAAAATGGGACAGTAATGGCGCCTACACCCTAGGGCTGTGGTTAGGAGTAAATAAAATGGCACGTGTGAAAACACTCAGGTACCACCTTGTTTGGAACCTCACAGACACCATGGCCTCTTAATTCTAAGACCCCATGGCTTCTGAGATGCATCATTGATTTGAAAACCGTTTTAGGGCAACAGGCTGTGTTAGGAAACAAAGGAAATACATCAATTGTAAAATTCATCCCAGATGTTAGACATTCTGTTTATTAAATATAAAAATATGCATCTTAAAATGAGGTCAGTTATTATTATTACAATCATTATATTAATTTTAGGTGAGAAAGCAGGTACAGAGAGGATACGTGACTGACTGAAGGGCACACAGACATCTCTCTGGAGGGAGGAAGGAGAGGAAGAGCTGAGTCAGCCAGGCCACCCTTCCCCTCTTGCAGTTCTTCCTCCTCCTCTTCCTACATGATGAAAAGCAATAGAACAGCTCCTCTGGGCCTGGAGAGCCCAACCTCCTCTCCCTAGGATGAGGCCAAGTCTGTGCCTCTCCTCCGAGCTCTCCACCTGCATCTGCATGGGGCCAGCTGACCATGGCAATGGAGGGAGGGCCACGTCTGCAGCCCCATCCCGGGTGAAGGCTCTGCAGTGGCCAGCCTCTCACTCGCCCCATCTGTGGGCCTGGAGAACGGGAGACCCTGAAGAGCGCAGAAGCAGACGGAGACCTGCCACACCTGCAGGCTAGAGGGAAGGGGTGGGGCCAGAGCTGGCAGAGGGGACCTCCCCTGGTCCACCTTGGTCCAGCCAATTCTCAAGCACATGAGGAGGACTTAGCATTAGATAACATGGTGGTTATCAGGTGCCAGCCTGCCTGGGTGAAAATGCAGAGCTGCCTATTACCAGCTGTGCAATCTCGGGGGAGTCACTTAACCTCTCTGTGCCCTACTTCCTCAGTCCACAAAACAGTAACTTCCACAATGCTCACATCCCAGGGCATTGGAAGCATTAAAAGTTAAAATGCTTGGCATGTGGTAAGTGCTTAATAAATGTTACCCGCTATTATTATTATTATTTAATTATTATTATTAGGTACCATCATCAACATCTTCATCCACAGGTCTCTGCATCAGGTACTAAACACACGAAGTAAATCCTAAGGTGCTATCAATGTGGTTGGGGAGCCGATGAGAAACCAGGGAAAAACACATGATTCAAATTCTAGCAAAATCTTTGACCTCTGGATGTTAAAATGTCATTTGAAAGCAGGGCTCTACGGCTCTTTTAGAGCATGTCATCGTCTGATCTTTCACGCAATTTCTGAAGGAAACAAACATAGAAACACTTACTGAGCAACTACTGTGTGCCATTCACTGTTCTAGCACTGGGGATGCCCTGAGGGAGGCAGTGGGCCAGAGACCAGCCGTGACAGCGATGGGGACTCCCAATACGGTCTTAAGATACTGGAGTTTATCATCAAGCAGAAGGATGTGGATGTCGGGGGGAATAAGACCCTTTTCTGCACATGAGCCACACCAGACCAGCCAACTATACATGGGGTAGGTGGGTAAGGCTCCCCGTAACTTCCCCTGCTGGGGGCAGGTCATAGCTGGAAGAAGACAGACATGCAACCAGGGCACAGGAAACCACAAAAGACCTAAAAGCGGGGAGCATAACGGACTTGGAAATCTCTTAGTGCAGCTGAAAGACGGGGAGACAGAGGCCCTGAGAGGACCACACCAAAGCCACGCCAAGTGAGATGCAGAACAAGGACTGGTCCCCAGGTGTCTGACTCCTGGAAGAACAGATCCACTTCGTGAACTGCGTAAGCAACCCGGGAGCACGGCACAGCGCCTGCCACAGCCAGAACAGCTGCCGGGCCCAGGCCGGCAGGCCCCTCTCTGCCACTTCTCTGGGCTGATGCTACCAGGCTAGGGTTGGTGCAGGATGCCAATATCAAACAAACTCCCTGAGAATGGGACGCAGGACAGGTGAGTTTTGATATGGAGATGAATGCAGAGAAAAGCTCCGAGTTGGAGACATCATGCTGGAGGAGCAGGCGGGGATGTGAGAGGCCCCTGCAAAGGCAGGAATATTTCCTGTTGGAGGCAGAGTGGCAATAAAGACAGAGAAGCTCTGAAAAGACCACTGGAGACAGAATGGTTTTGGACAACAAACAGTAAACTTTTTCATCTGTTCGAGGGCCACCTCCAAACCACATAACGTCTAACCCAGTCAACGTTTTTAGGTTTTAGGAAAACGGGGCTGATGAATACACTGACGGGGCTGCGGGGACCCATACAGAAGAGAACGCCGCACAGTGGCCCAGAAACCCCTGCAGGCCCTGGCTCCTGTCTCTCCCCAGCTGACGTTTATGCCCTTGCTCATGAAGGTCACACTCTGTCCCCATCTTCCCCCAATCCATGCCTGACTCCCTTCTATTTGTTTCACCCTAAATGTCACCTTGCTGGAAAAGTCTGCCCGGATGACCCCTCCATTACTCACTGTCCCTGCACCAGGACGTGAGCTACAAGCAGGCTGGGATCCTGTTTTGTCCAAAGCTCCCAGCACATGCCTCGCACACAGTAGGTCCCTGGTAATACTGGGAATGAATGAATGAATACGTGAATGTTCTGGGTAAATCTAGACAGCGATACATGCATGTAAAATGTCTAGCACATGATACACCATAGATCCTCAATGGACGCTGCTTGGAGGACATTAAAACCGAACCCCAGCCCACGAGGTTGGCTTCCCATTCCTCCCGGAGAGTAGTCCTATGCTTAGCGAGACAGAAGCCTCTTGCCCGGCTCCCAACGTCCACTCTCAAGTCCCCACCCAACCCCAACAGGTGACTCCAGGACAAGGAGAATGCTGGCTTTACAAGACCCAGGAAGGCATCAGACCTGGGGGTAAATCTCTCCCGGAACCTGCGGGAGTGTCAATGTATTCTACAAAATAACAAAATGCCCTGCCAGCCTTATTGTTCTTAAAGGCAAGACGGAGTTGGTCAAAAGAAAAAAAGCGCAGGAGGCTGGCTCTGCCTTGATGTGGACAGGCTAAGCGATAACTTCCTCTAACCCACCCAGCCCAAATAACATGAGAGTTCAGGGACTCTTCCTGCTATCCACTGCTTCCTTTACTCAGCAGCCATAACAGAAGCATTGAGCAAATGTTGGGAGTTAGCAACACGCAGCCCATTCACAGATTCTAACCCTAGGAGGAACTAGATCAATATTGCGTGCTTAATCGTTAGAGGATCTTGTAGAACAACTGCTACCGTGTTTGTGTCATGTTTCATGAATTTCTGCTTTTATTTCTATTTAGCCCCTTTCCTACATTCTTTCAGGTTGTTCGCAATGATTTTTTTAAAATAAAAATTGGAGTCTTAATCATTTTCATCTTCTGTATTTAATGTCCAAAGCTAAAGTGCTTTTATAATAGGCTATTAATTTTCCTCTGGGCACAGTTTTAGCCTCATCCCATGGGTTTTGATATGAGGTATTCTCATTCTCATTCATCACCCTATAATATGAAATTCTAAGTTTGATTTCTCCTTTGATTTAAGAGTTACTTACAAGAGTTTTGTTGGTTTGTTTAAATTTTCTAATGATAGCCTTTTAGAGGCTAACTTTTAATATATCTTATTGTTTTATAAATGAGGCTTGGACAATTTCTACTTTTGAAATCTATTATGTTTCTTTTGAGACAAATTAATTATCTATTTTAATTAGGGCATCTTAGAACATCTAGAAAATAGTCTTTAAAAAGAAAAGGCCATCTCCTAGAAGACACACACACACACACACACACACACACACACACACACACACCCCTTTGTAAAGAATTTCATATAATGCTTACCAAAGAAAGTTTTATCTTTTCAAAAGTAAATATCCAAACAAAGAAAGTAAACAACCTATTAAGGAGGGGGAGGAACTACCAGAATCTAAGGATTAAATTTCTCTGATCTAGTTCCATACTAGGAATTATTACCCACAATGGCATTGCTCTGTAGCCCCATTTTAAAGACTATAACACTGAGGCTGCCTGAGACTGAGTCAGCTACACTACTACATTTTAGCTGAGACTAGGTTTCAATTCCATTATCCCCTTCACCACAGAATCCAACTGTCTTCCAAAAGAAATACTAAAATATCCTCTGAACATCTTCTCTTGTGACATTCCTTAAGGTTGTTAATTGTGCAAGGTGCAACCAGAAGGCAAGATTAAAACAAACAGGACTTTATCCCTGGTAAAGTGTGCTGGCTAGAAAAAGGAAGCCGATACGACTCTTTGAAGAGCTCCAGAAAGAATATTAAGCCATTTGCAGGCAGTGCCAAGCAAACCTGAAAGACCGGTGGATCCCAGGGAATCCTGACTTTCTTCTCCCAACCCTGTCAATGTCTTTGCCTGCAAAAGTGGGACAGCAAATGGAAAAGGACCAGCGTTGCAGGAACTGACACAGGACCGACGCTACTAAACAATACTGACAACGCACAGGAAGACAGCTCCTTAGGGGGAAATCTCTGAGCTCCATTGCTGTGGCCACATACAATGTCTGCAGTCCCCGAAGGGACATTTCAGCACACTGTTTCAATGCCAAATGACACATGCTACTGTAGGCTAGAGATCTTATTGGGGATGTAGAGCTGTATTCATCTGCTTCCCAGCAAGAAAAGCAGAACAGCTAGAGATAAACAGAAGTCAATCAAAGCAGAAAGCGACATCGGAAAAACTCACCTAATTCTGCCAGACCTGTTTTGCCGCATAAAGATAAGAGGCCTTTGGACAATATGGCTTCGGTATAAGAAATTCAGTGATGGCACCATTCCCAAAAGCAACTAAAGCAGTTAATATCAGGCATGTTCCCAGCATCCTTGAAGGTACTGAGATGGAAGAACAGTAATCCACTAATGAACTGAGGGTCTACCGATGCTCTATTTTGCAAGACTAATTACTTTTTTGAAAGTAAACCTTGTTCCAGAGTTTCAACACATGAAAATATCACCGAGCCTTACTCCCTAGTAGGGAAAGTAAGACCTCCAAATTTAAATACACTTGTCAAATCAACCCATTTAAAAAACAAAACAACAAAACAGAGCAGCGAAATCAATTCTTCTCCTACATATATACCCAATAGGAATGCTTATGAACATTTTTTTTTTACCAAAAGACCTGCACAAGAACGTTCATAGCAGTGCTCTTTGTAATGGCCAAAACCCGGGATCCTTCCAATAAACAGAACAGCTATGTAAATTGTGGTGTGTTCCACAATGAAATACTATAGAGCCACGTAAATGGACAATTACAAATACATGAAACAATACAGATACGGAGTCAGCAAACTTCTCTGTAAAGGGCCAGATATAAATCTTTTGGTCTTTGTGGGCCACATGCCTTTGTTGAATCTACTCAACTCTGCCATTAGGGGGCAAAAGTAGCCATTGTTGGTATGTAAACAAATGGACATGGCCAGATTCCAATAAAGCTTTATTGATACATGCTGACATTTAAATTTCAGTGCTTTTCTCATGTCACAAAATATCCTTCTTTTGGTTTTCTTCCCAACCATGTATTTCAAAACATGAAATCCATTCTTAGCTCATGAGCCATACAGAAACAGACAATGGGCTAGATTTGGCCTGTGGGCTGTAGTCTGCCAACCACTGATGTGATCTCATATAATCTAATCACAAGCGATGTTCGGCAAAACAAAGTGGGCACAAGGGAGTATGGCCCACATGATTCCATTTCTAAAAAGAGGCAAAAGTAATCTATGGGGTCAGAAATCATGATAAAGGTTACCCTTGGAGACACAGGGATTAGAAGTGGGAATAAGGATCCTAAGGAGAAGGGAGCCGTAACTTATGCTCCGTGCTCTGGATGTGAGTCCTCATCATTCAAGCATGGCCACTTGGTTGAGCTGTACATTCATGATTTCTGCCCTTTTCTGTACGTATGTTCTGCTTCAAGTGAAATTTAGCAAGTGGTTAAAATCAAGGCAGGACCATTCAATCGGCTTCAAAAATAGACATGTAAAGAGAATCACAGCCTTCCAATTAAGTTAGCTACAAATCCATCACTATGGCCAGGTAACAGCCAATGCTCAAACATTTACTTATTAAAGGTAGATTTAAATCACTTTTCCTCTAGCTGTTTTTGCATTTGCTTCCAGGGAGAGGTGCATTTCATGAGTTAAAGGATGGTGAGCCCATAGATCTCAATCAGGTTGTTTTTGTCCATGCTGGTAGGAGGCAATGGTGTTCGCCCGATGACCAGCTCCTCCTCGCGCAGAGATCTGCCATCGATACTGTGAACATAAACAGCACCTGGCAAAACATGTGGCCTTCAACCTGCAGCAGAACCTGTGCTGGATCCACACAAAGGAGAAAGGCCAGGCCTGGTTTCCATCTGATTCCGAGAGAATACGCAGTTAATTATTTTTCCTCACAGTCAGCAGCTGAGCCTCACCGAAATCTGTGCTCGTAATTATCACTGTAATTATTATTTTAATACAAATCAGCAACTTATCAAAATATTACCCTGTAGATACTACCTCGCTGCTGCAAGGATGGAGGGTGGAGGCCACCACCCCTGCCCTGCTCTGTGTGAGTGTGAGGATGGTGGGGATCCTGGTGAGGGTCCTTCTGCCACGGCCAGACTGCCAGCTTCACCAGTGCCCAAGTCCCACGGTCATTTTCATGCCTGTCCTCTCTTTAGAGATAGTGAGTCATGATCTGCATTTTCCATCATGGTTTGACCTTGATGGGTCTCACTGGTTCCATCCATGCAATGGGCAAACAGTGCCACCCTTTTGCAAAGTCAATGTGAAGAATTCCTAACCAGAATTGCTTTGTTAAAACATTCTGTGCAGCACAAGTGATCTTACACACGGGCTCCCCAGCCACACTGTCTGAGTTCAAATTCCAAGTCTACTGTCTGTGACTTTGGGCAATTCCTTGTTCTATGCCTCAATTTCCTCATCTGTGAATGGGAATAATATCATAAGGTTGTTATAATGATTAAATGAGATAGTCCATGAGATGCTGCTTAGCACAGTGCCTGGCACATAGCATTTAATAGATAATAGCTATTATTATTATTATTTTGAGAGTTGTAAACTCAAATCCTAACAGTGGTCATAAGCCAAGTAGACAGGTGGGCTCCGCAGAAAACTGGAAAGAGGGGTTCCATGTAGGGGGACAACCACATCTTCCCCCGCTCCCTCAAATTATTACCTCTTTGGGAATAAAGGCCAGAATTTCAAAATTTTTCATAGGAATGCCAAACAATTTTTATTTTAAATCACTGATTTTTAAATGCTGGCCAGTAATTTAATTTAAAAAAAAAAAAACTAAAATACCAAACCAAGGAGAATAAGAAAGCCAGCTCTATGCTGCCCAGATCCAACCCACAGAGGGCCCAGCTCCCTTCATCGGTACTTCACAGCGTCCACTTTTATTGGGGGTTTAATACCACCTGCTCACTCCAAAAAAAGAGTTCGTCTGCTCCACATGATTTTTTTTTTCTTTAACCCTAACAGAAAGCCAAACAGCAGGCAGCCTCTGTCCTAAGAGGAGTTAACAACCGAGTCCACGCCCATCCGCAAACAGGTCAGTTTTTCTCCTAAGAGCTTCCCTGAGGTCATCTCCACCCTGTTCTCTGTCATCACCTCCTCTTCTAAAGAAGAGGGAATCAGATGTAACAATTCAAAAACTATTCCTCAGTAGGACTACGAGAAAGCGCAGGTAATGGGGGCATTTTACATGGGGAATGGGATCTTCTGTAATGCCTGATGACAAGCAAACAGGGTTCTCTGTTTGTGTCTTTTATAACAGCTGCCCCTTCTGAGCTGGGGATAAAAGAGAGAGAGGAAGAGAGACAATGAATAGGCTTTTATTTCAAAGAGAACATCTGCAAAGCATGGTCCTACATTAAAAAATAAATAGAAAACAGCCACCAGTCTGGGAGGAAAAAAAAAAGATTCCCCATTACCTCTCTAATTAATAAAGCACCATTTCACAAGGAAAGAAGAAAAAAAGAGAGAACAACTTTTCCACATCCCCAAAGAAAGGATGCTTAACGACGTAACCACTGTTCTACTCGATCCATCTAGTCTGGTTTTAATACTCTCCTCAACTAATGTATACATTAGCTCTCCATTACGAAAAACATTTGTTTATTTTATTAACGTGAGTCTGGTTGAGTGCTAAGACCATGCCGTCCTTGGGCTCTCTTTTTATTGCTTCTCCTCTTGCTCTTTATAAAATGATTAGTCGACTCCACTGCCCTTTTGAAATGCTGTTCCAGTTGTACTGTGGTTCTGTTATTCTGGTTCTGAAGACAGAGTCTAGGTTCACGGTTAAGTTAATGTAGTCATTATGGGCCCATTTGGGGACCCATTCATCACAGCTGATTCATGTCCAGCACACGGGGGACTCGAGCACAAAGAGTCAATGTGAAGTGGAAGCTCAGCGTGAAGCCAAGAGATGCACAGGAAGAGTCCAGACCCGAGTCCAGAAGATGGGCTTGGGAAGGCCCACAGCTATAGAAGCAATGCAGAGAGCGACCCAAACCCTCAGAGAGGGCCCACGACGGGGATGTCCACTCAAACAGGCCCAGAGCACAGTTCCTCCTAATGTCTAACTTAAATCCTTTCCACTTGGACTTGAGAACAAAACAGCACAGCTGTTTACCAGAAGCGCAAGGTATCTTCAAACTGGTTAAGCCAACGTTTACCAAACCTTGGTCATTCCATTGCCCCCCTGTCAGTCACACATCTAAACCGAGGTCAGGATTAGCATTAGAATGAGAGTTTTAGATACTACAATTTATGCATTTTCATTTTGTTAACTAACTTCTTTTTACATAAATGCCCCTTCACCTGCATGCTAAGCAGTAAGAGCCCTGACGCGGTCATTTTGATTGACTGGTTATATTCACCTATTTCCCCTAATAAACATTTAAAGATATATACAGCTATGACAAGTGTTAAAAAATGTTCACCCAAGAAGCAAGGGATGGGTGCATTTGGGAGGTCACAGATGCCCTGTTTCTTGATCTGGGTATGGGTTACTTGGGTGTGTTCAGTTCGTGAAAATTCATTGAATTATACATTTAGAATAACGTGCACTTTTGTGTATATATTTTGGTTAAAAAAACATTTAAAAATATAGGCAAAAGTTAGGAAATAAATAAATTTTGCACAGGTATGAATAGGAACTCTTTATTAAAAGCTGCTACAGGGGCTTCCCTGGTGGCGCAGTGGTTGAGAATCCACCTGCCAGTGCAGGGGACACGGGTTCGAGCCCTGGTCTGGGAAGATCCCACATGTCGCAGAGCAACTGGGCCCGTGAGCCACAACTACTGAGCCTGCGCGTCTGGAGCCTGCGCTCCGCAACAAGTGAGGCCGCGACAGTGAGAGGCCCGCGTACCGTGATGAAGACTGGCCCCCGCTCACCGCAACTAGAGAAAGCCCTCGCACAGAAACGAAGACTCAACATAGCAAAAATAAATAAATAAATAAACTCCTACCCCAACATCTTCTTTAAAAAAAAAAAAAAAGCTGCTACAATAGAGACTGTTTACCCACGTAGCACCTTCAATCACTGGTGTATCAGAATCCACGTGCATATCACACTTCGGATTCCTAGGGTCAGTCTGGAGCTACTCTGGCAAAAGATGTCCATCCAGAATAAGTCCTCACGCAAAAACAGGTAACATTAATCCACCCCATCGTAAATAAATCTTCACCCACAGCCTCTTGCCTTCTCTCAGCACCCCAACTGGAGGTCACTGCATTTGGAACAATTTGATAATTTAAAAAATTTGTTTGGGGCTTCCCTGGTGGTGCAGTGGTTGAGAGTCCGCCTGCCGATGGGGGACACGGGTTCGTGCCCCGGTCCGGGAAGATCCCACATGCCGCGGAGAGGCCGGGCCCGTAAGCCATGGCCACTGAGCCTGCGCGTCCGGAGCCTGTGCTCTGCAGCGGGAGAGGCCACAACAGTGAGAGGCCCGTGTACCGCAAAAAAAAAAAAATTTGTTTCTTTGGGGGTCATCCTGCCTCCTGACCATAAACCCCATGAGGGCAGGCACAGCCGGCCTTCCCCCATACTTTGTAGTGCAGTGCCTGGTACACAAACACTCAAACGCTACCTGTTGAAATAATGGGCAGATGGAGGAGTGGGTGGGAAACCTCTGGTGGATTTCACCCATTCATTCTCTCCTCGCCCCCCAGGGGTTACAAGGCGATGGGAGGGGAGCACTGCCAACTGGCCTGACTGCTCCCACATTCTTCTGCTCCAAGAACAAAGACGGGAGCCCCGTCTTATATTCACGCAGGGTTTCTGAGCCTCCAAATGCTTTCTCATCTGTTTATCGAATTACATCCTCACAAGCCAGTGAGGGGGTGGAGTGAGCTTATTAGCATCATCTGGCAGAAATGCCAAAAAGACTCAGAGGTGAAAGTCAGGGTTTGTCCCTTGACAGAGTCGGGACCTGAGCCAAGATGCTCCGGAACGTCCCACTCTTCCAACCCCTGGCCAGCTCTCTGACAACTCACAACATCCCAACACATGTTGTGGGGGGCGGGGGAGGGCAAGGTGGTGAGGCGCTCAGAAAAGTGAAGGCAGATGATTCAAAACAGCGTGTTACCCACGCCCCCGGCAGAGGGGAGACCAGTCCACCAAACTGGAGAACGCACGATTCTATTTTTGTTGAGGACACTGCCTTCACAACGTCCTAATGCCTAATGCTTACAAGAATTTGCATATTCTGGGTTTACACCAACGGCAGGGAGAGAAGGAAGGAAACCAGCATCAGGCCTGCGGAAGGCAAAGGCACTCAGGGTAAAGAAGTGCTGTGAATAAACCATATGGGGATCACTGAAAAGTGACCACAGATGCTTATTTTTAGCTCGTCACAGTGAACACGGAGATCTTCCAAGCAGAGGCTGCAAACTTATCAGCCTAAAGGGCCCAGTCAGGTACCACAGGTAAAGGAAGAGATCTTGGTGGGGGGGGGCTCTCGGGAACCTGGAGGATCTCGGGAAGGTCCTCCCAGCTTGGCCAGTGGACAAGAGGAAAGGCTGTGGCCCAGTGCTGCCACATCTCAAGACTTTTTAAAGGCATTCCAAACATCCGCGCTGTCTTCTATCCTAATCCTTACACTTCAGTTTTTATTTTAAGACAGTGTGGGCCAAAAGAAACCTACCCACGGGCCGTGAACACGAGGGCCGGTCTTGCAAACATCTCTCGTGGTGAGGCTGCGTCAGGTGAAGGTGGGAGCAGGGGCTGTGCCTCATCGCAAAGCCCTCCCAGGTAGGAAGGTCCCTGCATCGCAGGTGAGGACACCAAGCCCCAGGAGGCGAAGGAACGTGTCTGGGTCCCACACTGCTCCTCCAACCTGACACTTCATGACACGCCTCCCAGCCCTCCCAGCTTCCAACCAGCTGCTCCCCTCACAAACCACATCTCTGGGTTTGTCTCTGGGCTCCTTATTCGGCCAGAAGATGCGCCTGAACTCCATGGATGGAGCAGTCAGGTCTCAAGTCTGGCAGCTTTGGGGGTGGGAGGAGACTTGAGGGCTTCCAGGCCCCACCTGACAGAGGACACCTTTCTCTTGTGTCCAAGAAGCCACTCTGGAGTGAACTGGGCTAGGACCGGAAAGGAAGCTCTCTGTTGATTGGCCGTGGCCCTAACCCTCTCCTGCTGGACTAGCCATCCCTGAGGGGAGGGGCACATCTGTCCTGTTTCACAAAGGCAGTCCCAGTGCTGGGCACGGTTGGAGTGGAAGATGGGTGGATGGATGCAAGGGTGGACGCATGGAAGCATGGATAGATGCATGCACGGATAGGAGGGAGGGGACACAGGGCAGGGGTAAAGGACAGGGGACTTACTGACTCTGAATTGGGTAGAAACCAAGAACGCAACCTTTGGGGTCACCACGAACCTTCAATTCCTAGTCTGGTTCCCTCTTATCTCTTACTTTCATCCAACTTATTGTCTTGCTTTTATTACTTGTAATCAGTAAAACAGATGAGACTAAGAGCCCTTAACTTGCAGGACAAGGATTCAATAAGACCATGTCTTCCCAGTGCTTCACAGTGTCTAGAGCAAGGTAAACATTCAATAAAGAGAAGCCCCCCTCCTTCTCATCAGGATCATAGTTACAATGTCTGTACCCCTTGGGTAGGGGACGTTTGCATCAATCTCTCTGCCCCATTAGCTCAACTCCTTTGGGCTTAAACCATGTGACTTGTGGCCAAGGATTACAGCAAAGGATCCCCTGGGAGGAGAAATGCTTGTCATTAGCAACCACGGACACATCGGCGTGGATTAGATGCCCAGATAAGCCAGCAGTCACCTGGCTGGAACAAACCAGGCCTGACACAGAACAAATCCATTTTGTTGCCCTCAGAGGGCCCTGAAGGAGATTTTCTCCTCCCCCAGAAGACTGGAGAATGCCTTTAGGGTCCCACCCCTTCCCCATCCGGCCAGGTGTCTGGGCTCGCAGACTCTGATAGTAATCACTCCAGCTCCCTGCTCACTACAGTGTTGACAGGTTGAAGGTGACACACACACTGGCCCTGTCCCCACCACCTTCTTCTCAAGGCTCTGGCTTTCGATGGGGGAGGGAGCAGCCCTACAGGGATCAGAAGGGCACGACCCAATGAGTATCTGAGGGCAGACAGGTAGTTTCTGTTGCAGGTGGAAAGAAGGAAGTGCCCGCGTGTTCTTGGCGACGCCTCCTGGTTCCACCCAGGCTCCTGGGGAACAGTCATCGGTGAGCAGACCGGCAGGAGGCCTGCTGACGATGAATGAGTCTGTCTCTCTGGTCAAGGAAGCTTGCACAGCACCCTCTTCCCCTCCTCCCCTGGCTGGGGGAGTTGGATTCAAAACACCTTCCTCCACCAGCTCAGCAGTTCAAGTTCAATTACTCCCTAGGGTGCACGATGCGTATTTCACTAAAGGGTGATGCCTTCTTTTCCTGGACCATAAAATCCTGTCCTTGGGGCAGGGCACTGTGACCGAATCACTTACCTATGCACCTCCTTAAATGGGGTCTGTGGTTCCAAGGTTGGGGCCCTTCACAAGATGCTTAGAAGAGGGAGACTGTGGAATAGAGAGACTGAGAACACAGACTGCCTGGGTTCAAATCCCGGCTCTGCCATTTATACTGTGAACCTTGGGAAAGTCACTTAAGCTCCCTACGCCTCAGTTTCTTCACGTAGCATGAGGTTCAAATGAGCTAATATTTGTAAAACACCCCCAAACAGGGCCTGGTTCTATTAAGCATCGTGACTGTTGGCTGTTGAAACATAACAGTGCATTCCTTAAAGGAATAAAATACATAAGGAGGACAAGAACAGTGCCTGGCACATCGTAACTGCTACACAGGCATCATTACCGTTATTACGATTACCCTTCTATTTGTCTCGTTATTCAGGGGTCTGATTCAAGGAAAACTGTGTATCTCAGGGTTGGCACATGTTTAGGAATCTGCAACAAGTGAGAAAAGTGGTATGAAGATTTTCAGGAATGAGCTGGCTGCATTTAAGGTTTGTCAAAGAACTACACAGACAAGGCACTCTGAAATCTGCACATCGATTGGAATGGGGCAGTCCTGGGTCTGGATCCCAGTTGTGCTGCAACCCCAGCATTGCAAGCTGCTTCCCTGCTCTGAGCCTCAGTTTCCTCATCTGTGAAGTGGGGACAGCAACAGTTCTATCCCACAGAGTTAGGAAGATTCACTGAGATAGTGAGGTAATGTCTGCAGAGCTTTCATTATCCCTGCCACGTAACTGGTACTCAGAAGGGCAGCAATCTCTAGCCAGGAGTCCTTAGTCTCAATTCTGTATATAACACCTTCTTACATCCTGAATTATTATTTTTGTGTGTGAGCAATTAACATCATATGTGCATGATTTATGATTTGTTTTTAAACTGGACACTGTACAGTATCTTTTCATTTTTGTAAAAATAACATACTATCAAGTTTGTCTTTAGATAGCCCTGTCCTTAATGGTATTTTCAATAGCCACCAACCTTGCCTGGTAGAGTACAGGGGTTTAAATTGGCACAGAAATTTAAAGCAGGTTTTATTGGTACGTGGTACAAATTAGTTACAGATAGAGTTTGGCTTTCTCCCCATCTTCAACTGTCTTTGATTCAACTTGTACAAAATAACTGCTGTTCTATTAACTGCATACCACTCTGTGATTGCAAATTAATAATAATAGTAGTAGTAATAAAAAAGATAACATCATATATGCAAAACACCTGAAGGATGCCCGGCAGCTGGCACTCAACAATGCTCCTCCCTCCCCCACATTCCATCCTGCTCCACGGCTGACACACAGAGGAGTTGGACGCACTCTATTGCCTTGGATTACACTCAAGCCTTACTTGGCTTGGGAAAATGAATAATTGCGAAAATTTGCTTATTTTCAAACATACTAAGAGTTTCTTTTTAAGAACAACGGCTCACATTTGGCCGTTGTTATTATTATGTGCCAGGCGCAAATTGGCTCCCACGTGTTATTACATTTCAGCCTCACATAACCCTATGAGGTGGCCCTGATTTTCAGAGGAACGAAGTGAGAATGATTGCCCAAGATCCCAGGGGTGGCCAAGAGCAGAGCCGGGACCTGAACCCGGCAAAGGCGGACCCAAGGATAGTTAATGGAGGCCTCTTTCGCTTGTGCTGGGGCCTGGCACGGGTTTCATGTGACTCTTCTCCTGTTCCCATACCCCTTCCTTTGAGCTTGCGTTTTGTTGAGGTTGAGTTTGTATTTTATTTATTTTTTCATTTTCCCTAAAGTATTTTCTCTCTGGTTCTGGTAGATAGGGGCTGGGGGGCAATAGAAATGGGAGATGCAAAGGAAAAACCGGGAGAGTTATAAGTGACAAGTCTTAGGGCAGTAATGACCAAGATAGAGACCAGGCCCAATTATGCTGGCAGCGTGCATTTTTGTCTTTCTGCATGTAGATTTAAGGCCCCACTGATCATAAATAACTCTGGGTGGAAGGACAGACACTTACTGCAGAGATATCCTTAAGGATATTTTGTTTTCTGGGGAAACACACACACACACACACACACACACACAACAGTGTCAGATACCTGCTCTAGCTCAAAGTAATTTCCTTTTCTATTAAGACCATGGATCAAAGTTGGACAATCCCCAGCAAACAGGAACTTATGCTTTGGCTTCCTATTTGCAAAACAGCAAGCATTTGACACTCAACCTTCTGGAAGATTAAAATAAAAAGAAGTGATAAACTAGAGGGAACGTCTAAAGTGTAAGACTGGAAGGAAAGTGAATATATATGTAAAGTATATATAAGCATATAGTAATTTCTACTTTTATTTATCTATTTAACATTTTCCAGTACATGATTAAGCAGATGGCAACATTTGCATCAAGATAAATATTGTTCAGTGATGCATATTTCTGTATACAAAGTGTAATGCACTGCTCAGGCAAAATAAACCTCCATTGAGAGTGTGAGAAAAACAAACCATCAATAAAATACCCTCTGTTCTCTCTGGTCTCAAAACATTTGGATAGAAAGAAAAGCTACCCCTCTGAGGCTGTTAGAACCAGAGGCGATCTGGATACAGTGAACCAATTTTTCAAAGTCACTGCCAATGTCTGAAAAAGTCCTGAGTTATCTGAGTAATGTGAAGTATGAGGAATTTCTGCCGAAAAATCAACATTTCAAAGGAGTCAGACAATACAGAAAGTCCATTCTACTTTAAGAGTGTGTGAGTGTGTGTGTGTGTGTGTGCGCACAATAAAAAATTAGGTTTCTTAAATGAAACTTACTGGGTAATAGTTTATCTAAGGGCACAAGCAATATATGTGAGGACTTCAGAGGATCACTGGGGGCAAAGGGAAAGAAAATAAACATTCGTTACATTAACATACAGTTCTCTTTCATTCTCCCCCAAATTGATTCAGAACCTGTAGTGTGATCTTTTTGACACTCTCCTCAATGTTTTCCCTCCCTTCGTAAGTGAGCCCATCTGTTTCTTACATTCTGAGATGACAATAAAATCCACAGCTTACTGGAGACCCAATGAAGGGATGAGTATCACGGCCGCAAAACTCCGCTGCCATCCACCCAATAATTCTAATATGTAAGAGCTCTGACAGGGGTGGAGAGGAAAAGGGGAGCTTGCAGATCTTTTAGGGATATGCCCGGCTCGCCGCCACCTGCACTCTCTCTGGCTCTGTCTGCTTGAGAAACTGGGTGTTTCTTTTTGACTTCTTAAAATGCACCAAAATTACAATCAGGTCCTTCCATTGGGGTGCAGCTCCCCAAACATAAAAGGTACAAGCTCTGGGAGGGTGAACACAAGGAAGCAGCAAGGTCTGGTTGAGAAAATGCTCTGTCCACAGCGCCTGCCTGACACTCCTTGGGACACACCCACTGCCACCACCACCAGAGCCACAGAGTCCCTCTGCATCCCAAAACCACAACTGTCCTCCCCGCCTGCATCCTCTGCAGAGCACAGAGACAAAGCATCATCTCCCAAGCACGTGCCTCACCAGCTCTTTATGAGAGTCATCTGGAAAATCACAGGGAATTTTTTTTATGTCCCACTCCTGAGTCTCCCGCCAAAGCATCACACACCGGCAGCCTCGGCAGGGTTTGCAAACAAACCATATGTTCTGAGGGCCTCAGTGGCCTGCCGCAAGGCCTGGTCCTCTCCTCCCAGCCTGCAGCCTAAGCTCAGACAACGCCGGACTTTGGGAACAGCCTGCCCCCTTCTGGTCTCCTTGAGCTCCGTGGAAGGGCAGGGCTTGGGTGGGCACAGCTAGAGAAGGACAGACCCCCAGCTCCATCCGGCAGGTCTGTGCTGTGATTTCAGGATCTAGCAGGGCACTGGGGTAGACGTCGGGGAAAGGAAGAGAGAGGACACGAACAGATAAAGTACAAATCCAGGAGAGACAGCAGTGAACAACCGCATGGTAGACAACCACAAAGAAGGGAGAAGGGCAGAAAAAACAAAATACAGCTATGTCTATATCGGAAGAAATTGAGACACTGGGAGATGTGTGTAGGGGGATAGTCACTGGACTTACAGGTGAAAGCAGAGTTTCAGAAAAGCAAAGCAACTCTGCTGCTGGAACTGGTGTTCCAAAAGGAATAAAAAAGGAAAAGTGGCACGCTCCCACTAACCTTCCCAATTGCAAACCTCAGTGCAGCCGAGCTGGGGGATGAGAGAGTAAGACACAGAACTGAACGCACAAAGCAGGTGTGGACACAGGACCCAAAATGTCAGGGATCCAGGAAGAAATCAACCAACCAGGCCTCCTTCCTTCCCTCCGCTTGTTTCAACAGGTGGTATTTGCCTGGAAAGGCACCTCCTGATGCCTGTCCAGACCCCCGGATGCAAAGGGTACAGTATGCCTCCCACGTGTTCCCCAGGCTAGTGGTGCATGTCCTGACCCCCTCCCACCCCACCTCCCCGCAGGCCTCCGAATCTAGAAAGAACTTCTAATTGCGTTTCTTCTATCCACTCCTGGAGTTCAAAGGCAGTGTCTGAGAGTACTCTTTGCTATAAATAAGAGGCATTCGGAATGTTCTGGTTCTCCATCAGGAATCTCACTCCACTCTCCTCCCCACAAATGGGGAAAAGATGTCTCTCCCTGCTACCCACACAGACCAGCCAGCAACGTGAAATGCCATCGCATCACGTCTTGGGCTGGCTCAGCCCACAGGTACAAAGAGCAGCGCTGTGGCAAAGAGGGTCGCCTTGACTCCAAAGAAGTTTAGCAGATCAAAGAGCATCACGCTGTGTCCGAAGGCAGCCTTCAGTGAAGCCTCCCAAAGTGACGAACGACAGAGACATGCATTCAACACCTGAGAGCCTGAAACTACCCCCTGGTGTCTAATGTCCGCAAGGGCTGGGAGAAACTCTCTAGGCAATCGGAGTAATGAAGATACAGACAGACACACAGCACATCGTTATGCCTCAAGACAGACACGCCCACAGGGCACTGAGACCCTGGCCCGAAGTTGGGGACTCTGACCTCTCCTGTGTGGTCCTAGCTCAGTGGGCTAAACAAATCAGCCCAAAGAAGGTGTGAAAGTCACCCCTAGAGAAGTTGGGGGCAGGCAGAAGACACCCTGATGGCCCCAGAAGATCTGCGGAAGGAACAGTTTCAGAGCCTGGTCTGTTCACACCCAAGGAGGGCAAAGTAAACCCACAGAAACCTAAGTCGAGATGATGTGATCTGACACACAGCTGGTGACAGGAATTAGCCACACACACGAGACAGAGAGCCAAACACAACCACCTAGGAGAAGGGGCCATGCGCTGACACTGGAGAGAGGGCACCAGGACAGGGCAAGGTTAGACACGGGCAGGGTGGAGACAAGAGTCTCAGACTTCCAGGGATGGAAGACAGGAGACTCAAAGTAAGACCAGGCACCCAAGACTGAGTCTTGACTCCGGGGCACGGCTGAGGACTTGGGGCACCGATCCCAGACCCCCTCCCTCTCAGGCTAGGCAAAAACAACGAGGCAGCAAGCTGAGGACTGAGTTGCCTGCACCCAGCTGGGCAAAAACCAAAGACGCGGTGAGCACCACCGCCTAGAGCAGCAGCTGAGGATCCCGGCACGGTCCAGGCACTCAGACCGGGAGCGAGGCACCAACACCCACAGGCACAGAGCAAGTCGGGGCGCCCAGCGAGAGTGACGGGGTACAGGGGCCCAGCCAGGCTCCGGTAACCCCCAAAGCGCCTCCTCTGGAGATAACTTCCCCAGACCCCAAGGGGGCAGTCCTCAGACTCGGGATGGGGCAGCCGTCGGCCCCTGAGCCTGGGAAGGGACCGAACCCCGGCTTCCAGGGGAAAGAGATGTGGAGCCAGCAAGCTTGGGGAGTCCCGGTCTGATGAGCGGGGTTCAAGGGCTGGGGGGCGTGGGGTCGGGCCGCCTGCCCGCTTGCCTCCCTCCTTCCCTCCGGGACGCGAGCCGAAAAGGCATCTTACTTACCAGCGCCCGCGCGGCCAGTGCCCCTCGGCTGGCCGGCTGCTGCGCGCGGGGTGCTCCGGGGCCGCCTCCTCGCGCCCGCGCCGGCGGCCCCCGTCCTCCTCCGCCTCCGCCTCCGCCGCCTCCTCCTCGGGCTGCAGCCGGCTCGGCGGGCAGGTCCCGGCGCTCGCGGCGCGGGGCCGGGGGCGGCTGCTCCGCGCCACCGACCGCTGCACCCCCGCGGCGTTCCCCGGCCCCGGAGTCGAGGCTGCTGAAATTCCACACGACCAGCGTCTGCAGCAGCAGCACGGTGAGCGCCGCGAGCAGCGCCGAGTGCGAGCGCCGGGCCAGCCTCCGAGCGCACGGCGCCGCCACCATCTTCGGAGCGCGGCGAGCGAGCGGGGCGCGGGGGACCCCGGGCGCTACGGGCCGCCCCCGCGCTCCCCGCGGCTCCCGCGGCCGCCGCCGCCGCCGCTCAGGCTCCCGCTCTGGCCGCCGCCGCCGCCGCCGCCGCCGCCGCTGCCTTGGCTCGCCGCCGCTCCTCCGCCGCCGCCGCCGCCTTCACCGCCGCGGCGCGGAGTTTTCAGACGGGCAGGGACCCGGACGTCACCAGGAGGAGGGAAAGGCGGGGAGGCGGGGAGGCGGGGAGCTGGAGGCCGCGGAAGGGGGCGGCGGGCGCGCGCGCTCGGGCGGGGCGCGCGGGGAGGGCGGGGGCCTAGCCCGCGGGGCTTCCCCCGCCCCGCAGCCCCTTGCCTGGGCTGGGGTCGCCGGGGGTGGGGAAGAGGCTGCGGGCAAGCGGGCTGGGGTGGAGAGGGGTGGGGCCTGGGGGCGGAGCACGGGAGGGAAAAGGAGGAGGGAGAGGAAGGGGGTGGGGGCGAGCTGAAGGGGCCCACACCCCACCCCCAGGACCCGAGCCGGAGTGGGTGGGGGAAGGGGGACAGTTCCCGCGGCCGAGAAGACGAGGAGGGGTCAAAAAAGCAGGGGGAGCTTTGGGTGAGGGTCGGCCCGCTCAGAATCTAGGGGAGGTCGGGAAGCTCTGGAGGTCCTAAGATCCCCTTCCATGTGGGAAGCAAGCACGAGGCAGCTGAGTGGAGCGGGCTCCCCGCCCGGAGTTTGCGGTCCAGGTGTCTTCTATGAGCACAGAGACTGCTTGGCAGGTGGAGACGGGAGAAACGTGTCAGGAATGTGTCGTCCAGGGAAGGGGCTCACGCTGCGGATCCCTGGATCCCTGGCTTGAAGGGGCAGGGAGGAGGCTACAAATGAGTGTGAGTGACTTCTGAATCACACCCCACCCCCTAGTGCCAAAGATGTACTGTACTAAGTGCTTTATTGAGTCACTTCTCTGATCCCTAAGGACGAACAAGCCAAGAGATTTCCAAACCCAGTTGGCAAGCAAGTGCTTTCATGGGGAAAGGGAGACCCAGTGGAGTTTCTCAACCTTCACTGGCTGCAAGCCCCAAAGTCTGGCCCCTGCGTTCCACCAGGTCCATTCTTCTCATCCACCCTGAAGCCCGTCTTCCTGACTGCACAGGGCCCACCTCCTGGGGGAACAGGTCTTGCCTTCTAAAGTGGAGTTCTTTCCCATCAGGGCTGGACTGTCCTGGTGACCTTGAGCCAGGAGGACTCCTCCCTGGGCCTGAGCTTCCTCTTCTGCCAACGACGGTTAAGGCTGACGATCCCAGCGGCCTCAAGTTTCATAGTCAGCCTTCTCTGACTCAGTCTTTCCCTCCCCTGTCCTCTTGCCCAGCAGCCCTGAACACATGGTGAGCGGATAGAGGGAGTGGGTGGCCCAGACAGGACTTAGCACTATCAGAATACAATAGCAGATCAAATCCCCGGCTTGTCAACCTTGGACTCGGGGTGAACGTTTGGCATCTTGTCCACTGTGTTTGTAAACCAGATCCTAATTTTAAGGGAGGAAAGTGAAGGAATAAAGAGGATCCATCAGAGGAGGCAGGGAAGAGATGGTTTCATCCACTCAACGACAGTCTGTGGACATCAAGCTGTGTCAGACACTGGGCGAGGTGCAGGAATCCAAAGGTGGGTAAGGCTTCATTTCCCCTTCAGCAAGCTTGGGGTCTAGAGGAGCCTGATGTGCATGTCGGTCGTTAACAAGCAGTGAGGTCAGTGTCACTTCGGAGATGTGCACAAAGTGCTATGGGTTCATGAGGGTGGGGCAGGAGTGACCACCAAAAAGATGCTTTCTGGATCCGTGTAATAAGCGAGCCCGCTTCCCTGAACTGGGAGTGTAAAATGGCAGCTGGTGGCGGGGGGCGTGGTCTGAACTTCAAATGAGACTCAGCCTTCAGATTACCCAAACCTGGCCAGCCGTGGAGCCAGGCACAGAGGCCTCCCCCTTGCGCTTAGCCCACCTAACCAGGCGTGAGCTCGAACAGAGGCGAGCTCCTATGGCCACGCCACAAGTCTTTTGTCATCTGTTTATCACCTGGGAATATTTTGGTTACAAGTAATAAAGCATTTATTATACCTTTAAAAATAGAGTTTGCTGGATCATATAACCAAATGTTCTAGAGTAAAGATATCAGGTGAAGTTTGATCCAGCAAATCAGAACTATGACCTAGGACTCTTTTACTCTCCGTCTCTCCTCTCTGCCTTTCACGAGGTCTGCTTCATCCTGAGGTCCTCTCTTCATGTCACAGCCAGACACCAATTAATTGTATCCTTTGTTCATTTCTAGCCAAGGAGAAGGAGGGTCAGTATTTCCCAGCATTCTCCTCAAAGGTCCAGATATTCTCTCTTTTTGAACCAGCTTTAGGTCATAGGTCACCCCTAAACTAAGCACTGTGGCCAGAAAGATAGAATGTGCTGATCAGCTTGGCCAAGGTCCCATATACCTCCTCTGGCACCCAGGCGAAGCCAGCTTCCCTACAACCACCTGGATGTTCTATAGGGATCAGGATCTGACAGGAAGGTGGGAATAGGTGCCGGGGAGGCTGCTTCTACTCTATGCAGCCACTGTGATGCTTACATGACCTTGGGCAAGCCACTCCTTTCCCAGGACTTCAGTTTCTTTCATGCCAAATGAAGGATTGGATGAGATGGTCCCCAAGATCATCATGCCATGTCCCCAAAACTCTTCCTCAGTGTCTAAAGAGAGCTTTTCAATCCAGCAGAGGCTGCCCTGGAGACTCTTGTCATCCCTGCCCTCTGGCCCGTCTTTGCTTCAACGGCTCTGCTGCGTTCTTCCTCTAAGCAGCAATGATGTTATCTGCTTCCTCCACGTGATACGTTTAACCACAGTCCTTTGGGGCCCACACTCTGGTTCAGCTCCCTCGAGGGCCACAGGCTGAAGGAGTGAGGTTAAGGATCCAGGCCCCCAAGTCCCTGGAGAAAGAGAGAGTGGTTTGTTTATCTCAACTCCTAAAATGCCACATGAAAAAGAGGTTTAAAAGCTCCGGGCAGGTTATGGGTGCCATAAACAGCTTATGTGAGGTTTTTAGGATGAAAAAATCACCTGAGATAGAGGAGCGGGAAGGCAGAATTCTAGGGCCCACCTTCCTGCCCCAGGGCAGACGAGCAGCACCTCAGGCACCTTCGTGGAGATCAAGCACTGCCTGAGACTCTGGCGGAAGCAGCCGTTAGCAACAGCAGCAAGTTTCTTGAGAATTTTTAAAGCTCATTCAGTCGTTCAACACAGATGTATTGGACCCTATTATGTGCCAGGCGTCATGCTGGGCAGGCGACATATAGAAATGAAGAAGATTCCCTAAGGAATTTTTCTTTTTAAGTACGGTTCTTACTCTTGCATTAACTGAGAGCCAGAGCTCAAAAAAGTTCCAGCTGATTTGTGGGATTCCCTTCCCTTCCCCATCCCCACATCTTGTTTCATCACTGCTTTCCAATGAGAGGAGAGTAAATCAGTGAATCAGTAGTTTTGAGCTCCTGGTTTGCCCAGCACTAGGCTCAGGGCCGAGAGGGAAATCGGGAGGAGAAGTGGGGCACGGTCTTCACCCTTAAGGAGCTGTCAGATTGCCAGCTCTGCCGCTTTTTAACTGAGACTTTCAGCACCAATTGTTCCCTTCTTTATGCCTCAGTTTTTTCATCTGTAAAATGGGGGGATAATAATAGGGCTTTTCTCATAGATTTCTTGTAAGGATTAAATTAGATAACCCATGTAAAGATTTTTTTCTATAGAGACTGGCACACAGTAAGTGCTCAATAAAGGTAAGGCATTATTGATTTCATTTATAACAGTAAGGCAGAGTCGAAAGATATAAGAGGGAAAAAAGCATAGTCAGGGAAGGCAGCCTGGAAGAAGTGGCACTAAACCTAGTCCTTGATTTTGATGGAGGACTGCCAAGTACCCCAAGGGCAGGGAGCTGGTCTCATTCTTCTCGGCTCTCTCTGGCACTTTCCATAGTGCAGGGCACTGAGTCAACTCTGGTTGAGCAATGAACACAATTGACAGGCGTGCAGCTGGAAATGAGCCTAGTGTGTTCCTCCAGCGGCAAGACAGCTGGCGAGTGGAGCTTGGTACCCACAAGTTCGCAGACCCCATCACAGCAACTTTTTAGTTGTATGATTTTAAGCAAGTTGTTTAACCAGACCTCAATATCTCCATGTGTAAAAAGTGAAAGAGAGTAATACCTATTTCTTAAGTTTACTAGGGGGCAGGGACAGGGAAGCGGCATCATATATTTCCTATAAGATGTTGGCACTGACCAATGGCAGAGTTGAAGGAATGTTAGCAGGCTGGTCTGTAAGGAAATGCTCTCCCCTTCTCTCAAATAGTTCTGGCAGAAGGTACCAGAGACCTAGGGCTTGACATGCCTTCTTCTGAATTTAAATAAACTTCAGCCTAAGAATAAATTTAGTCAAATATGTGGTTATTATTTTTTAAAATCTTAAGCATGTGCCTGTTTCTTTTTGGTTTACTAGAGGCTTTTTTTACCCAGACTCTACAAATTGACCCTGACTTTGCTCTTAAAAAATTAAAAACCTCCCCCTAGGTTTCACTTCTGCATCATCAGAAGTGAAATCATCATCAACATGGGTCACCTGTTCCTGAGTGTCAGCAGGAGAGTTATGCATGGAACATCCATCTTCCCATCCCCAGGAATTCCCAATTCTCTCCAACAAGTGCATGCAAACACCAGGGTTCCAGGGCGCTTGGAGGTCAGAAGAGCCAGGATGCCCAAAGCCCTTCCCTCGGGGCCCCCAGAAGCACATGAAGCCATGAACACGCATCACCTGTACCACACCCCCCCCCAACCCAACCCAAGAGAAGGAAACAGCCTCTGTTCAGACCACAGGCTTAGGCAGAGGACATGCCCCGCCAGACTCCCAGCTGTGCTTCTGAAACCTGCAGCTTTTCCAGAGAACCATCCAGCCACTGTATCAGCAGAGGGAGCTCTAGGTAGCAAATAACTGTCCTCTGACAGCAGACAGTACTTTCCTGTAGAAAAGATTTGTAGGAAACAAGGAAAAGCAGGGGTACTAAGTGGAGCTGGCGTCCATCCTGTGCAGAAGAAAACGCCACCAATTTGCAAGGGTAGCTTGGGGGGTGGGGGTCAGGGCTGGGTAGTGATCCGGGAGAGGAAGAGACACCAGCTGAGGAAAAGATGCATGAAAGTCACCACACTGCTTAGCGGATTATCTGACCTTGTTCTGTACCAGCCCTTTGACCCACTTCTAGACATCTCACAGCCTTTGTACTACCCTCTCAATGATGTGATGTTTGAAAAGGGGACACACTCCAGATCCAAGTCTTAGACTAGTTTGGCAGACTTCTTTTTTTCTTTAAAATAAATGTTTATTTTGTGTGTTAGTGGTGTGCGATCTTGTCCCTAGGGCTATAGGCTTAGAACTGTGGGAGGACAGCAGTGATGATAGTGGTGATGATAACGATGGTGATGGTGAGAGTTAAAATTTTTTGAGCGCTTACTATGTGCCAAGCCCTGTATTGATACTGTTAACAATAGTAGTCACCAAATATTTATTGCGAACCTACGAGATACCCAGGATGGTGCTCATGTCGGGGCATTCAATGCTGAATAAAACATGGAAGGCCCATGCTCTCCTGGAGATTGCATGCTAGATTCTAGACTGCAGATGGGACCAAGATAAGTAAATAAATATGTCAACAAGTAATGTCAGAGAGTGATGAGTGTTCCGAAGAAAATTAAAAGGAGCCACCTGCTAGAATGACCAGAATAGGGCAAGTTTAAACAGGCTGGCCAGGGGGCCTCAGCAAGGGGGTTACGCTGGAGTGTTTCGTGAACTGTCGTCTGACTTCTTTAAAGCACCATGATCTGTCGGCCGAATAAGTAACAGATCTATTTTTTCAAACGTGTATACGTGCTCTTGTAATGTATAAATGACAAATGCCACTTAATTCATAGTAGTTCTTTTGTCGTTTTGGATGATTACTCATTGTTGAAATTGTTGAAAACTCAACAATTTGCGTGGTATGATGGGGGGATGGAATGAATTAGGAAAAAGTTCATTTAAAAAAGAAAAAAGTTAAAAGGATACCATCTTACCAAAAAAACATCTGTAACATCTTATGGAAAAACCCAAATGAACCTTTTGGCCAACCCAATAATATTACACCTCAATCTTTTTTGTCCAAACACCCTTTTGTGCTATTAACTTTATACTCATGCCTCTCAGAGGTTCTCTGTGTTACCAATGTTTCTGTCTAGTCCCTGTGTCTTTAAGGTGGTAGGTTCAGCCTTTTACCCCAAACTCTTCTCCTATCTTGTTTGCAGCCTCTGTTCTGCACCCTCATCTCAACCCATCTTCTACCTGTTGTTATTCCTCAGTGTCGCTCAAGTCTCTTTCACTTGTATAACTCAGGAATCCATTTCAAAAAGGCTCAAGGGAAAAGGGCATTTATTGGAAGCCTCTTAGTTCTTCTTCTGGGGTTTTGTCTTGTTCCTTTGTTAGAAACATATTCCTCTGTCTCCTAATTTTGCCTAATTCTCTGTATTTATGTCTACATATTAGGTAGGTTTGTTACATTTTCCAGTCTTGGAGAGGTGGCCTTATGTAGGATACATCCTATGAGACCCAACAGCATACTCTCCTCTGGAAACAAAAGCTGTATATTCTAGGGGTGCCTGCTATACAGGTTGTATATTCTCTTCTGTTGTGGAAGTGCCCACTGCTGTTGGCACACTGGTGGGTGGGGCTGGCCCCTGGCCTGGTTGGCTGCCAGGCCCTGCCTCATGCAGAGGTTGCTGACCTGCAGGTGTTTTGTGCCAGGTCCCAGGGTTTTGCCTATGGGGCCTATGTGGGCTGGGGCTGGTGCCAGACTTCTGGTGGATGGGTCTGTGTCCTGTGGCAGCTGGTTACAGGGCCAGGAAGGTCCAGGGTTGGTGCTGACCCACTGGTTTGGGGGGTCAGGTTCCCAGAGCAGCTGGCTGGGGGTACTAGGGGGCCTGGGGCTGGTGCCCACCTACTGGTACTCCAATGTTGTTTAAACAATTGCAAATCATACACAGTGATGCTGAGACTTGATCAAATGATAGAATCACCTGGAGCATTTTTTAAAACTAATGATGTTCAAACCCCATCCACAGAATTTCCTATTCAATCCCTCTGGGCTATGCCAGGCATCAGCATCTTTTTTTTTTTTTTTTTTTTTTGCGGTACGCAGGCCTCTCACTGTTGTGGCCTCTCCAGTTGTGGAGCACAGGTTCCGGACATGCAGGCTCAGCGGCCATGGCTCACGGGCCCAGCCGCTCTGCGGCATGTGGGATCTTCCCGGATCGGGGCACAAACCTGTGTCCCCTGCATCGGCAGGCGGACTCCCAACCACTGCGCCACCAGGGAAGCCCCAGGCGTCAGCATCTTAAAACAGCTCTCCAAATGATTCTAATGCGCAGCCAGGGTTGATAACCTTGACCACAGAAAGTAATTATAAGTGTTTCGATTCTTTTAAAACCCACTTCTGATGGATAGCACCAGAAAAGAAAACTATAAATTTTACTTATGAATAAAGGCAAACCTTTTCACTAAGCTATTGGCACCAAACGAATGAAGTGTTATGGCAAAGGAGAGCTTATTCCAGGAATTCAAGGCTTGTTTGGATGAGGGAAGGTATCAACATAATATCTTAATTACATCAATATTAAAGGTGAAGCTGAAAAGCCATTTGAGTAAATTTGGTAGTCATTTCTAATAAGTCAACAAGTAAATCATTAATAGAAGGAAATCACCTAAATATAATTTAGGCTAATGAGTAAAAAACCCTATTCCAAATGGTGAATTATTTAAATAGTTACAAAAGTTCTTGCAAATGCATTAAAATAAGAAAATAAAATAAGTGTAAGCATTGGAAAGAAAATTTTAAACTATTTTTACTGATGGTTTGCTTGTATACTAAGGAAACTAGTAGACTTTAATAGAAATTAAAACAATAATCTTACTAGAATCAATAAGAGTGTTTGTAAGATGACTGGAAACAATAAAACTATATAAATATTAATAGCTTTTCTCTATACTAACAATAATGACTTTGAAATGGATATGGGAGAACTTAGATGGAAAAAATATCCCAATCACAATAGCACCACCATAAAATAACTTGGGGAACAGTTAAGAAGAGAAGCTCAGGAATTATATGAAGAAAAGTATTTTAAAAATAATTTTCACAATCATTGAATTTCATAAAACAAGATTCACACAAATGGAAACAAATACCATATTTCTGAGTGGGAAGATATAAAATGCAAATATTACCAAAGTTAATGAAATTAACTTAAAATTTCAGTATCAATTAGAATATCAACAACTTGCTTTTAGTGTTGAAGAGAGGGAGAGTAGGAGACTAGATTAAACAAACGGAAGAGGAGACGCCCTAAAATAGCCAATAAATAAACAAGTGTCAAGGATAGACTTGCCTCAAGTTATATCAGAATATAAGTCAAACTTAATAAATATGTTATTGCTGGTTTAGGAATAGAAAAAGGTAGATCATTTAGATCTCTTACAGAGAACTCCTTATATGACAAAGGTGATGTTTGAATCCAGTAGGAGAACATGGTCTCTTTAAAGTATGTTGCTGGCCCAACTGATTTTCCATTGGGAAAAAATAGTGTTGAGCACTTATATCATGTACAAGAAGATTCCAGATGGATTAAAGTCTTGAATATAAGTAAAACAATAAAAATGACAGAAGAGAAAGAAAGAAAGAAAGGAAAGAAAGAAAGGAAGAGAGGAAGGAGGGAGGGAGGAAGAAAAGAAAGGAAGAAAGAAGGAAAGAAGGAAAGGAGAAAGCAACTCTTTAAGAATAAACTACAACAGGAGGATGGGGAGGTCAGGCAGAGCTTGACCTGAGGGAGGGAAAGACATAAACTGGGAAAGAATAAGAAGGATGCTTAGTGTGGTGAAAATATTAATGGCACAGTTGACAACTATTGGGTAACATAAAGGGAGGCAAGAATTCTACCACTGAACCACCAGTGCCTCAGCGTGGGTAATATAAAGGACGGAAGTACAGATTCATGCTACCACGTGGAGGAGTCTCAGAAACGTGCTCAAGAAGAAGCCAGACACAAAAGTCCATATACTGTGTGATTTCATTTATACGAAATGCCCAGAATAGGCAAATCTATTCAAACAGAAAGAAGCTTAGTGGTTGCCAGAGGCTGGGGAAAGGCAGGTACAGGAAGTGACTGATAATGTGTACACAGTTTCTTTGGGGGATGATGGATATGTTCTAAAATTAGATTGTGGTAATGGTTGCATAACTGTAAACACACCCAAACAGGTGCATTTTACAGTATGTAAATTAAATCTCAGTAAAGCTCATTAAACCACAGAGTAAACCACATTTGTTTACTAACTTTGCAAAACATAGGGTAACCTATTTCACCAAGGCTATAAGGCTCAAATGTCCTTTTTCCAGAATTGGCATATACCATTTCAAGTAGGTCAGTTGTCAGAAATCTAAATGGAAGCTCAGTACATCACCGTCACCTAAAACTTCAAGTGTGCGTTACCTTAGCAAGAGGTATGGCTTGGTGATTAAATGTGCCAGTTCTGGAGGCAGACCACACTGGGTTCAAATGCCAGTCTCGATACGTACTCCCTGTGTGGTCTGTGGCCTGTTTCCTTATCTGCAAAATGGGAAGAATTAAATGAGGTGATGTATATAAATAATTTAGGTAATGTCTGGCACATAGTAGGTGCTCAATAAATGTGATGGTGTTGACGATAACGGGGTGGTGGTGATTAGGATTAGAGCAGGAAAGAATCTGAGAAATATGTATAAATATGTTTATTTTTATTCATTCTAATTTTTACTTATATGTATTTTTTTATACATAGATAATTTATGTTACCATTCACACTATTATCCGTGGTGAGTTATCATCTGGCAAATTAATTTTGTCAAGTTCCACAGCTGCTAGAGAGAAAATCACTGGCTTCTCCCAAAGTCATTTATTAAACTGGAGAGGAAAATATGTGGTATCTTCAAACTTTCTAATCAACATGCCAAGGACAGATGGAAGGAGAACTAAATGCTGTTTGTAGAGTCTGAATAGCACCCCTCTAAGTTCCTTTGTAGGTGGCGGAAGCAACCTCTCAGCAGCTTGCTTTGGGAGGACCTTGCATACACCAAGGTTCCACAGTGATGGGAAAGGAAGACATCTCTATAGTCTAACGCAGTGATAGTGCTTTGGTTTTTAAAGGCAAAGAAGGAGATGTATTTCTTTGTAGGGTGCAAAGTGCAAATTTTTATTGAAAAATCATGGCATAGAAAGGACTCGTGGGTGTCTTTTGGTGTGCTGGAAAAGTACTACACCTTGACCTGGGTAGTGGTACCCGGATACATGCATAAAGAGTAGTTTAGCTCTACCCTTAAGATGTGTGTACTTTATCACTTTATGTATTTTATGTCTCTGAGAGAGAGAGAGAGACAGAGATAGAGACAAAGAAAGATTTGGAATCTACCCAAGTATTCCAAGGAAATACTCATACATTCATGTATACAGAAAAAACCTTATATACAAATATAGTCATCATAGCATTTTTTACAATAGCAAAACATCAGAATCAACCTAACATTGGACAATACCATCTAAAGGTTAAGTAAATTATGGCATATTCACTTATTGGAATATTTATACAACTAAAATGTGTGTGGAGAGTTTGCAAAAACATGGAGAAATGCTATGTTATAAAGTTAAATTGGAAAAAAATCAGAATGTAAAATCTTTACGTATAATACGCCAACATAATTGTGCTAAAATATCATAGAAAAATGACAAGAGGGAAATACTCCAGATTTTAATACTATCCTCTAGTGGTGAATCTATGGATGACGTTGTTTTCTTCTTTCAAATTTTCTGCATTTATAATAAATATGTTTAATTTTCACAATTGTATAAATGTAATCAATACTTTTAAATTTATAACAGAAAAAAGCAAACATTGGACCAGGAATCAATCTTGCAGTGACTAATAGCATGGGATGTTTGGAATTGCAGACTTGTTGTCAGATGCCGGTCTCTTTACTTTAAAAGGGCAGTCATTCCCATGGCTAAAACCAATTTCCTAAGGAGACCACCATCAGCTTCAGCGTTACAGCTCAGTAGTATTCTCCTGACATACAGTTTAGAGATGTACCACCTTCTCAGAAAATAGTTGGTTATGTTCTACCAATTAAGGATTTCTCCTTTGTTGCCAGAACAAGTGCTTCAGAAACTTACACTTCTGGGAAGTTTCTGTGCAGCCAGCACTAGATTAAAATGCTGTAACTTAAAGGAGATTTAATATCCCAAGATGAGATCATACCAATATACATATTTTCAGAGGAGGTTCCTTTGAACCTACAGTTATGAGCATTCCAGGTTTCCTCCAAAACCTTCAACCACTAAGGAAAGACCCACATTATGGGAGGAGGAACTTGGAGGAATTTGAGCTTGATCATTGAGTAAGATTGCTAGTGAAGACATAGGTGATGACAGTATTAACTAACCTCACTGCATTTATCCTTTAGTCATCCATTTATTAACTATTTATCGAGTACTAGACATTGTGCTAAACTCCACTATTTTTAAGCTTACACTAGAGGTTAGCAAATAACTTTCATCTTGCACGCCAAATTTGATCAGTTGGTAGTGGTGGCCTAGAGTGCTCTGCTGGAAAAGATTCTGGGACTGTATCCAGACTCAGATGAAAAGAGTAATGATCGATTAGTAATGTCTGCTATTATTGTGGACAGGGAAATTGTGGTTTATGTGCCATGCATTTGCCATACCTGCCGGATTATTTCTGCCAATTTAATGATGGTCACTTCAGCCTTGACACATGCTCTATATCCTACAGGTTGAAAAAACC
This sequence comes from Delphinus delphis, assembly GCF_949987515.2. NCBI lineage: Eukaryota > Metazoa > Chordata > Mammalia > Artiodactyla > Delphinidae > Delphinus > Delphinus delphis. The sequence continues at coordinate 63,709,886 of NC_082697.1, read as the reverse complement.
AAGTTCTATCCAAGTTAACATCACTGGAGAAACATTAACAGAGGAGGACAAAACAGTAAATGTTGGCCTGCTCCATGCTAGACCTTGTACAGTCCTCTACATATAAGTCATCGTATCTCAGGATATCCCTTTAAGGTGAGCATTATTATTGCCTTTTGACAGATGAGGACCTAGGCTAAGAGAAGGGAAACAACTCTTCAAAGTCCCACAGTCACAGCAGAATTATACATTGAGCCAATGAACAACTCGGGCTTAACATGGAACCAAATAAAATATGATAGTGTCCCCTACTTTTCAGAAGGTCATAAAGCTAATCCTGCTAATTTTTAATAATTACTTTAGTTAAATGGGTCCCTTTGGAGAAATATGTAATCCAGTTTGTTCATCAAGACAAGATAAGGCACTGTCTGTTCCATTTTCTGCCTAACCCCAGAGTGGCTGGTGTCATTTGGTGAGGGTGGTGCTCATGTCACCCTAGCAACAAGCCCAGAGCTTTATGATCTTGGCTACAAATGCACCCTCTATGGTTGAGCCCCAGAAAATCCAACCCACTCTTTTTCAGTCTGGATCCAATGTCTGATTATTTGGTGGGCCAGTCATTGCCTCATAAAATCACATATAATTACATCTTATTAAACGTTTACTACGTGCCGATCCCTCTGCTAAGAGCTCCAGCTGCACCATGGCATTGCATTTCATCCTCACAGTATCCCTATGAGGTAGATAGTATAGTTATCCCGATTAGACACATAAGAGACATGAGATTTTAGGGTAGAGAAACTTAGTCAAAGTCATAAGAGTTGTAAGGTAGGGCTGAGGTTCCAACCCAGGGAATCAGACTCCAGAATCTATGGCTCAACTTCAATCTAAATGGTTTAATTTAACTTTTCTTACCAATTTCCAACACATCTTCCTTAGTGGGTTACCCTAGAAACAGACTCTGAGATAGCGATTCAAGTGGAAGTCATTTGGCAGGAAACACCAGTAGAGGAGTGGGAAATTGAAGCAGGGGAGGGAAGGAAGCCTGTAAAATGTATCTCAGGAAGCAATGTATCTGGGAAGCACCATGTAAAATGTGCCCAAAGGGCAGGGAGCTGAGGTATTTATACACCAATTCTTAGCAGTTAGTGGTTGAGTGCTGCTCTCAAGGGACATGAATTCACTGGCATTTCCAGTCTGCCACACATGTGGGCAGAATGAGTGCTGGTGACCAGAGAAAGCCCTTAGGCCAAGAGCTCTAGAACTGGAGGTGGAAGCCAGAGAGCCTGTATGGAAACCTACAGGCCTGGGGGATGTGGGCAGGACATCAGCGACTACTTCACTGTGTCCACTTTCTTCCTCTTTTTTTTTTTTTTTTTGCAGTACGTGGGCCTCTCACTGTTGTGGCTTCTCCTGTTGCGGAGCACAGGCTCCGGACACACAGGCTCAGCGGCCATGGCTAACGGGCCTAGCCGCTCCACGGCATGTGGGATCTTCCCGGACCGGGGCACGAACCCGTGTCCCCTGCATCGGCAGGCGGACTCTCAACCACTGCGCCACCAGGGAAGCCCTCTTCCTCATTTTATTTATAAACAACTTTATTGAGGTATAAATTATAGACTATAACGTTTACTCATTTTAATTGTACAATTTAATAATTTTTAGCAAATTTACTGAGTTGCATGACCATCACCATAATTTATTTTTAGAGCATTTTCATCACCCCAAAAAGAACCCACATGCCCATTTACAGTTAATCCCTGTTCCCACTCCCAGCTCTTGGCAACCACTAATCTACTTTCTGTCTCTATGGATTTATCTTTGGGGACATGTTACATAAGTGGGATCATTGTCATTTGTCTCTAGGTATTTTCTGATTCCTCTTTGATTTCTTCAGTGATCTCTTGCTTACTTAGTAATGTATTGTTTATCCTCCATGTGTTTGTGTTTTTTACGTTTTTTCCCCTGTAATTGATTTCTAATCTCATAGCATTGTGTTCAGAAAAGATGCTTGATATGATTTCAATTTTCTTAAATTTACTGAGGCTTGATTTGTGACCCAAGGTGTGATCTATCCTGGAGAATGATCCGTGCGCACTTGAGAAGAAAGTGTAATCTGCTGTTTATGGATGGAATGTCCTATAGATATCAATTAAATCTATCTGGTCTATTGTGTCATTTAAAGCTTGTGTTTCCTTATTAATTTTGTGTTTGGATGATCTGTCCATTGGTGTAAGTGAGGTGTTAAAGTCCCCCACTATTATTGTGTTACTGTTGATTTCCTCTTTTATAGCTGTTGCCTTATGTATTGAGGTGCTCCTATATTGGGTACATATATATTTATAATTGTTATATCTTCTTCTTGGATAGATCCCTTGATCACTATGTAGTGTCCTTCCTTGTTTCTTGTAACATTCTTTATTTTAAAGTCTATTTTATCTGATATGAGTCTTTATTTTGATTTCCATTTGCATAGAATATCCTTTTTCATCCCCTCACTTTCAGTCTGTATGTGTCCCTAGGTCTGAAGTGGGTCTCTTGTAGACAGCATATATATGGGTCTTGTTTTTGTATCCATTCTGCAAGCCTGTGTCTTTTGGTTGGAGCATTTAATCTATTCATGTTTAAGGTAATTATTGATATGTATGTTCCTAATACCATTTCTTAATTGTTTTGGGTTTGTTTTTGTTGGTCCTTTTCTTCTCTTGTGTTTCCCATTTAGAGAAGTTCCTTTAGCATTTGTTTTAGAGTTGGTTTGGTGGTGCTGAATTCTCTTAGCTTTTGCTTGTCTGAAAAGCTTTTGATTTCTCCATTGAATCTGAATGAGATCCTTGCTGGGTAATCTGCATTGTAGGTTTTTGTCTTTAGTCACTTTAAGTATACCCTGCCACGCTCTTCTGGCCTGCAGAGTTTCTGCTGAAAAATCAGCTGATAACCTTATGGGGATTCCTTTGTATGTTATTTTTTGTTCTTCCCTTGCTGCTTTTAATATTTTTTTGTTTGAATTTAATTTTTGATAGTTTGATTAATATGTGTCTTGGTGTGTTTATCCTAGGGTTTATCCTGTATGGGATTCTCTGTACTTCCTGGACTTGGGTGACTATTTCTTATCCCATGTTTGGGAATTTTTCCACTATAATCTCTTCAAATATTTTCTCAGACCCTTTCTTTTTCTCTTCTTCTTCTGGGACTCCTGTAATTCGAATGTTGGTGAGTTTAGTGTTGTCCCAGAGGTCTCTGAGACTGTCTTCGATTCTTTTCATTATTTTTTCTTTATTCTGCTCCTTGGCAGTTATTTCCACCATTCTGTTTTCCAGCTCACTTATTTGTTCTTCTGCCTCAGTTATTCTGTTATTGATTCCTTCTAGTGTATTTTTCATTTCAGTTACTGTGTTGTCCATCTCTGTTTGTTTGTCCCTTAGTTCTTCTAGATCTTTGTTAAACATTTCTTGTATTTTCTCAATCCTTGTCTCCATTCTATTTCTGAGATTCTGGATCATCTTTACTATTATTACTCTGAATTCTTTTTCTGGTAGATTGCCTATTTCCTCTTCATTTATTTGGTCTTGTAGGTTTTTACCTTGCTCCTTCATGACACATTTTTTTGCCATCTCATTTTTTTAATTTTCTTAATGAGTGGGATTGTGTTTCTGTCTTACTGGTTGTTTGGCCTGAGGCTTCCAACACCTGAGTTTGTAGGCTGTTGGGTAGAGCTGGGTCTTGGTGCTGATATGAGGACCTCTGGGAGACCTCACTCTGATGAATATTCCCTGGGGTCTGAGGTTCTCTGTTAGTCCAGTGGTTCACACTTGGAGCTCCCACCGCAGGGACTTTGGCCCGACCCCTGGCTCATGAACCAAGATCCCACAAGCTGTGTGGGGCAGCAAAAAGTAAAAAGAAAGAACAATAACAAAGTAAAAAATAAAATTAGGTTAAGAAATTAACAGGTATGTTAAAAAGAATATAAAAATAAAAATATAAATGAAACAACAACCAGAAGGTAAAACAGACCACAATAGTAAAAAAGAGGAGTAGGAAACAAAATAGAAGGTGGAAAACGTCTTGGCTGTGGAGGGCGGGGCCTAAAAAGGGGCAGGGTTTGGCAGTGGGTGTGGCCTATGCTTAGGACCTACAGGGCTGGAAAAGGCCCTGTGGGGTGTGGGTTGTGGGGGGTGGGGTTTAGCCTAACGGAGCAGAAGGGGCCCAGGCATGCCCCCACCTCTGGTCTCAGAGGGTGAGTGACCCCACCTGGTAGCCCAGCAGACTTCCTGGGCTTGAGTGGGTGAGGCAAACGCCCTCCAATCCTCTACTGCTCTTCTGGTCCTGGAGGGCCCCTCCTGCCTGCCTCTCCTGCTCCCCCCCCCCCCCCCGCCCCCGGCCTCCCTCCTATGCCCCCAGGACAAATACAGCCCAGAAAGGGCCTCTGAGGGCATAGGACCCAGCCTGAGAGCCAGGCATACCTCCTTGGCTGATTGGGCAGGGGATACGCTGGGTGCGCTCCCCCCGATCCCCCCGAGGGTCCCTCCAGGTGTGGGAACCCATCTCCCCTCTCAGCCACCCCTCAGGGATGCCAGTCCTGTCTAGGCTCCACTTCTCCCCCCTCAATCCCCCCACATCCTACCGGTTCACTTGGGGGTTCCTCCCGTCTCCTCGGGCTTCGAGGTCCCCCACCAGTGTCCTGCAGGCACCCTAGTCGTGTGGAGACGTGAACTCCATGTCTTCCCACACCACCACCTTGACTCCTGCCCCTACGATCTCTTATCTCTCTAAGATGGGGTAACAATATGGACTACATTACGGAATTTTTAAGAGCGTGAACAATATATCCAAGGTAGTGACCAGAGTTCCTGGCACAGAGGAGGGGTCAAAATGACAAAATCACCAAAAACGACCAACCAACAAACAAAATATCCCAAACTATTATTATCACTAGTTGGAAAACTTCTTGGTCCCTTGTAGATTTGAAGATGTTTGTGATTTTTATCTCCAATAAGACACAATCATCCCTCAGTATTCACCGGGGATTGATTCCAGGACCACTCCCATATCAAAATCCACAATGCTCAAGTCCCTTATATAAAATGGGGCAGGACAGTCAGCCCTTTGTGGGTGCAGAACTCGTGGATATGGGTGGCTGACTGTGATCAGGACCTAAGGAGTTTGGTGCTGAGGTCGAAGGGCTCTACCTTCAATACTAACCAACTACGGTGGGGCATGGAGGGGTGTCAGAAACAAAATAATCACTGTTCTTGCCTCTTCCCCAAAGTTACCCCGATGTTTTAAAACTACTGAGTTACTGTGTCCTCCACCCTCTTTTCTCCACTCAACTCCTCCTTCATCGGGATGGGTCTGTTTCCTTGGCCCCCCTTTCAGTGTCTTTAGGCTCCCCCCCTTACATATCCATCTCTGCAAACCCCTTAAGCATCTTACCCAGGTCTCGCCACTTGTAAATTGTAGAGCCAGGTTTTGAACAGAGGCTTGTGTGATCTATGACACATCCCAGGAATGAGAGAGAGATTGGAAGAGGGCTTTGATATACCAATAATAATAATGATTCACCCATTAATTATAATTTCTTATCATTACTCACAGTGATAAATGCCAATGGATAAAGTATAAGGTAAAGCTCTTGCTCACACAATAATGGTGGTTATAGTGTCTGTTTACTGAGCACCTGCTATTTACCTGTACCTGTATTATTCTATGGATTCCTCTCAACAGCACTTGCACATTGATTATTTTATGATGTCCATTTGATATACAAGGGCCCTGAAATGCAGGGAGCCCCATGTCACAGCCAACACATCTACTGTTTAATAGATATGGAGAAAGACCCGCGGTCAGGGAATGGAAGGGTAAATATAATGTTGGAGAGGAGGGTGAAGGGAGGAGGAGGTGATTTTCTCATATTCTCTTGGGTCTCCTGCATGACAGCGGGACTCTCTCCTCTAAATTCCCCTACTTTCTGAGACACAGTGAGTCCTTCAGCCTGGAGCTAGGACAGTTCATAAGGATCACCTGGTCTTCACTTGATTTCATCCAGCTGGGTTGGTTTGCTAGGGCCACCTTAACAAAGTACCAGAACCCAGGCAGCTTAAACACAGGCTGCACCTCTAAATACCGTCACGCTGGGGACTTGGGTTTCAACATATAATTTTAGGGTGTGAGATAACAGAAAATATAAAGATTGGTCCTTGCCCTCGATACCTGGCACAGAGCTCCTAAAACCCTTGTAAATTCCTAAGTGATAAGAGCCCTAGAAGCATCTTTTGTTCTACTGAGGTGACTCTGGGTGGGCTCTTGGATGGCTCCTGGTTGGGGGCTGGTCACCAGAAAGACTAAGCCATGACTAGAAGCTTGGAATTTTCAGCCCCACCCACATTCTCCAGAGAGGGAAGAGGGGCTGGAAATGGAGTTAATAATGGATCATGCCCACACGAGGAAGCCTCTATGAAATCCCAATAATATGGGGTTCAGAGAGCTTTCAGGTTGGCGAGCACATCCACATACTGGGAGGGTGATACACCCCAACTCCACAGAGACAGAAGATCCTGCACTTGGGACCCTCACAGACCTCACCCTATATGTCACTTCATCTGGCTGTACATCTGTCTCCTTTGTCACATCCTTTAATAAACTGGTAAATGTGTTTCCCTGGGTTCTGTGAGCTGTACTAGCAAATCTTCAAATCCAAGTGGGAGGAGGTCATGGGAGCCTCTGATTTGTAGCCAAGTCTGACAGAAGTTGTGGGTCATTTGGGAATCTCGTACTTGTGATTGGCATCTGAAGTAGGGAGGCAGTCTTGTGGGAATGAGCCCTTAACCTGTGGGATCTGATGCTGTCTCCAGGTAGACAGTGTCAGAATTGAGTTAAGTTGTACGACACCCACCTGGGGTTTTAGAATTGCTTGGTGTGGGGAACCCTCCGCCCACATCTGGTGTCAGAAGCGTGATTGTCATAGTCGCGTGAGAGTAACGGAGAGGCACAGGCGGGGGGTGGGTAGGGAGGGAGGCACAAATAGTCAGCTCAGAACAATGGCTTTCTCTTCCCCATGTCTCTTCACACCATCTTTCCTCTATGTCTGTGTCCAAATTTCCCCTTTTTAGAAAGACACCAATCATTCTGGATTAGGGCCCCCTCTAATGGCCTCACTTCAACCTCTCTAACAACATTATTTCCAAATAAATTCACATTCTGAGGTACGGGGAGGGGGTTAGGATTTCAACATGTGAATTTTGGGGGCAACACAATTCAGTCCCGAACACCAGCCACATAGGTGCGCATCCGAGGTCTAATGATTGCTCTTGACAGCTCACCCATGTTCAACATCCTTATCCAATAGGAAAACGTTCCTAATCTAACGCAAACTTTCTCCTGTCACAGTTTAAATTCATCTCCTTTCATTCTCCTATGAGATCAATATTCTCTCCTTTCTTTTTTGAGCCTTAAGTTTTTGACTCTCCTTGTAGCTGAACAACCACTCCCCCTCCCCCCAAATTAAAGAACACAAAGAAAGGGAGCTGAGAAGCGAGATTGGGGTGGAGGATATTCAAATCATTAGTCTTTAGTTCAAAATGTGAGCAAGATGCTGTCAAGGACTGGAAAAGGAAGGTGCATTCGTGGTTGTGGTTCAGAAGCCTGAGAGCTTTAGTTTAAAAATAGGTGAACTGAAATAAACACAGAGCTACTAAGATGGCGCTGAAATAGAGTGGTAATTGATCGAATGCAACTTTTGCCTCGGATAACATCATTATTTGTGAAATTATTGTTGCTGCCAAGTCAGCAAGCACTTACAGGACATGAATGCTAATTTAGGAATTGGACTATTTGTGGCTCATCTTTGAAGACAGCGGGAACTCAGTGGACACCCAGTAGCCAGACTTCTAAAAGCGCTGGTTCACGCTTGAAGTTTGCAGCGTTGAAGTGTGGAGGAGGTGCCCTGTCCAGGCGCCCCTCAGAGGAGGGATTCCATGCCCAGCTCTATGCAGTGAGGCTGGAAGATGACCTCCAGCTCTCAGCTCCTTCAGGGTCGGCCCCAGCTGCAGAGATTCAGGCCCCAGGTCAGCCCACAGCCTGTGATTTAGTGAAGCAGCGTTATGATCTAATGTCTCACTTGGGTCACTCTGATGTTACCCAGTACTTGCTCCAGAGCTAAGACCTGCCTGCACTGCAATTCCACCTCTTACTACCTCTGTCTCCAGCCTGCTTCCTTTCCCTGGTGTTGATTCCTAATAAACACCTTGTACCCCAGACTCCAAGTCAACATCTGCTTCCAGAAGACCGGACATGCCATAGGTGCCTCAACAGTTTCCAAAGTGGATTCGTGTTTCCAATTGTATCTATTGTGCTCTTGACAGACAGGGGGTGAAACTGTCCCTTCATGTCCTCGTGGAGCGGGCTGTAGGATTCTTTTGTGGAATATCAAGTGGAAGAATCTTCTTTTTTCTTTTATTGAAGTACAGTTGATTTACAATGTTGTGTTAATTTCTTCTGTACAGCAAAAGTGAATCAGATATTTTATATATATATATATATATATATTCTTTTCTATTCTGGTTTATTACAGGTTATTGAATATAGAACCCTGTGCTATACAGTAGGACCTTGTTGTTTATCCATTCTATATATAATAGTTTGCATCTGCTAATCCCAAACTCCCACTCCATCCCTCCCCCAACCCTAACCCCCCTCTCCTCCTTGGCAACCACAAATCTGTTCTCTATGGGCTTACTTCACTTAGTATGATAATCTCTAGGTCTATCCATGTTGCTGTAAATGGCATTATTTCATTTTTTTAAATGACTGTGTAGTATTCCATTGTATATATATATATATACCACATCTACTTTATCAACTGGAAGAATCTTCTAAATTATTTAAGAATAATTTGGCTTCCACAAAATAAAGTACACGTGGAAAAATTATTTTTAGAAAGGACAGCCGTTTTATAATTCAGAATTTTTTTTCCTCAACTGCAGGGTTCCAGGCACTGTTCTAGGTGCCAACACCATAGTGAAAAGGATTTTCAGAGTTAGGTTCTACGGAGGGAGAGAGACAATAACTAAATAACTAAATAAATATGTTAATGAGGAAGTGTATATATTAAAACACATGAAGAAAATAAAATGGGGAATGGTAGCTAGTGACTGGGTACGGGAAGAGTCTTTCCATGAAGTGACCAGGGAGGACCTCTGGAGGAGGTGGCAGTAATGTTGAGAAATGAAGGACAAAGAAGATCCAGGCTTCTGCAGATAAAACTCAATCTGTTGAAACTGAAGGGATTCACAAGTTCCTGCTCAAAGCCGAAATGAATCAACAGCATCATCTAATGGATGGGGGGGACCATCTTGTTTATCTGAGATGGTCAGCTGGACCACTGACCATCCCTAGTGGCCTCCATGAAGGCTGCATCTAGGGTTGGACGGGCCATAGAAATTTGGCTCAGAATGGAAATTGATCATTGAAGTACTTCTTAATTCTTACGTTAGATTTTTATCCAGAAACCGTGAGGAAAATGGCTCGCTTGCTCCCTTGGTTTACGTTGTAGGTCACAGATGGCGTGGCGCCCAATTAGCTGGCATTTAAACAATCCCTTATCATCTTTTTGGGGCTTTCATGCTTGATTTTTTTAAAGTTTGTCCAATTCTCAGCAACTCGATTTTAAGGGTCATTATATTAACTGCAAAGATGAATCAGGGACGAGGTCATTTCTCATCCAGGGAAACTCTTTAGTCTTGCATGCTGTCATTTCCGTGCCCCATAGATTAGATGCTGATCTGGGTTTTAAAAAGACAATTCTATTTCAACATAGTATTCTTTGGGGGAAAAACTGCCTTCCCTTCCAAAAGCCTTGCCTTTTCATCAAAGGAAGCCTTTGTATCACGTTTGTCTCACTCATATCTGGGAGAGCAGCTGCACACTCACAAGCCCTCCTCCAGCTGAAGAGAGCCGAGGACTTTATTGTAATCACCTTGTTGAAATATTTGGAATTGTATATCAAGAGACTGGTTCTATGTTGCTATAATTTATGACAAAAGCCTGAATAAATCCCTAGACATGGATTTCCTATAAAACCCTTCCTTGTGAAAGTTTGTTGCACTGCAAAATGAAAAGAAGATGGGGAAGAAGAGAGAGAAAGGGGGGAAAAAGCCTGTAAGATGTACATAAATCTCTGAGGATGCCGTTTCTATTTATCACATTTACTGTAAAGACAGGGATTTTGTTTGGATGGAAAAAGAATGAATCATCGTGGTTTTTAGGGTCTAATGTGGAGCCTGCTTGAAGCATTTCCCTCTGATCTTTCTGCTTCAAGATCACCAGAATATGGAATAAGGAAGGACACAAAGAATACTTTCTACCAACCCTGGAATGTTCTGTATTAGGACGGGCATCAGGGGACAGGGGGGAAATCTCCTTTTTGTGCCTTTCACTGGGGGCATTCACTGGTCTCTGAAGGTATAGTGGCACAACAGTTGAACAACATAGTTGCATCAGAAGTCTATTTTAGTCATCCAAATTATATTATATGGGATGGGTAGTGGGGAAGGCGAGAGAGGGGAGAGAAGGGAAGGGAGAGAGGGAGGGAGGGAAGAAGGAGAAGGAGGCCAAGAAAGAGAGAGAATCTTTTTAATCACATAGATTATTTCAACCTCCATCCCACCCACAGGCTGAGAAAGCAGAAGATGGAGAATCTGATTCTACAGATCCCTCCTGTAGTCCCTTTGCCTCTCATAGTACAAGTGTTTCCCCGTGCTGAGGGCCACGCTGCTGTTTTTAGTCAGCGTGATTTGCTTAAACACAACTCAGCCTCTTCATCAGTTGCTCAGCCCAAGACACGGTAGTCTGTTCAAGACGGAGGGAGAATGGACTCAGTTGGATGTACTGAGAATGATCTACTTCTTCAGAGTGTGGGTAGCTTAAGCGGAGTTTTAAGGGACATTTTAACTCTCCGGGTTTGTTCCTTTGGAATCTAATTGCCTCTTATGAGCCTTCTCTACTGGGGTCCTCCTAAGTGAGCAGGTAGGGGAATGAGGATTCTGGAGGAGTCGAAAGTTATTCATTAATTATTCACCAAATACTTACTAAGAACCTTCTCTGTGCTGGGCACTCTGCTGAGCTCGGAGGATTTTACATGATGATGCAAAGAGAAGTTTCTCACTGCTCTTTTCATGCAATCTCAGGGTTTTAAGGCTGGAAAGACCCTGGGAGGATATCATCTATCAAAAACAATGGTGAGCAACATTTTATACACAAGGACTGCTTTGGGGAAAATAAACATGTTTACCATCTACATCCTCTTGGTTCATTCAAAGTGAATTCAAAGTGGAATAGCTTTATTGAGTTCCTTGGCAGGAAGGGATGCATTCTCAAAACTGAGCTTGCTTACTCAATTAAATGGAAGGCCATCAGTAGAAGATTTGCCTTGCTTTTTGGCCACTAAAATGCAAATATCTGTATATTTGATATACTAAATATCAAATATTTGAGAAGTAGCCCCATGCCATTGGCTTTCAAATTGTTGAATTTGAAATTAGATTATAGACTGTATCCCAAAGTTTAGGCAGGTCACATGGCCCACAGGCTGTGGTTACTCATCCAAGAGGTAGTGAATGGGATGCCGTGGTTGATTCCACTTTACATCCTCCATAGCACATTGTGCAATAGCTGAGCCCCTGTGAGTTAGGTATCTGGGTTTTTAGAATGCTTTTCATTGCAAAAGACCAAAAGAGAAACTTATGCAAAACAAAGTGGAGATGTAAAATCTCACATGAATTCAAAAGCCTAGATATTAGTATCAAGCATGGCAGAAATCAGATGTTCAAATCATTTACTCAATATTCTACTTTTTTCCTTCCCACACCTCTGCTTTCCCCTCTGGTGGTTTCACTCCTAGGCAAGCTCTCTTGGTGTGCACCCGCAACCTACCAAGCAAAGCCAGGCTTAGACCCTCCCAAATCCAAGTCCAGTAGAAGAGTGTTGCCTCTCTCTAGGTCATGCCTGCCCTAGGTCTGGAATTAGAGCTGTTGGGCTCTGCCTAGCCTTGAATCAGTCTCAGTGGTCTCATTGGCCAGGACGGGTCTGTTGGTAATGGCTATGGCCAGATCCATGTAAAACATATGGGCAGAGAATGATGAAGAGGGATTCCCTAAAAAGAATTGGATTGTTATTATTGGATGAAAGGGGGGTAATCCTGGAAATGCAAAGAAAGGCTCTCTACCATCCTTCCTATATATCTGGCTGTTCATCCATCCATCCATCCACCTACATATCTATCCATCTACCTACCCACTTGGTCACTCAGATAACTAGCTAGTTAGTGACTGCTCTTCCCTTTATTACAGAAAGCAATTAAACTTTCAGTGCATGACATATCTTAGGAGTTCCAAAGCTACTTTTTAAATGAATGAATAAATGAATTTTATCTTATCCTTATTTTACACATAATGAAAAGCTGGATCACAACAGCTAACACCAGAGCTGGGATTTGCACCCATCCCCCCAACTATTTTTTTCTCAACAATATGTTGCCTCATCCACTGGGGAGTAAGGCAGACATATTTAAATTATTGCCTAAACATAATGGCATCATGCCAGGGTATACTTATCTGTGTTTTTTTTAACCAGTGTTCATTTTTCATCCCAGAATCGTATTCATCTTTTCAAAAGAAAAGTTTACCCTTATTATAATGCCACATCGCAGCAAAAAAAAAAAAAAAACGTAAATAATTTAAATGTCAAAAGCTAGGAACATTCTGTTATTTGCTTAACTCTAATCCATGAAGTTATTATCCAAGCTCTTGAAATAGGCCTCAAAATATATGTGTCTTAATAAGGCTTTAGAGATTATCATGATATTGGTGGAGAGAATCAGAATGCAGGGCATCTGGAACACTTTCCGTGAGAAATGGTTTACTATAGATCCAACAAAGTTAGAGCTGTGGGAATGGGAGGTGGGGTGGTCAAACGTGTGTTCACCATCATCTTTAAGATACGTACACACACACACACACACACAAACTTCTTGCCAAGTTTAAGTGCCTTATAAGCCCAAGCCTATTTGACACTTGTTTTACTTGGATGTGTTATAGTGTTTTGTGCCCAAGGGTTCCAATCTATGAGTTTAGCATGGAAGTTATGATTGCCTGTTGATTTCTTTACGTTGTTTAAAGGAAAAAGAAAAAAGTGACTGAGAGTTGGGACTCTTGGGTTCATTCATTTTTTCAATAAATATTAATTGAGTACCTACCATGTGCCAGGAACCGTTCTAGGATGCAACAGTGAGTGAATCACACAGACTCAAATCCTTTCCCTCAGGGAACTTAGAGTGTTCAATGCCAGGTTCTGTCAGTAAGGAACGGTTTATGTTTTGATGCCTCACTTGCCCTCTGTGGGCTTCTGTCTTCCTGCCTGAGATATGAGAGGTGAGTGAACTCAACACCAAGCAAAAGAAAGGAACAGCTTAAAAAAACTAAGCTGGGGGTCTTCCCTGGTGGCGCAGTGGTTGAGAGTCCGCCTGCCGATGCAGGGGACACGGGTTCGTGCTCCGGTCCGGAAAGATCCCACATGCCGCGGAGCAGCTGGGCCCGTGAGCCATGGTCGCTGAGCCTGTGTGTCCGGAGCCTGTGCTCCGCAACGGGAGAGGTCACAACAGTGAGAGACCCGCGTACCGCAAAAAACCAAACCAAAACTAAACTAAACTAAGCTGGGGAAAAGGAAAACTCACAAAGGACGGAGCGCTTCTATCTAAATACTGAGAAAGATGTTCTGTTTGCAAACAAGGGCTATTCGACACAGCTTAATTACGTATAAGGAGCTCAGGAGGTGGTGAGCTCTTGGTTACTGAAAGTGTACAAGAAGAAGAAATAAACTTGGCTGTGATGTTGGAGAAGTATCAGCCTTCTAAAAACTCTTTCAAATATGAGTGTGTAAGCATAATTAACACTACCATCCTCCATCTTGGTAGTGCACCATTTGGACCACGTGGCCTCCATGTTTGCTGCAACAGGAGAAGAGAGAGTCGGAGGAGGTGTCTTAACTACCTTGGCCAGGAAGCGACATGGATCACTTCTGCTTATAGCCCAATGGCTATAGCAAGTCATGTGGTCCAAAACCAATCAATAAAGGCAAGGAAATACAGTGGAGAACATGAATGTACGAGACTGTCTCTGGCAACTAAGATTTTGGAAAAATGGAAAGAATTACAGTAACACCTATTTCAGAGGGTTATTTTAAGAATTAAACAAGCTAAAATGGATTAGTTCGTTTAATCATGTATCATCCAGTGACTGACATTAAAAAAAAAAAAGAGATTTTCTTTCATTCTCTTTTTCTCACCTTCAAAGACTACCATGTTACTTGGCAGGACCAATTGAAAAGATGCTCTATAGAGCCCCCGGGACGAGTCACAAAGGGCCTGATCTTTTATGGACACATCCCCATACTTTGACTTGATGCCTAAAATTCCACCATTAGAGCTATATCGCTGCCACTTTTCCCAGCTCGAGGCTTGGAGGAGGGCACGACAGACCACGAGAGTGGGTATGGACAGACCAGCTGGGAAGCTGTTAGTGACAAGTTCAGGCCAACCCTGAGCAGGAGAGAGGTAGCATGGCTCAAAGACCCACCACCCATGGGTTTGCTCTTACTATACACATAGTTAGAAAGGCTGTATCCCCTTGGCGGGACATCCTAGGTGCAGGCTGCACATCTGAATGTAAAATGAGTTCAGTTTAGCCTTGTGTAATTGCTTATTTGATTCCTGATGATGACATGCAGTTAGGAAGGAAATTGACATTCTGTCATTTCTGTTCCAATAAACCAAACTCCGACAAGTTTCCTCTTAGGTACTTTGTGGCAACCGGCCCACCTGCTCTTCTTCTATAGAGAAATTAGTGAGCACTGGGAGCTTGGAAATACAGAATCCCAAGTCCGGTGCCTTTTTTTTTTTTTTGGCGGTACACGGGCCTCTCACTGTTGTGGCCTCTCCCGTTGCGGAGCACAGGCTCTGGACGCGCAGGCTCAGCGGCCATGGCTCACGGGCCCAGCCGCTCCACGGCATGTGGGACCCTCCCTGACCGGGGCACAAACCCATGTCCCCTGCATTGGCAGGCGGACTCTCAACCACTGCGCCACCAGGGAAGCCCCCAGTGCCTTTTTAGAGAGTCTGAAATGGAAGAAGAACATAGGCAGTCAGGGGTATATGCCTGAACTTCCTTTTCCGTGGCAAATACAATAGACCTCCTTTTGGAAAGTACTTAATATGGCTTCCTGCTTTAGAAATATGAATTCTCTCACTTGTTACCCAAAGATCATTTATGTTCAAGGTCATGTTTTAAAAAGTTCAAACAATTTAGGAGTCTGGAGACATCCCCAGTAAATCATAAAAGGCCTCACAGTTCCCAACACAGGAAAATGTTTTTGTTATTATCTCATGGCTACCCAGTGCCCTGTTTGTCCAAGTCTGTATATGACCACTGCGTTCTGAACGACGTCTGCAAAACTGTGAGAAAGGGAGCCCATTCAAGCTAAGGAGACACCAATCAGGTGAATGGGATGGGACTTGACAAAGGTTCTCAGGACGTGACTGAAGGGTCAGTGAGAGCCTTGAGTCTTATTGATGAAAGAATAAAATCCACAGGAGCTTAAACGGCGGGCTCAACTGTCAATACCGATGGAAACTGAGCCTTCCATGCATCTTGGACAGATGTGATTTAGATGATAAGCCCATGATATGGTGAGAAAAATGTGAGTATTAAACCATTTCTTGGGGTTTAGATTTGTCTTTCTTTATCACAGTGTCACTGAGACTGGACTAAAGGTAGCCTTGTTTTATCTGCGTTGTACGCTGCTCCACCCTTTGTTCACTGCGCTCCCATCACGCTGGACTTCTGGCACGGCCTTGAGCATCATGCTTCCGCTTCCTACAAGTTCTTCCCTTAGCTCGGGTTCCAGGCTCTGCCCCTCCTGCTCTTATACACACACACACACACACGCCACATCATTCACTCTCACTCATCTTTTTCATCTCAGATCAAATATTTATATCTGGAGAGATTTTTCTGACTCTCCCTGACCTGGCTCAGTTTCCTTTTTCATACATTCCTGTGCCTCCCTTGTCACTCTTATACGCATGGTGTATTCAGTAGGCTTATGCATTTTTTCCCCACCTTCTGATGAGCAGCTCCATGAAAATGAAGGCCAGGGCTGTACCTCCATGCACTGCACAAAGGCATCTAGCCCAGGGCACAACTGGGGGCTGCAGGCTATGGACCCTCTGCTGGCCTGGTAGGCCTTGGCCGTCATGATCACTGCACATCCCCAGCACCTAGCACAGTGCCTGGTGCAGAGCAGGCCCCCAGGAAATGTGGATTGATGGACGCTCTTTGGCTGGGCCCCGGCACCATCCGTCATTGACATAGGAGGGAAGAGCCTCCTTGAAGGCAGCACCTCCTGTCAGCATGGAGTTCACATCGGCCAGCCATCAGCCCAGCTGCAATCTAGTAAGTCAAGACACTGGGCACCACCTCCTAGGGACTGGCCACTGGCCACCTGGGAGCCCAGTGAGAGTTAAGGGCTGTGGCAGTCTGGTCTCAGAGCTCTCAAATGCTATTGGTGAAAGAAGTCATTCCTCCTCTTTTCCTCTGTAGGTAGAGGTTGAAAGTCACACCTGGTTTCTAGGGCTCTCTTTGTGCCTGTAAGTAAATGATAAGATCACCTCTCTAAGCCTTCATCTCTTCCTCTTCCTCTGTAAAATGGGTGTGATAGGAATAGTCCCTAGCGCCCAATGTAAATGTGGGAATGTAGATCATTTAATGCTCTAATAGTGTGTAACACATGGTGTGTGTGTGCATATATATATATATATATATATATATATATATACACACACACACACATTATATATAACTATAATATACATGTAACATATAATATAAATATAAGGTATACATATATGTTAAGAAGCCTCTTCTCATAGAGGCCCGCGATCAAGCCAAAAGGAAACCCCTGGAATTAGGCAGTGAGGACAACAGCCCCAGCTAGGCTGTCTTGATTGTTTCACTTGCACTCCTGCCCAGGCTTGCTAGCTCCCATGAGGTTATCCACCTTCTAGACACACAGCCAGAAGAGTTGTCATTGACGAATGAAGGAAAGAACAACAAAGGATATTTGTATGCCATCTTAAGGAGACAGAGACACTCCTTGTTCTCAGCAATAGAATTGTTCCCAATGTCGCTAGAGAGACCCAGAGCTCACAGTTGTGATGCTACAAGGAGAGGTCCCATGGGCAAGGAGTCAGGTCCCCTGACCAGAGCCATTCCCTGTTTATCTGTTTTACAGGTTGGTGTTCAGGGTCAGTTCTTGTTTGGGGGAAAAGAGAACTCTTCTGTTAATGAGTAAAAACATACAAGTTAGGTGGATGCTTATTGCTACGTACAAGAATTGGATGCTATGTGTACAAAACCACTTTGGCTGTCTGTATGTGAGAAGTTAGCTATAGAAAGGCAGATCTAATTATACTGGCTGCCAGCTTAGAGCTGGGAAGTAACATTAGGAGAAATCTCCACTTGAGAACCTTGCTTGTACATGCGAGTGTTTGGGTTTAACAAGAGTGTGAATGTGCTTGCCTAGTCATTCATTCCTCTCATAAATACTCCCTGGGGCCCTCTGTGTGCTCAGCACTCTGCTAGGCTCCGGGGGGAATACAGAATAATAAGATTGAATCATTTCATAAAAATGGCTAAATCTTAGCGGGGGAGAGAAAACATTTAAACTATTAGTGACAATATGAGCTCTGCATTCAACTAATATTACTGAGCACCACCTACATACCAGGACTTATCCCAGGTTCTGGGGACCCAGCAGCAAACAAAACATAAAAACTCCTCTTCTGGTGGAACTTATGTTCTAGTTGCAGGGAAGGCACCATAAAAGATAAGCAAATAAATGTGCAATTTATACCGGTTAGTAATGAGTGCTTTTACTAATAAAGCAGAGTAAAGAGATAGACAGTGATGGGAAGTGGCTGCTATTTCAAACTGGGTGGTCAGCAAAGGTTTTTCCAAAGAGATGACATTTGGGCCAAGAGCTGAAGCTGAATCAAGTGAGGTGGTGAATCATGTCAGTTTCAAGGGATGTGAATTTCAGGCAGGAGGGAATGGATGAGCAAAAGCCCTGAGGAGGATGGTACCTGGCGTGTTCAAGAAGCAGTGGAGAGGTCACTGTGGCTGGAACCAAGGGAGCAGTGGGGAGAGTGGCAGGGCCAGATCATGCAATGTGACCTGTAACTGCATAGCCTTCAAAAGGAAGCAAATATCAACAACAAAAGAAAAGTTAACTCTGAAAAACAGAAGCGAAAACAAAACCCAGCTGCTACAGTAATGAAATTGGGCAAGCAAACTCGACAGTATTTATGACCATGCCTTATTATACCTGAAGCACAGTTCACTCAGCAAGATGGTTCCGGGGCTGATGATAGCTGGAGATGCGGGGGACTCCCTGTAATTTCAACTGAATGGGAGGAGTTAGGGAACAGGATGGGGTTCTGCCCAGCAAGCCACCCTTAGAGGACACCCCTTCCTCTTTTGACTGCCCAGCACCTTCCTATGTTTGGGGAATTTCCCTGCTATAAGTTCCTACCTTTTACAACGGAAGCCAGATGCCCCCTTTCCTAGCCTCCCTTGCGGCTAGAGTGAAAGCATGGTTTCCACCAATCAGATTGCTTGTTCCAGACTTTGCCTTGGAAGCTGGTACCACCCATAATGGCAGCAGCTTTCAGCCAGCTTCCAGGGGCATCAGTGGTCGATGGTGTAGTAGAACGTCCAGAGAGCTGACGTCGCAAGGTCCGTAGGGCCCACTGTGGGGGCGGTGATGCCGCTGCCGCACCAGTTCTGCGGTGTGAGTTTAGGGATTGCTCTTGGTGGAGCCTCAAGGCCTGGTTCTCTCCACTGGTATTATTAGTTGCCTGTTGCTGTTTTAAGAAATAACCACAATCTTGGTGGGTTAAAACAACAGAAATTTGTTCTCTCACAGTTCTGGAGGCCAGAAGTTCAAAATCAAGATGCTGGCAGGGCCAAGCTCCCTCTGTAAGGCTCTAGGGGAGGATTGGGTCTTTGCTTCTTCCAGCTTCTGGTGGCTGTTGGCAATCCTTGACTTATGGCCCCATCATTCCAATCTGCCTCTTTGGTCATGTGCTTCCCTTTTCTCTGTGTCTTCACTTCCAGTTGTGTCAAATCTCTGCTTTGTTCTTGTAAGAACGCTTGTCATTGGATTTAGGGCCCACCTGGATAATCCAGAATGATCTTATCTCAAGATCCTTAACTTAATTACATCTGTAAAGACTTTTCCCAAATCAGGTCACATTCACAGATTTCAGGGAGTAGAACATGGATGTGTCTTTTTGCAGGCCACCATTCAATCCACTGTACCACCTCCTGGAGATCCTGTGAGCTCACAAATAACCTTATATATATATTTTTTTTTTTTAATTTTTTAACATCTTTATTGGAGTATAATTGCTTTACAATGTTGTGTTAGTTTCTGTTGTATAACAAAGTGAATCAACTATACATATACATATATCCCCATATCCTCTCCCTCTTGTGTCTCCCTCCCACCCTCCCTATCACACCCCTCTAGGTGGTCACAAAGCACCGAGCTGATCTCCCTGTGCTATGTGGCTACTTCCCACTAGCTATCTATTTTACATTTGGTAGTGTATATATGTCAGTGCCACTCTTTCACTTCATCCCAGCTTACCCTTCCCCCTCCCCGTGTCCTCAAGTCCATTCTCTACATCTGCGTCTTTATTCCTGTCCTGCCCCTAGCTTCTTCAGAACCTTTTTTATAGATTCCATCTATATGTGTTAGCATACGGTATTTGTTTTTCTCTTTCTGACTTACTTCACTCTGTATGACAGACTCTGGGTCCATCCAGCTCACCACAAATAACTCAGTTTCATTTCTTCTTATGGCTGAGTAATATTCTTTTCAGCTCACACCAGCCTGAATTGGTTCCTCTTGCTTGAAAACCAGAAGCTGGGTTCTGACATCGCCCTACCTGAATTTCCATTCTGTGTCCCCAGCTGGGAAGAGGTGTCTGGCATTGCACCCCTGCTTGGGTCCCAAGCCTGAGACTCTGGCCTCTGCAGGCATGGATGATGCCTGGCCTTCCTGTCTGCTCACTTTGAATCCTGCCACCCCATAGAGGAATGAAATGCTTGTGTCAGCAGCTCTGTGACTGAGACTTTTCCTTCTAGGCTAAAACATACCTCCTGGCTGTATGAGGTTGGGATGCAGACCCCACTACAGAAAGGAGGGCTAGGTGGTTAGCCTCACCACATCAACTATTTATGGCCTCTGTTAAAAAATAAAAACCAGATCAAACTCACCCACAAAAACTTACGGAACAAGCCCAAACCCTTAGAATGCTTCTGAGGAGACAGCAGTGTCTCCTTGCCTCTCCCTGTTCTATCGCCCTGACTGCTCAGCAAGCATCAGCCTTTGTCAGCTCGTGGGGTGAGAATGGAGTCTCTCCAAGGGGATCTTTCCATGAATATCTGGAGCCCATTTTAAGGAAGAAAATAATTTGACAAACATGAGAAGCAATATAGCCTGATGTTTACACACTTGGGCTCAGAAGCCAGAGGGATGTTGAAACCTGAAACCTGGTACCACCTCTTACTGGCTATGTGGCCCTGATAACATTATTCACCTCTCTGAGCCTGGGTTTTCTCATCCCTGGAGAATATTAACATCTACCTGGTTTTTTGTTGTCGTTGTTTTTTTGTTTTTGCTTTTGTGAGGATTAAATAGATTCAATAAAGTTCCTAGTTTAGCACTGACACATGTGAACATGTGAAAACATCTTCAATCGTTTTGCCTCTATTGTCACCCCTCTCATCTGATAACCTCACCTCGATTTGGTTACCTGTGGATATACTGCCTCTTCTTCTGTTGTGAGTGCTGTATCCTACAGTGCCTGGCTCATGAGAGGTGTTTTGTGAATTTTGAGTGAATAAAGCTGTGTTGTTTTGATGGGTGTGTAATCTGTGTTTGATGGACCATAAGGTGACAAGACTAAATTGATCATCTTGGACACATATCCCAGAGCCTTATTTCTCTGCCTTCATTCTATCTCCAATGGCGATAACCCCAGTCTCCACCCGAAGCTCACAGTACCAGCAACCTCACCATTTCTGGGAGTCTCTGGGGGAACATCTGGCCTATTCTCACAAGCCTAGTTTGCTTGGCCATCCTGTGAAGCCAGCCTTTTTCTTTCTGCTCTGCACTGCCCGCTATGGGTGAGGGGGCGAGGACACCATTAGCGCCAAGGGTGATGAGATGGCACTGGAACCACAGTGCCACTCACTCCAAAAGTCCCTGTCGAAACAAATACTGCTAAGCCCACCAGCGACCACAGGTGCACTCAGGGTCCCCAGAAATTTCACTGAAACAACGCTTTTGGCTTTGACCTCCTCTTTTACTGTAGCCTGTGCTTTTTAGCATTCAGGCAAGAGTCCCTTGGGTTCAAGACGGACTGGTCTGAATTGCAAGACCTGTGCTGGGTTCTATCTTGTCCTTCCTTCCAGTTCTGGGACTAAGGTCTTGGTAATTAACAGTCAAGGCTTTGGGGGTGTGTGTGCATGTGTGTCATACAACAGGGGTTTAAATATTGGCTCCACCATATACGAGTTCTGTGACCCTGACTAAGTCACATAATCTTGTTAAGTCTGAGTTTTATTATCTGCAACGTGGGAGGAATAAGTATACTTCCTCACAAGGAAAATTAAGGATTAAGTGAAATAATGATTGCACAGCCTGGTATACACTAAGGACTATATAAATGCCATCATATTCATTTCCTTAGGTGAATTATTTGCCTAGTGGCTCTACTCTTTCATATGCAAATAATGCCTCTTGGTTGATCTGCCACATCTACCAAATATTTGGAGAAGAAGGGAGAGTGAAGTGGTGGCAGAGAAGATGGGGAAAGAGACTTTCTAACATCTCAGAGGAATAAAATAGTAACTGTCAGAAACATGATAACCAGCTCTGTGGATTATGAAATGTAGAGCAAGGGACAAATGCCGTGTAATTGCTAAAAGCCTGGACTCTGGAACTCAACAAGTGAGTTCTAACTCCAGTTTTGTCATTTATTAACAGATGTTCTTGGGCAAGTTTCTTCATCTTGTGTGCTTCAGTTTTCCCATCTTAAATGGGGATGATAGTACCTATATCATAGGATTGCTATGGGAATTAAATAAGTTAATTCATGTCAAGCCCTCAAAGCAGTATCTGACACATAATAATTAACTGATAAATATTAACTATTAGTATTAAGTCTACAACTAATTAATTAAGAAAAGAAAATTAAAAAAAAGAAATCCGTAAGTGCTACTCTGTGGATAGATCTGTTCGTACAATGTCCAAATGATCTATGCTCCTTCAAATATTTCAGTCAACTAGATGCCCAGATATGCAGAAATTCTAGGATAAACCACCTAAAACGATTGCTCTTTGTATGTACAAAGACCTTGTACAAAGACCTTACATGCTGAGCTGGATTTTTTTGTTGTTGTTCTTGGAATGCACATGTATTTGTTGCAGAGAATTTTCTACTTTAAAAGGCTTATGAAATACACTCACAGACATAGAAAACCAGTTTATGGCTACCAAAGGGGAAAGGGTGTGGAGGGATAAATTAGGATTAAAATATACACAGTACTATATATAAAATAGATAACCAACAAGGACTTACTGTATAGTACAGGGAAATATACTCAATATCTTGTAATAACCTATAAGGGAAAAGAGTCTTAAAAAGAATAGATATAGGGACTTCCCTGGTGGCACAGCAGGGGACCAGGGTTCGATCCCTGGTCCAAGAAGATCCCACATGCTGCGGAGCAACTAAGCCCAGGCACCACAGCTACTGAGCCTGTGCTCTAGAACCTGCGAGCCACAACTACTGAGCCTGTGCGCCACAACTACTGAAGCCAACGCGTCCTAGAGCCTGCACGGCACAACTACCGAAGGCTGTGTGCTCTAGGGCCCGTGTGCTGCAACTAGTGAGCTCGCATGCTGCAACTACTGAAGCCCATGCACCTAGAGCCCGTGCTCTGCAACAACAGAAGCCACAGCAATGAGAAGCCCGTGCACCGCAATGCAGAGTAGCCCCTGCTCGCCGCAAGTAGGGAAAGCCCGCACACAGCAACAAAGACCCAACACAGCCAAAAAAATAAAAGAATAGATATATATTTATATGTATAACTGAATCACTTTGCTGTACACCTGAAACAAACACAACATTGTAAATCAACTATATTTAAATAAAAATTTAAAAAAGAAATCTTGGGTTAAAACAAGAATGCAAAAATATAATCAAATAAAATGCTCATAGAAGTGGAAGATTTGGTGGACTGTCCATTAAACCTTATTGTGCCCACTCCCAAGACCTGGAAGTCTAATTGGCAACAGTGTAATTGGCATTTCATGGAATGGTGAAGGAGGTGAAGAATGTTCTCAGGGGGTGCTGGGTTGCAAGCCAAAGAAACTGACTCAAATCAGTCTAAGCTTGTTCAAAAGTATTCAAGGGTACCTCTTACAACACATCTGGGCTCAAGGGTCTAGAGCCAGGAATTGGACATATCAGGGTCTAAGGCTGCTCTGTTCTCTCTCCTCATTCTGGAGCTGCATTCTCCCTCCTCTCTGCTGCTCTCAACTAATCTGTTTTTTCTTTTCCCTTGCTGGGTAGAGCAGCCTTCTATGCCTCTCCTGCCCACAACCCAAATGTGGCCACCCCACTTTTTCTTCATTTTCTCTCAGTTCTAGTCTCCATAAATGACCAGCAAAGACAACGAAGTACAACTCCAAATTCCCAGGGGAGAATCCGATTGGCCTATTTTGTGCCCTCTCGTCCAATCATCTATGCTTGGGGTCAAAGTCCCATATCACAAACATGGCTGCAGGAGCTGACCCCTGAGGGGTGGGGTAGATACCAGGTCGCCGCGGTGTGAGCCGGACATGGGCCCTAAAAGGCATCTTCAATACACAAAGCAGGAAGAGAGGACAGACGCCTGCAGTGATTGACAATGACTTGGGCTTTGGAAGGACCACTCGACAAGGATCCATGTCAGAATCTTCTGGGGCAATAAGCTTGCCAGTGGCTAGTTCAGTCAGTACCCCCGTTGCCTGCCTCCTGGTGTCTAAGACTCAGGAAAGGACCAAGTGGATCTGCAGGTGCACTGTGCCCTGCCCAACCCTCTCTGCACTCCCCAAAGAGCCAGCCTCTTTCCCTGCACCACACCCTCCCCCTTGCCTCCAACACTCTGTCCTGCGGCCCCTCCCCCTACACGTCTGCAGAGCTGGCTCCTCCTTATCCTTCAGGGCTCACCTTAAAGTCACCCTCCACACCCTTTTTGATCTTCTCCACCTTTGTACATACCCTGTAAACTCCCTTCATAGAATAATCATAATCTGAATTAAATGCTTATAATAATAGTAGCAAACACTCAGACGATGTTTCCTATGAGTTGGATATTTCTTTGTCCATGTGTATTCAATCCATCAACACATCTAAATCTGTGAAGTAGGAAGTCCTATTATCCCTCCTTTCACAAGTGAGGAAACTGAGGCACAGAGTTGTTAGGTAACTTGCCCAATATCCTCCGGCAAGCAACTAGCTCCAAAGTCTGAAACCTTAACCCCTGCTTCCTCTTGACTACAGTGTTCCACTGTTTATAGGCTGGATTACTTATTCATTATCTGTCTACTCAGTTATATGCTCTGCACAGTCAAGGGCTGTATTGATTGTGCCCACTCTATCATTATCACTTATCAGAATGCCGCACACTAAAAATTTATTTGTAAAACGAATAAATGAAGGGACATGGGAAAGCAAGAATGCGTTAATTCCTTTTAAAAAGAAAGACCCAAGATGCGTGTCTGCATGATAACAGGGAATCAGGTAAGATCACTCTTCCAAGACTTTAAGGGGGTGTATATAGGATTAAACAGGGGGGCCCTTCTAGAAATAGCACCAGGGGAGGACTGAGAGATGAGAGTCCTCTCGTATAAAGGCTGTCTTTCTTTCTACTGCTGTCATCTTTATCCTGTGCTCCTACCTCACCCACACTGATTGCCAATCTGAGCTTAACGGAACTGCTTCCATGCTGTCAGAGGTGGGAGCAGCCGGCATTAATAAGCGGACAGCTGTCCAGCAAAGCAGGGAATAGAGATGTGCACGATGTCCCAAGCTTAGAGGTCAGGCATGGGACGCTGATGGTGACCTCTCTTCTCCCCAATTGTTCATGGCAGGACAATACAGAGGTTGGGGGTGGAGGAAATGGACAGAGGTCTGCGGAGGGGGCTCTAACCTCAAAACATATTCAGAATCCTATTCCTTTCCATCACCCTCATCACTACCAGCTGGGCCACAACCACCAGCACCCCCCACCTGGATTCCTGCTCTGGCTTCCTAATGGTCTCCCTGCTTCCAATCACCCCCCCCCCCCACCCAATATCTTCTCAACCAAATGCAGTACTTCACTCTTTGATGGACTCAAGAACAACCTGACGGATCTTTTGAAAATGCAGATTCTGATTTAGGGCAGGGCCCGAGACCGTGCATTTCTAACATGCTCCCAGGCGACGCTGCCACTGCGGTGGGCACACCGTGCTTTGAGCAGCCAGGCAGACGCACAGTGGGAAGCGATTGCCAGCGTTCCGAGGAAAAGGAAGCTGGCTGGCTCTAGCGCCCAGCACTGTTGGAGAGAGTGGGTGATTGAGAAGGAAAGGAGACAACCTGAAATGGAAATAAATGCTGTGCACCACAATCTCATTACTGTCTAAAATTAGATTAACATAATTAAACATTTAAAAGCTGGATTAAAGCATGTCAGTCTGAAATCTAGTGCTGAACGATGCTGTGGCTCTCTTTGCTTTTTCCTTAAGGGTTTGGGCTAATGGGTATTTCCAAGATTGCTGGGTTACATGTTGTTCTTTGTGATTTTAAATTACCACCAAACACCTCCAACCGGCCTTCTTTTCGAGACGACTTTCCCAGGACATGGCTGCCACGACTCTGAAAAATGTTCCGGCGTCCTGAGCCCTCAGCCCCTTCCTCCCACTGACTTCTAGCCTCCTTGGGATGAAAAAGGAGGTTTACTCACCCTACAATCTGCAGGTATGCACCTGATACTTGTCACACCCATCACAGTGATTGGCATAAGTATTACTGAGATTCCCGTTTTAAAAGTAAAGAAATAGAGGTTCAGAGAGGTAAAGTAAGCTGCATGGGGTCACACAGCTGATTCGTGGAAAAGACGGGATGCTAACACAATTCTGTTTGTTTGACTTTAAAATATCCATGTGCTTTCCATGGCCTCTCTGAAGAGTAAAGCATCATGGGGCTCCAGTAAAGGTGTGTGTGTCTGGGTGTTTGTGTGTGCACACCACGTATGTACACGTTGTGTGTAGGCAGAGGAGGGAGGGATGCAGAAAGAAAGAGAGGCAGAACGAACATCCAATTTTAAAATCTCTGTCTCTTCGTTTTTGCTAAAGTTGCCATACTGGAGCCATTACCAGCTGATATAATTTACTACATATTTTAATAGAACTGGGCTAAGTGATCTGTTCCCTCACCACAGTCACAAAGCACTTACTAACTTGGGCTCTAATTCCAGTCCTGGGGTCATTAAGTCTGTTCTCATCCACCCAGAGACTAATATCCCAAGGGTGAGTATTATCTTGGTGACATACTTGATTGCATGGCTTTGAGCCTGGAATGGAGAAGGTTATCCTTTCCCTCTGCCCAGGGTAGGTGGATGGTGATGGCAAATTGGGGTGGGGACCGTGGAGCTAGGCGAGGGTCGCGGTGGCCATTCTTTCGTAGGATGCAGCCATATCCTTGACAAGCTTCTCTCCTGAATACTCTGAGACTTGAAGTTTTCCCAAAACATCTTCCTATAAACGAGATTTCCTTCAGTAAAGTGAGCTATTTTCAAGAAGTCCTGGGAGAGAACTTTGCCTAAGCTGGATTTAGACTGGAGGGACGCTGATGTAGGGAAGGGCTCCTCATTAAAGAGCTGTTGCTTTGAACTGAAGATGACCATTTTCTCCTACCTATACAAGCCAGAGAGTCACTCTGCTATTATTATTCATTTTACAATAAAATGAGGACCTACTACGTGCCAGCCAGTCTTCTAGATGCTGAGACCACCACTGTGAACCACGCTTGGACTCTAGACAGTGAGACATTAAAAATGTAGGAAAGGGCTTCCCTGGTGGCGCAGTGGTTGAGAGTCTGCCTGCCAATGCAGGGGACACGGGTTCGAGCCCTGGTCTGGGAAGATCCCACGTGCCACGGAGCAACTGGGCCCGTGAGCCACAAATACTGAGCTCTGTGCGTCTGGAGCCTGTGCTCCGCAGCAAGAGAGGCCGTGACAGTGAGAGGCCTGCGCACCGTGATGAAGAGTGGCCCCCGTTTGCCACAACTAGAGAAAGCCCTCGCACAGAAACGAAGACCCAACACAGCCAAAAATAAATAAATGAATAAATAAATTAAAAAAAAAATGTAGGAAAATGGTTCAGCCTCTGTGGACAGCAGTTGGGTTCCTTAGCAAGCTGAACGTTGAATTACCATAAGACCCAGCAATTCCACTGCCCGAAGAATTGAAAACAGACACTCAAACAAATGGTACACAAATGTCCAAAGCAGCACTGTTCACAATAGCCCATGTGCTAGAAAAACTCAAATGTCCATCAGCAGATGAGCGGATGAACCAAATGTGGTCTATCCACACAATGGAATATCACTCAATTATAAAAAGGAATGAAAGGGAACCCTCTTACACTTTTGGTGGGAATGTAAATTGGTGCAGCCACTAGGGAGAACAGTATGGAGGTTCCTTAAAAAACTAAAAATAGAACTACCATATGATCCAGCAATTTCACTCCCAGGTGTATATCTGGAGAAAACAATAATTCAAAAAGATACATGTACCCCAATGTTCATAGCAGCACTATTTACAATAGCCAGGACATGGAAGCAACCTCAATGTCCATCGACAGATGAATGGATAAAGAAGATGTGGTACATATATACAATGGACTATTACTCAGCCACGAAAAAGAATGAGATAATGCCATTTGCAGCAACATGGATGGATATAGAGATTGTCACACTGAGTGAAGTAAGTCAGACAGAGAAAGACAAATATCATATGATATCGCTTATATGTGGAATCTAAAAAAAAGGGTACAAATGAACTTACCTGCAAAACAGAAACAGAGGGCTTCCCTGGTGGCGCAGTGGTTGAGAGTCCGCCTGCCGATGCAGGGGACACGGGTTCGTGCCCCGGTCCAGGAAGATCCCACATGCCGCAGAGCGGCTGGGCCCGTGAGCCATGGCCGCTGAGCCTGCGCGTCCAGAGCCTGTGCTCCATGACGGGAGAGGCCACAACACTGAGAGGCCCACGTACTGCAAAAAACAAACAAACAAAAACAGAAATAGAGTCACAGATGTAGAAATTGGCAATTCCCAGGGGGGAAGGGGGGGAAGGGATAAATTGGGAGACTGGGATTGACATATATACACTATTATATATAAAATAGATAACTAATAAGGACCGACTGTATAGCACAGGGAACTCTACTCAGTACTCTGTAATGGCCTATATGGGAAAAGAATCTAAAAAAGAGTGGATATAGGTATATGTATAACAGATTCACTTTGCTGTACACCTGAAATAAACACAACATTGTAAATCAACTCTACCCCAATACAAATTTTTTTAAAAAAGGAATGAAATTTTGATACTTGCTACAACATGGATGAGCTTTGAAAACTTTATGGTCAGTGAAAGAAGCCAGGCACAAAAGGCCATTTATTGTATGACTCCATTTATATGAAACATCCTGAATAGGTAAATCCACACAGAGGGAGAGCAGATGGTTAGAGGCACGGGCTGGAGTGGGGGGGATGGGAGTGACTGCTTAATGGGTATGGGGTTTCCTTTTGGGGTGATGAAAATGTTTTGGAACTAGATAGAGGTGGTGGTTGTACAATACTGTGAAAATACCAAATGCCAACGTTATACACTTAAAATGGTTAATTTTATGTTGTGTGGATTTCACCTTAATTTAAAAATACATGTTAATACAATAATTTCAGATAATGAGAAGAGCTAATAGGAACATAAAGCAGGATAATGAGGTCAACAGAGATGAAATGTAAGAGGCTGTCCACAAAGGGGAAACATTTAAGGCAATTGCCTGGAGGGGAAAACCTTGCAGATTAGGGAAGAACTTTACAGGCAGGGGAAGAGTAAGAACAAAGGCCCTGGGGCAGGAAGGAGATGGGCCTGATGGGTGCCAGTGTAGCTGGATGTTGTGGGTAAAGAGGGGGAAGGCCAGAGCTGAGAGTGTGAGGTAGGTAGGAACCAGATCCTGGAAACTCACCTGAAGGGAAGAAGCTTGCATTTGACTCTAATTCTCAGGGGAAGCCACTGGAGAGTTGTAATCAGGTGACATATGCTGATTTGCATTTTTTGTAAATACGGGTAAAATTTGCCTAACATAAAATTAACTAATTAATTTTAAAGTGCACTATTCAGTGACATTTAGTAAATTCACAATGCTGTGTAACTACCATCTCTAGTTCTAAAACATTTGCATCACCCCAAAGAAAGCTGTAGATATTAAGTAGTCACTCCCACTACCCCCTCCCTGAGCCCTGCTAACCACTGATCTACTTTCTGTCTCTATACACTTACCTATTCTGGATGTTTCATATAAATGGAATCACACAATATGGGACCTTTTGTGTCTGGCTAATTTCACTCAGCATCATGTTTTCAAGGTTCATTCATGTTGTAGCAAGTATCAGAACTTTATTCCTTTTCAGGGTTGAATGATATTCCATTGAATGGATAGACCACATTTTGTTGATGCAGTCATTAGTGAATGGACATTTGGGTTGTTTCCATATTTTGTGAATAGTGCTACTATGAACATTCTGTAGAAGTTTTTGTTTGAACACCTGTTTTCAGTTCTTTGGGGTATCTACCTAGGAGTGGAATTGCTGGGTCGTATGGAAATTCTATGTTTAATGTTTTGAAGAACTGCCAAACTATTTTCCACAATGGCAGCTCTATTTTATATTCCCATGTACTGATTGGCATTTTTCAAAAAGAATTTTTTGGTTGTTATGTGGCAAAAAGATCGTAGGCAGGAGGTGGAGGAGGCATGGAGACCAGTTAGTTCCCTTTGTCCGGGGAGGAGGTGACAGTGGCTGAGACTTTATTAGCAGAAGTAGAGGTGAGGAAAAGTGGATGAATTCTAGCATGTTTTGGAATACCCTGACTTACAACCGAAAACTTCAGGTGGAATTCTAGCTGTGAGAGAAAAATTGTACAAAGGCAGCTCTGGTCTGATTTTGAAGTGAAATGTAGTGGGGAGATTTGAATCCTGGGAAGAAAAAAGTTCTTCAGCCACTCTCTATTCAGTGATTGGTGAGGATGTTTTGTAGGGAAATTTCCATTATCTTGCCAGCTGGCTTGAAAACTACTTTTGGGGATAAAACTTTTTTTTAAGAAAGACACCTTGATGGGCAGCTGAGAGGAAAAGTGAGACCCTGAAGTCATCAGTCAGTAAAAGCAAAGTCCCCTAAAGCAAGGTTTAATGGTTCTCCAGAATTTTCCCTGGCGTGGGGTTGGAGGAGAGAAAAAAGAGATTAGAATGGGTGAGGAAGGCATCAGTTAGGCAATGCCCTGTGGATGCCTGGGACCACTGGCCAGAGAAGCATCTCCAGTGAAATCTGTTGAATCATCTGGCTTAAAGCCCGTGAAAAGACAAGACCACTGAGTCCCAGGGCAGCAAAATGCTTGCAAAAAGATGGGTGATACTAAGTGGCAAAACCAAAAATCAAATGTCCTTTCCACTTTTCTCTTGCTATGGAATGTTTTCAAAGGGTTTCTTTGAAGAGAAACAAGTAAATACTCAAGCTGCACTCCGTATAAGTTTACATTCCCCTTCATCCAACCATCCATCCATCCATCCATCCATCTATCCCCCATGACCCATCCACCTACCCATGCATCCATTTCATCATTCAGCAAATTTCATAACACATTTACCATCTAAGCTGAGGTTGGGTTGTCAGAAGGCAATCCTATTTACCATGACATGAAATTTGAATTTTATTCTAAGAGTAACGGGGACCCATGTAGGGGTTTTAGCATGAGGTAGCCTAAACGTAAGTTAAAATGATTACTTTGGTTTGTGGATGGTGGGTGGGAGGGGGCAAAAGAAGGAGCAGGGAGATGCAGTCTCTAAATAACACAGTCTGACAGGCCTATTGATACGGACCAAGGTTCTTGGCCTTCCCCAGTCAATAGAAATTGATCAGAGGTCAGACAAGAAATTCAAGCAAGGCTTTATTGGGGCCCCTGCTGCAGCAGCGGGGAGCAAGAACAAGCAACACGTTCCCCAGCTCGCTCCCCCGAGAAGGGGGGCAGCTGGTTCCTTATATGGGGTGAGGGTAGGGGTGGTGCCCAGGGGTCAGGGCAGAGGGGTGGCTTAGGTGTTTTGCCCACCCCTTTCTTGGTGTTCTGTGCAGGGGACATGCACAGTACCCTGCTTTTGCTCCTGGCTTTTCAGAAGTGGCAGTTGGGTTTTTTGATCTTTTTGTATCTTTTATATCTTGTTGTCCATAATTTGCCCCAACTGCACATGCACGCACTTATTTTTAGTCCCTTATATTTTCTTTGTATTTTGTTTCTCGAGGAGACATTTGTCCAGGTGTAAGCACTGCAGCAAAGGGTCCCAGGTCCTAAGTCCCAGTCTGTCTCACTATTGCCTTCAGCTATCTGGGCTTCCAAGCAGTTCAATAAGAACTTATTGAGTTGCTACTGCATACCAGGCCCAGGTACTCTGGGTACAGAGATGATCAGGGAGTGTTGCCTGTACTGGAACAGAAGCTGCAGTGGGAGAGACAGAAGGAAGCCAGCAATTATGACTTGGGATAGGATATCTGGATACTCAGATGATGTGACGACACACGGCGGGAACCCCAACAGAACCTAAAGAGGCAGAGATATCAAGGAGGGCATCTTGGAGGAATTGGCATTTAGGCCGAGGATCTAAGGATGACTTGGATTTAGCTGGGGAGGGCATACTTGGCAAAGAAAACAGGATGAGCAAAGGCACTAAGGCATGGCACAGCGTGGTTTTACGTGGGAAGTCACATGAGATTCCTTAGGGAATGAGGCAGAATATTACTAAACAAATAGGTACAAGTGATGTGTGTGTGTGTGTGTGTGTGTGTGTGTGCGTGTGTGAAACAAGCTGATCAGTATGGGAGGGTGGCTGTGGGTGGAGGATGAGAATGGAGATGTTGGCAGGGGCTGGGCATGGTAGATCTCACATGGTTCGTACTCGGATGGTACTGGGGAGCCGCTGATTATAAAAGGGAGAGGCACAAACCCTCCTGCTTCTGCTCCTTTCTCGGTGAAGAGTCATAGTCTGAGCATGTGTGGGCAAGAGAGGATGAGACCTTAGGAAGCAAATTCAATACGCTGTTTGTTGGTATAAGGTGTATGTGTGGGGAGCCTATTTCCAGGGGCAATTTATGTCTGTTCTAAAAAATAACCTTTTTTCCTATTATACTAATAATCTATTTGTTTTGAAAATTTGGAAAATATGGACTAGAAAAATGAACAAAAATTTAAACCTGAAATTACATCCCCTAGTGATAAATCTGTTAGTATTTTATTGTATATCTTTCGTGTCATTTAAAATTACATAACCATGATTTTTATATAAGTGAGATCATAGTCTGCACACTGATTTATTAGTTGCTCTTACACTTAGCTATATAGCATTAACAGCCGCTGCATTCATTTCCTAGGGCTGTCAGAATGAAGTACCACAACCTGGGTGGATTAAAGCAACAGAAATGGACTTAGAAATAGAGGGACCTTCAAGATGGTGAAGGAGTAAAACATGGAGATCACCTTCCTCCCCACAAATACATTAAAAATACATCTACATGTGGAACAACTCCTACAGAACACCTACTGAACGCTGGCAGAAGACCTCAGACTTCCCCAAAAGCAAGAAACTCCCCACGTACCTGGGTAGGGCAAAAGGAAAAAGAAAAAACAGAGACAAAAGAATAGGGATGGGACCTGCACCAGTGGGAGGGAGCTGTGAAGGAGGAAAAGTTTCCACACACTAGGAAGCCCCTTCACTGGCGGAGACGGAAGGGTTGGG
The DNA here is from genome assembly GCF_949987515.2 of Delphinus delphis. Lineage (NCBI taxonomy): Eukaryota > Metazoa > Chordata > Mammalia > Artiodactyla > Delphinidae > Delphinus > Delphinus delphis. The sequence continues at coordinate 63,676,637 of NC_082697.1, read as the reverse complement.
GGGGGAAGCTTCGGAGCCACGGAGGAGAGCGCAGCAACAGGGGTGCAGAGGGCAAAGTGGGGAGATTCCCGCACGGAGGATCGGTGCTGACCAGCACTCACCAGCCCGAGAGGCTTGTCTGCTCACCCGCCGGGATGGGTGGGGGCTGGGAGCTGAGGCCTGGGCTTTGGAGGTCAGACCCCAGGGAGAGGACTGGGGCTGGCTGCGTGAACACAGCCTGAAGGGGCTAGTGCACCACAGCTAGCCGGAAGGGAGTCCGGGAAAAAGTCTGGAGCTGCCTAAGAGGCAAGAGACCATTGTTTCGAGGTGCGCAAGGGGACGGGATTCAGAGCACTGCCTAAACGAGCTCCAGAGACTAGCGCGAGCTGCAGCTATCAGTGTGGACACCAGAGACGGGCATGAGACGCTAAGGCTGCTGCTGCCATGACCAAGAAGCCTGTGTGCAAGCACAGGTCACTATCCACACCTCCCCTCCCGGGAGCCTGTGCAGCCCGCCACTGCCAGGGTCCCGTGATCCAGGGACAACTTCCCCGGGAGAACACATGGCGCACCTCAGGCTATGCAACATCACGCTGGTTTCTGCCACCACAGGCTCACCCTGCACTCCGTGCCCCTCCCTCCCCCCCCCGCCCCGGCCTGAGTGAGCCAGAGTCCCCGAATCAGCTGCTACTTTAACCCCGTCCTGTCTGAGCAAAAAACAGATGCCAGAGGGCGACCTAAACACAGAGGCAGGGCCAAATCCAAAGCTGAACCCCGGGAGCTGTGCGAACAAAGAAGAGAAAGGGAAATTTCTCCCAGCAGCCTCAAGAGCAGTGGATTAAATCCCCACAATCAACTTGATGGATGTACCCTGCATCTGTGGAATACCTCAATAGACAATGAATCATCCCAAAATTGAGGTGCTGGACTTTGGGAGCAACTGTAGACTTGGGGTTTGCTTTCTTCATCTAATTTGTTTCTGGTTTTATGGTTACCTTAGTTTAGTATTTAGAGCTTATTATCACTGGTAGATTTGTTTATTGATTTGGTTGCTCTCTTCCTTATTTTATATATAAATATATATTATATATTTTCCCTTTTTCTCTTTTTGTGAGTGTGTATGCTTCTTTGTGTGATTTTGTCTCTATAGCTTTGCTTTTACCATGTCCTAGGGTTCCGTCTGTCCATTTTGTTTGTTTGTTTGTTTGTTTTAGAATAGTTTTTAGCACTTGTTATCATTGGTGGATTTGTTTTTTGGCTTGGTTGCTCTCTTCTTTCTTTGTTTTAATTACTTTTTTATTTTTAATAATATTTTTTAACTTTTATTTTAATAACTTTATTTTATTTATTATTTTTTTCTTTCTTTCTTTCTTTTTTTTCCTCCCTTTTCTTCTGAGCTGTGTGGCTGACAGGGTCTGGCCAGGTGTCAGGCCTGAGCCTCTGAGGTGGGAAAGCCGAGTTCAGGACACTGGACCACCAGAGACCTCCTGGCCCCATGTAATATCAAACAGTGAAAGCTCTCCCAGAGATCTCCATCACAACACTAACACGCAGCTTCACTCAACAACCAGAAAGCCCCAGTGCTGGATACCCTACGCCAAACAACTAGCAAGACAGGAACACAACCCCACCCATTAGCAGAGAGGCTGCCTAAAATCATAATAAGGTCATAGAACCCCAGAACACACCACCGGACATGGTCCTGCCCACCAGAAAGACAAGATCCAGCCCCACCCACCAGAACACAGGCACCAGTCCCCTCCACCAGGAAGCCTACACAACCCACTGAACCAACCTTAGCCACTGGGAGCAGACATCAAATACAGTGGGAACTATGAACCTAAAGCCTGAGAAAAGGTGACACCAAACACAGTAAGTTAAACAAAATGGGAAGACAGATTAATACACAGCAGATGAAGGAGCAAGGTAAAAACCCACCAGACCAAACAAATGAAGAGGAAATAGGGAGTCTACTTGAAAAAGAATTCAGAGTAATGATAGTAAACATGATCCAAAATCTTGGAAGTAGAATGGAGAAAATACAAGAAACGTTTAACAAGGACCTAGAAGAACTAAAGAGCAAAGAAACAATTATGAACAACACAATAAGTGAAATTTAAAATTCTCTAGAAGGAATCAATAGCAGAAGAACTGAGGCAAAAGAACGGATAAGTGACGTGGAAGATAAAATAGGGGAAATAACTACCGCAGAACAGAATAAAGAAAAAAGAATGAAAAGAATTGAGGACAGTCTCACAGACCTCTGGGACAACATTAAATGCACCAACATTCAAATTATAGGCGTTCCCAGAAGAATAAGAGGAAAAAAAGGGAGTGAGAAAATATTTGAAGAGATTATAGTTGAAAACGTCCCTAATATGGTAAAGGAAATAGTCAATCAAGTCCAGGAAGCACAGAGAATCCCATACAGGATAAATCCAAGGAGAAACATGCCAAGACACATATTAATCAAACTATCAAAAATTAAATACAAGAAAAAATATGAAAAGCAGCAAGGGAAAAGCAACAAATAACATACAAGGAACTCCCCATAAGGTTAACAGCTGATCTTTCTGCAGAAACTCTGCAAGCCAGAAGGGATTGGCAGGACATATTTAAAGTGATGAAAGGGAAAAACCTACAACCAAGATTACTCTACCCAGCAAGGATCTCATTCAGATTCGATGGAGAAATTAAAACCTTTACAGACAAGCAAAAGCTAAGAGAATTCAGCACCACCAAACCAGTTTTACAACAAATGCTAAAGGAACTTCTCTAGGCAGGAAACACAAGAGAAGGAAAAGACCTACAATAACAAACGAAAAACAATTAAGAAAATGGTAATAGGAACATACATATCGATAATTACCTTAAATGTAAATGGATTAAATGCTCCAGCCAAAGACATAGACTAGCTGAATGGATACAAAAACGAGACCCATATATATGCTGTCTACAAGAGACCCAGTTCAGACCTAGGGACACATACAGACTGAAAGTGAGGGGATGGAAAAAGATAGTCCATGCAAATGGAAATCAAAAGAAAGCTGGAATAGCAATTCTCATATCAGACAAAATAGACTTCAAAACAAAGACTGTTACAAGAAGACAAAGAAGGACACTACATAATGATCAAGGGATCAATCCAAGAAGAAGATATAACAATTGTAAATATTTATGCACCCAACATAGGAGGACCTCAATACATAAGGCAAATACTAACAGCCATAAAAGGGGAAATTGACAGTAATGCAATAATAGTAGGGGACTTTTAACACCCCACTCGCACCAATGGACAGATCATCCAAATGAAAATAAATAAGGAAATGCACGCTTTAAACAACACATTAAACAAGATGGACTTAATTGGTATTTATAGGACATTCCATCCAGAAACAACAGAATACACTTTCTTCTCAAATGCTCATGGAACATTCTCCAGGATAGATCATATCTTGGGTCACAAATCAAGCCTCAGTAAATTTAACAAAATTGAAATCATATCAAGTATCTTTTCCAACCATAACGCTACGACGCTAGACGTCAATTACAGGAAAAAAATCTGTAAAAAGTACAAACACATGGAGGCTAAACAATACACTACTTAGAGGAAACAATAGCAAAGATCAATAAAACTAAAAACTGGTTCTTTGAGAAGATAAACAAAATTGATAGACCATTAGCCAGACTCATCAAGAATAAAAGGGAGAAGACTCAAATAAATAGAATTAGAAATGAAAAAGGAGAAGTAACAATTGACACTGAAGAAATACAAAGGATCATGAGAAATTACTACAAGCAAGTAAATGCCAATAAAATGGACAACCGGGAAGAAAGGGAAAAATTCTTAGAAAACCACAACCTTCCGAGACTGAACCAGGAAGAAATAGAAAATATGAACAGACCAATCACAAGCACTGAAACTAAAACTGTGATTAAAAATCTTCCAACAAACAAAAGCCCAGGACCAGATGGCTTCACAGGAGAATTCTCTCAAACATTTAGAGAAGAGATAACACCTATCCTTCGCAAACTCTCCAAAATATAGGAGAGGGAGGAACACTCCCAAACTCATTCTACGAGGCCACCATCACCCTGATACCAAACCCAGACAAAGATGTCACAAAGAAAGAAAACTACAGGCCAATATCACTGATGAACATAGATGCAAAAATCCTCAACAAAATACTAGCAAACAGAATCCAACAGCACATTAAAAGGATCATATAACATGATAAAGTGGGGTTTATCCCAGGAAGGCAAGGATTCTTCAATATATGCAAATCAATGTGATAAACCATATCAACAAATTGAAGGAGAAAAACCCATATGATCATCTCAATACATGCACAAAAAGCTTTCACCAAAATTCAACACCCATTTATGATTAAAAAAACTCTCTAGAAAATGGGCATAGAGGGAACCTACGTCAACATAATAAAGGCCATATATGACAAACCCACAGCTAACATCATTCCCAATGGTGAAAAACTGAAGTCATTTCCACTAAGATCAGGAACAAGACATGGTTGCCCATTCCCACCACTATTATTCAATATAGTTTTGGAAGTTTTAGCCATAGCAATCAGAGAAGAAAAAGAAATAAAAGGAATCCAAATCAGAAAAGAAGTAAAACTGTCACTGTTTGCAGATGACATGATATTATACATAGAGAATCCTAAAGATGCTACCAGAAAACTACTAGAGCTAACCAATGAATTTGGTAAAGTAGCAGGATACAAAATTAATGCACAGAAATCTCTTGCATTCTTATACACTAATGATGAAAAATCTGAAAGAGAAATTAAGGAAATAATCCCATTTACACTGCAACAAAAAGAATAAAATGCCTAGGAATAAACCTACCTAAGGAGACAAAAGACCTGTATGCAGAAAACTATAAGATACTGATGAAAGAAATTAAAGATGATACCAACAGATGGAGAGATACACCGTGTTCTTGGATTAGAAGAATCAACATTGTGAAAACGACTATACTACCCAAAGCAATCTACAGATTCAATGCAATCCCTATCAAATAACCACTGGCATTTTTCAAAGAATTAGAACAAAAAAATTTCACAATTTGTATGGAAACACAAAAGACCCTGAATAGCCAAAGCAATCTTGACAAAGAAAAACAGAGCTGGAGGAATCAGGCTCCCTGACTTCAGACTATACTACAAAGCTACAGTAATCAAGACAGTATGGTACTGGCACAAAAAGAGAAATATAGATCCATGGAACAGGATAAAAAGCCCAGAGATAAACCCACACACATATGGTCACATTATTTTTGATAAACGAGGCAAGAATATACAATAGAGAAAAGACAGCCTCTTCAATAAGTGGTGCTGGGAAAACTGGACAGCTACATGTAAAAGAATGAAATTAGAACACTCCCTAACACCATACACAAAAATAAATTCAAAATGGATTAAAGACCTAAATGTAAGGCCAGACGCTATAAAACTCTTAGAGGAAAACATAGGCAGAACACTCTATGATATAAATCACAGCAAGATCCTTTTTGACCCACCTCCTAGAGAAAGGGAAATTAAAGCAAAATTAAACAAATGGGACCTAATGAAACTTAAAAGCTTTTGCACAGCAAAGGAAAGCATAGATCAATGGAACAGGATAGAAAGCCCAGAGATAAATCCACGCACATATGGTCACCTTATCTTTGATAAAGGAGGCAAGAACAAGACGAAAAGACAACCCTCAGAATGGGAGAAAATATTTGCAAATGAAGCAACTGACAAAGGATTAATCTCCAAAATATATAAACACCTCATGCAACTCAATATCAAAACAACAAACAACGCAATCCAAAAATGGGCAGAAGACCTAAATAGTCATTTCTCCAAATAAGATATACAGATGGCCAGCAAACACATGAAAGGATGCTCAACGCCACTAATCATTAGAGAAATGTAAATCAAAACTACAATGAGGTATCACCTCACACCAGTCAGAATGGCCAGCATCAAAAAATCTACAAACAGTAAATGCTGGAGAGGGTGTGGAGAAAAGGGAACCCTCTTGCACTGTTGGTGGGAATGTAAATTGATACAGCCACCTTGGAGAACAGTATGGAGGTTCCTTAAAAAACTAAAAATAGAACTACCATACGACCCAGCAATCCCACTACTGGGCATATACCCTGAGAAAACCATAATTCAAAAGAATAATGTACCGCAATGTTCATTGCAGCTCTATTTACAATAGCCAGGACATGGAAGCAACCTAATTGTCCATTGACAGATGAATGGAAAAAGAAGATGTGGCACATATATACAATGGGCTATTACTCAGCCATAAAAAGGAACGAAACTGAGTTATTTGCAGTGAGGTGGACGGACGTACACAGTCATACAGAGTGAAGTAAGTCAGAAAGAGAAAAACAAATACTGTATGCTAACATATATATATGGATTCTAAAAAAAAAAAGTTCTGAAGAACCTAGGGACAGGACAGGAATAAAGACGCAGACGTAGAGAATGGACCAGAGGACACGGGGAGGGGGAAGGGTAAGGCGGGATGAAGTGAGAGAGTGGCATGGACATATATACACTACCAAATGTAAAACTGATAGCTAGTGGGAAGCAGCTGCACAGCACAGGGAGATCAGCTCAGTGCTTTGTGAGCACTTAGAGGGGTGGGATAGGGAGGGTGGGAGGGAGATGCAAGAGGGAGGAGATATGGGGATATATGTATATGTACAGCTGATTCATTTTGTTATACAGCAGAAACTAACACACCACTGTAAAGCAATTATACTCCAATAAAGATGTTTAAAAAAAAAAAGAAAGCAACAGGAATGTGTTGTCTCACAGTCTGGCGGATAGACTTCCGAGATCAAGGTGATGCAGGGCCAGGATCCCTCTGAAACCTACAGGGGATTCTTCCTTGACTTTTTCCAGCTTCTGATGGTGGCTGCCAATTTTTAGTGTTCCTTGAGTTGCAGGTGCATCACTCCAATCTCTGCCTTTGTCACCATATGACATTCTCCTTGTGTGTCTGTCAGTGTCTTCACATGGCCTGACTCTAGCATACCTCATCTTAACTAATCACATCTGCATCAACCGTATATCCAAATAAGGTCACATTCTGAGGTATTGGGAATTACAACTTCAGCATATCTTTTTTGGGGGGAAGGGACATAATTCATAACAGCTTCTCTTGCCATTCAATATTGTGTAATATGAGATTTTTAAATTGATGTATAGTTGATTTACAATGTTGTGTTAGTTTCAGGTGTACAGCATAGTGATTCAGCCATATATATATATTCTTTTTCAGATTCTTTTCTCATATAGATTATTACAAAATATTGAGTATAGTTCCCTGTGCTATATAGTAGGTCCTTGTTGTTTATCTATTTTATATATAGTAGTGTTTATATGTTACTCCCAAATTCCTAATTTATACCTCCTCCCTAGCTTTCCCCTTTGGTAACCATAAGTTTGTTTTCTATGTCTGTGAGTCTGTTTCTCTTTTGTAAATAAGTTCATTTGTATCATTTTTTTAGATTCCACATATAAGTGATATCATGTGATATTTATGTTTCTCTGTCTGACTTACTTCACTTAGCATGATAATCTCTAGGCCCGTTCATGTTGCTGCAAATGGCATTATTTCCAAAAAGTTTTTTATGGCTGAGTCATGTTCCATTGTATACATGTACCACACCTTCTCTATCCATTCATCTGTCAATAGACACTTAGGTTGTTTCCATATCTTGGCTATTGTAAATAGTGCTGCAATGAACATTGGGGTACAAGTATCTTTTCAAACTATGGTTTTCTCCAGATATATGCCCAGGAGTGGGATTGCTGGATCACCTGATAACTCTATTTTTAGTTTTTTAAGAAACCTCCATACTGTTCTCCATAGTTGCTGCACCGAGAAAATATTCTGTTTTATGGGCGTACAAATGTGCGAGGGTCCATCCTGCTTTACACTGAATATGCAACCTGTGTCCTGTCCTTGTCCAGCTCTGTGCAATAACAGTGGCCGTCACCCTGACAACAGTGATACTGGCACGGCCTGAGCTTCCGCTGCCCCCTAGTTCCTACTGACAAAGAAGGGCAGTAGACTTGGGTTCTTCCAAAAGCCTTTTAAACACCAGGGCAAGAATCAAAGGGGAAGCCTCGCATAACCAGACATCCAGGGATCCGAACTTCCCCCTGTGCAGATCCAGCCTTTCCAGATGTGACCACACGTTGGACCGCACCCAACAGTAAGCTGTGATTCACCAGCTCCTCAGCGCAATCCAACAATCGTCTTATTCAACCTGCTTTACGAGCGTAGGCGAAAAATTTCCAGCCCCAGTTTCTTAGGATGTCACCAGTGATCTCAAAGGCTATTGCAGCAGACTAAAAGGGAAAGTTGTTTGCTTGTTTTAAATCACAGACCCTCTCTTTTCTGAGCAGGGAAGCTTCAGAAGCCCGTCCTGATGAACCGTCAGAGCAACAGTACTATAAGTATTGACTGTTAGGGATGGAAAGGGGGTTTCCATGTACATTCTCCCATTTGATTCTCCAAATACCCCAGCCCAACAGGGCAGGAGTGGGTTGTTACGTGAGGCTCCAAGCTGCCTTGACTCGCCCAAACCTGCTCAGCTTATGACCACACCACCGTGGGAAGCTCACCTTGTAGACACAATCTTATTTAACCTTCCCCCAAAACCTGGGAGGGAAGTGCAATGCCCGTCCCCCTTCCAGAGATGGACAAACGAAACCTTAGAAAACATGCTGCCTCACTCAAGCTCACACAGCTAGCGAGTGCCAGAGCTGGTCTTGACCCCCAGCTGCCCGACTCTGGTGACATTTGTGACCACTAGTCAGTCTGCCCTGTGCAGACTTGCTGGCTCTTGACTCTTTTTTCCCTCGTGACCTCATTTGGTTTCAACAGCGAGAGTTTATCTGCATTTTAAACTGGACAAGATAATATATACCCCTGGAGGCATTGCCCCTGATTCTGTTATTCATGATAGGCAAGGACTTGGGGTCGTGAGGCCTGCTGAAAACGGGGATATTATTTCAAGATTTTCTGGATCAAGGGGTAAGTGTCCTGTCACTTGATGGGAGGGAATCTTTACTGGGGCTCACAGGTCCCCAGAGTGTTAACAGATAGTCTTTAGTGAAATATTCGTATGAACGATCTTATAAGCATATGCATTTTTCTGGGAGTTTTAGTCCATTTCACGCCTCATGAGAATTTGTAAGGTCTTTGTGACCCAGAAATAAACCCAAACCAAAAACAATGTATATTGTTTCATATTTGTATGGCAGGCTTTCTGGAAACCACCGTGGTTTTCTATTAAGGAAAGTCTCTTGCCTTTGAATATTGCAGTAGACAGAGCCTCAAAAGAGAACTCCAACCCGTGCACTCAGCAGATGCTTAAGAAACACAGGGTGGAGAAGACAATGCTTTGTAGAGAGAGCTCTGTCCCCTGGTCTGAGGAGGAAATGGAGTGATGCGCCCAGAGACCTGGGACGCTCATCATCTAAACACCATCACCAGCACCTCCGGGCTCTACCTCCGGAATATGCCTACGATTCCTGCCCTGCTCCCCACCTTCCACTGTGGTCTCACACTAATCCTGCCTTGCTGTTCCCTGAAGCCCTCCAGGAGTGTCGCACTGCCCTCACAATATATCTAAGCTCGTGGCGATGGCTGCAAAGCGGAAATGACCTGCCTGGTTCCCTACATTCTCTTCTGCTTTCAACCCACTCAGGCCACACTGCCTTCTGCCCTTGAACCTTCAGCTTGCTCCTTCCTCAGGCCTCTGCATTTGCTGGAATCTTCTGCCCCTAGATCTTTGCAGGACCATATCCTTCCCATCAGTCAGGTCTCTGGGAGATGCTGCCTCTTGAGAGACGCAACCATTCTAAGGACCCCACTCTGTGGGAACGTGTGTTTGCTTTTCTTCCCAGTCTTTATCACCATTAAACAATGATCTCCTTTACTTATGGCTAGCCTGTAGGCTACAAGCTCCATTGGCTTGTCTGAAACTTAGAGCCTCAATACATACGTGTTGAGAAGGAAGGGATGGGCAGGTGGTCAGCGTTCTCCCTGAAGCTGAGGCTCGCCAGATCTTCCTTGAGGGAAACCTGCAGTAGCGGAGTGTTGGAATGTTATGGGGACTGACAGCTTCCTCCAAAGCACGGGAGGCTCATTTTCACCCCACTTAGTAGTGAACTACGTTACCTGCTGGTGAGGGCGAGCCACAAGGCCTGTAATTAGTTCCCTGATTATTCGCAGTTGAAGCGATCGTGGCTTGTGGATGGTGTTCGCCACAAACACCTGAAGGAGAGCCGGGGCCACTTGGCAGCGTTCCCAAGAAGGCAGATCAATTTCCATTTGATTTGTTTAAAAATAACAAATAAACAAAGCAGAACCGCTTGCAAGGTTTGGGTTTCTCCTTCTCTGAAATCTGGGGAAAGGAGGCAGCTTGAAATTGCCAGTTAGGAGAAGACGGGCAGAGCACGCTCACAGCTCAATAGGATTCCCCTATAATCAGAGCTAATAACTGTATTTTTCTACTACTCAACAATTCTGTTCTTTTAAAGCTTCTAGTTAGCGAGCTGGCTAAATGATGCTCGGCGGCTGGCCATGGAGAAGACTCCTTCTGAAATACAGCAATGAAGCCCATTTTTTACCACTTTGTTCTGATTTTATCTCGGGCTGAAGGGTGATCCGCTGACACACGTGGGGAGAGATGCTGGACAGGTGAGATGTCTTAAGGAGCCAAGAAATGTGGATCTTTCCCTGGAATACAAAGGGCACCAGGATTTCCTCTAGGGTCATGAATTTAAAAGCCTTCTCTGCCTCAATGCACTCTTAATCTGGGCTCTTCCCTGACCTATGCTACTTCCCGAATATCTCAATATGTCCCTTTTCCAACTAAATCCTTCAACGATTTCCCACTGCCATTAGTTGGTGCCTAAACCTCTCAGGTGTCTCACATGGCCATGTGGGCCCATCCCCTACCTCCTGGATCCACCTTCCCCATACCTATCCACACCCCACCCCCTTCACCTTCATGCTCCCAGATAGTGAATTACCGTTTGCATGCAGCAGAGTGCTCAAAGTTATGCAGTCTGGGAGCCAGGATGCCTGGTTCTAATTCTAGCTCCACTATATATCAGCTGTGTGACCTTGGGCAAGTCATTTGACCTCTCTGGGACACAGGTGCCACGTCTATAACACAGGGATAATAGAAGCATTTTCCTCTTAAGGTGATTGTGAGTGTCAAATGCATTAATGATTCTACAGCGCTTACAACAGTGGTTGGTGGATGCTGTGTGCTCAGAAGAGATAAGTGGGCAGGACTGCTCCTCTACTGTGCTTTGTTTCTCTTTGCACACACTTGTTTCCTTTGTCTGGATCTCTCTTTCTGCCCCAATCCCTTATTCTCCTGTTTGACTCATCTGTCGGTTTTCTGTTTAGACGTCTCCTCTTCCTGGAATCCTTCCAGATCCCTTATCTGCAGGTTAGGTGCTTTTCTCTGGCTCCTACAGCACCCTCTACTTCCTCCCTCACAGATGTCATCCCCAGTATATTACTTAATTAAAATGTTTATTTCAAAATAATTTTAGGTGCACACGTTGCTGTAAGAAATAATACACAGCGATCCCGTGTGCCATTTACCCAGTTCCACCAGTGCCAAACGGTGGTCCGTACAGACTAGAATATCGATGTTGGTACAGTTCAAGATACACATTTCCATCATCACAAGCATCCTTCTGGTTGCCTTTTTAAAAAACTTTTTATTGGGGTATAGTTGATTCACAATGTTGTGTTATAGTTTCAGGTGTACAGCAAAGTGAATCAGTTATACATATGTCCACTCTTTTTTTAGATTTTTTTCCCCATATAGGCCATTAGAGAGTATTGAATAGAGTTCCTTGTGCTCTACAGTAGGTTCTTATCTGGTTGCCTTTTTATAGCTATGATCACTTCCCTCCAGCTTTCACCGCCATCTTAAACTTTGGCAACCATCCATCTGTTACCTGCCCTCCATTTCTATAAATGTGTCATTTCAGAAGTGTCATATGAGTGGAATAATAAAGTGGAATAATAAATAAACACTTAAGGTTTGAAGTTTTTCAGTAACTCTTGAGATTCATCTACATTGTTTCCTGTGTGTTATTGAGATGGAGAGATGCCAAAGTTTTGATACAATCCTATGGTGAAGTTTATCTGGGTTGTTTGTGGCTAATGTGAAACTCCTAAGCAGGGTCAGAGAAGCAGTCAGTAGCCAGAAAACCTTCAATGAAGAGAAGAGTCTAACACCCTCAATGTCATTAATTCTATCCCCAACTCCCCAAAGTCTCCTGACTGGGCACTGAGAACTAGAGGCCTTGCAAAAGGGGCAGCATCCCAGGTCCTTTCAGACCATGTTTACTGGAAAGCAAACTTGCAAAACTTTTTTCAGTGAAATTCAACTACATACATAGAATACAAAAATGACTTGGCCATTAGTACACATAAAATTCAAAAACGACTTTACCATGAGCACAAACAATTGTATAGATTTAGGTATCTCTAATGGCAAAAATGAGTACATATCCACAGAAAGTTTTTAAAGACTGTACCATATTACAGTCTGTATTAGCAACAGTAGAGGAAACATCCTGTGTGCCCGTTATCTGGGAACGCTTCAAAAATTACAGCCATGCGTAACATAGAATATAATGTGACAAAGTTAAATGGGACAGATACGTATTTAATTACCTGAACATATAATAAATTCCTCTGGAGAGAGATAATTCCAGGTGGCAAACTTTCACATTAAAAAAAAATGTAGTTGACATACAATGTTATGTTTCAGGTGTATTACATTGTGATTTGACATTTGCATACATTATGAAATGATCACCATAATTTGTCCCCATAATAAGTTATTAAAATATTATTGACCATATTTCTAATGCTGTATATTACATCCCCGTGGATGATTTATTTTATAGCTGGAGGATTGTACTCTTAATCACCTTCACTGTACCACCCCGCCCCCATCCTCCTCTCCTCTGGAAACCACCCATTTATTCTCTGTATCTATGAGCCTGTTTTCTTTGTGTTCTGTTTGTTTACTTGTTTTGTTTTTAGACTCCACGTATAAGTGAGATCATACAGTATTTGTCTTTCTCTGTCTGACTTATTTCACATAGTAAAATACTTAGTATAATACCCTCCGGATCCATCCATGTTGTCACAATTGGCAAGATTTTTTTTATGGTCGAGTAATATTCCACTGTATATATGTATACGCATCTTCTTTATCCACTCATCAGCTGATGGACAGTTAAGGTGCTTCCATAGTGCAGCTATTGTAAATAGTGCTGCAATGAACATTGGTGTGCCTATGTCTTTCTTTTTTCATTGTTTTTGTTTTCTTCTGGTAAATACCCAGATTGAAATTGCTGAATCATATGGCCGTTCTATTTTTAATTTTTTGAGGAATCTTCTATGGAAAGCAGTGGATGCACCAATTTACATTTCCACCAACAATGCACAAGTGTTCCCTTTTCTTCACATCCTCGCCAAGACTTGCTGTTTGTTGTCTTTTTGATGACAGCCATTCTGACGGGTGTGAGGTAGTGTCTCATTGCACTTTTGATTTGGATTTCCCTGATGATGACTGATGTTAAGCATCTTTTCATGTGTCTGTTGGTCACCTTACATCTTCTTCAGAAAAATGTTTATTCAGGTCCTCCACTCATTTTTAAATTGTTTTTTTTTTTTTAATGTTGAGCTGTATGAGTTCTTAGTACATTTTTGGATATTAACCCCTTAGCAGATACATTGTTTGCAAATATCTTCTCCCATTCAGGAGGCTGACTTTTCATTTTGTTGATAGTTTCCTGTGCTGTGCAAAAGCTTTGTAGTTTGATATTGTTCCACTTGTTTATTTTTGCTTTTGTTTTTTTGCCTGAGGTCCAAAAAAATATTGCTAAGACCAATGTTAAAGAGCATACTGCCTATCTTTTCTTCTAAGAGTTTTATGGTTTCGGGTCTTAACATTTAAGTGTTTAATCCATTTTGAATTTATTTTTGTATATGGTGTGAGAAAGTAGTCCAGTTTGATTCTTTTGCATGTAGTTGTCCAGTATTCCCAGCACCATCTATTGAAGAAGAAGTCTTTTCCCCATTGTATATTCTTGCCTTCTTTGTCATAGATTAATTGACCATATAAATGTGGGGTTTTTTCTTGGCTCTCTATTCTGTTCCATTGATCTGTGTGTCTTTTTTTGTGACAGTACTGTACTGTTTTGATGACTGTAACTCTGTAGTATAGTTTGAAATTAGTGAGTGTGATACTTCCAGCTTTGTTCTTCTTTCTCAAAATTGTTTTGGCTATTCAGGATCTTTTGTGTTTCCGCACAAATTTTAGAATGATTTGTTTGCATTCTGTGAAAAATGGCCTGTGTATTTTGATAGGGATTGCACTGAATCTGTAGATTGCCTTGGTAGTATAGTCATCTTAACAATATTAATTCTTCCAAAACATGAGCATGGTATATATTTCCATTTGTTTGAATCATCTTCAATTTCTTTCATCAATGTCTTATACTTTTCAGAGTACAAGTCTTTCACCTCCTTGGTTAAATTTATTCCTAGGTATTTTATTCTTTTTGATGCAATTGTAAATGGGATTGTTTCCTTAATTTCTCTTTCTGATAGTGAGTTATTAGTGTATTTCTATGCAACAGATTCCTGTGTATCATTTTAGTATCCTGCAGCTTCACTGAAATCATTTATTATTTCTAATAGCTTTTTGGTAGCATCTTCAGGATTTTCTATATATAGGATCATGTCCTCTGCAAATGGTGACAGTTTTACTTCTTCCTTTTCAATTCCAATGGATTTTTTAAAATTTCTTTTTCTTGTCTGATCACTGTGGCTAGGACTTCTAATACTATGTGGAATAAAAGTGGTGAGAGTGGACATCCTTGTCTTGTCCCTGATCTTAGAGGAAAAGCTTTCAGCTTTTCACCATTGAGTGTGATGTTAGCTGTGAGCTCATTATATATAGCCTTTTTTTTTTTTTGCGGTACGCGGGCCTCTCACTGTTGTGGCCTCTCTCATTGCAGAGCACAGGCTCTGGACGCGCAGGCTCAGCGGCCATGGCTCATGGGCCTAGCCGCTCTGCGGCATGTGGGATCTTCCCGGACCGGGGCATGAACCCGTGTCCCCTGCATCGGCAGACGGACTCTCAACCACTGCGCCACCAGGGAATCCCTATATAGCCTTTATTACATTTATTTAGAGGGTATGTTCCCTCTATACCCACTTTGTTGACAGTTTTTATCATAAATGGATGCTGAATTTTGTCAAAAGATTTGTCTACATCTATTGAGATGATCATATGATTTTTATTTTTCTGTTTGTTAATGTGGTGTATCACATTGATTGATTTGCAAAATTGAACCTCCTTGCATCCTTGGGATAAGGCCCACTTGACCATGGTGTATGATCCTTTTAATGTATTGTTGATTGCTTATCTCCACTTTGTTTAGTCTTTTTCTAAGGTTATGTATGTCTTGTTCCTTCATTTCAAACAATTCCTCTGTCCCTACATTTTGCCCAATTCTCTGTGTTTATTTTGTGTGTTAGATAGGTCAGTAATGTTCTCAATCTTGAAGTGACCTTATGTAGAAGACATCCTATGGGACCCAGCAGCACATTCCCCTCTGGTCACCAGAGCTATGTGCTTCAGTGGTGCCTACGTGGGCTGCTTGTGCCCTTCTGTTGTGGTGGAGGCTGATTACTGTGGGCACCCTGGTAGGTGGGGCAGGGCCCCGACCCGGGGCGCTATGAGGCTGTGCCCCGTGCAGTGACTGTGGACCCACTGGAGGGCCAGGTAGGCTTCCTGCATGGTTTGCTGTGTGGCCCAGGGGAGCATGGGTCTGCTGCTGGTCCACTGGTGGGCATGGCCAGGTCCCTGTGTGGCTGTGTGTGTAGCCTGGGGTGCTTGGTGCTGGTGCTGGCCCACTGGTGGGTGGGGCTGGGTCCCCAGTGCTAATTCACTAAAGGGAGTGCTTTTAAATGGTGCTTGCCAGTGCTGGTGTTATCGTGGTAGTAAGAGCTCCCCAAATGGCTCCCCCCCCCATGTCTATGTCCCCAGGGGGAGTCTCAGTGCCTCCTGCCTCTCCAGCAGGCTCTCCATGATGGGCAAGTGGGTCTGACTCAGGCTCTTTTCGAACTACTGCCTTGGCACTGTCACTCAGCAGGTGAGATTTTGGGTGTGCCCTTTACGAGTGGAGACTCTGTTTCCTATAGCCCTCCAACCCTCCCAAACATAAGCCCTGATAGTTTTCAAAGCCAGACATTCTGGGGGCTCCCCTTCCTGGTACAGGACCTCCAGGCTGGGAAGCACAGTGTGGAGCTTGGATCCCTTTCTCCTTGGGAAGGTGATGATGGAGGTATTTCTTACATTTGTGGGTTGCTGATCTGGGGGTGTGGGTCTTGACTATATCACTTCTCAGCCCCTCCTACCCATCTCACTGTGGTTCCTTCTTTACATCTTTAGTTGTGGAAAATCTTTTCTGCTAGTCTTCGGGTTGTTCTCATGGGTAGTTGCTCCGTAAGTAGTTGTAATTTGGTGTATCTGTGTTAGGAAGTGAGCTCAGTGTCTCCCTACTCTGCCATCTTGGCCACCACCTTCCCCCTCCAGTGTATTTTAGTTGCCCGTTTATATGTCTGTCTTACCTACTATCCCAGGGGTTCTAAACCTCAGCACTATTGCCATTTGGGGCGAGATCATTCTGTGTTGCAGGGGCTCTCTTGTGCCGTGTGGGGTGGTTAGCAGCGTCCCTGGCCTCTACCCGCTAGGGGCTAGTAGCATCCTTCCCTCTCCATCTCAGTTGTGACAACCAGAAATGTCTCTAGATGTTGTCAAGTGTCCCAGGTGGGGGCAGGTGTGAAATCATCCCTGGTTGAAACCACTTCACTAGACTGTAAGCTCTGGGAGGACAGGAAGTGTGTCTATCTTTCTCATCCTAACCCCCCAGAATCTAGAATAGCACCTAGTACTTATTTGGTCCTTAATAAATGTTTGCTGAATGGCTGAATGAAGATTCTGGGCTGAGTAGCAAAGCATGACTCAGGCAAAAGTCAAAAGACCTGAATTCTCATCCTGAATATGCCAGTAACTGGTTATGTAGCCCAAAGCAATCGCTCTCCTCTGTTCTGAGCTCGGGTCTCTGAAACTGACAGGGATGAGCGTGCTTGCTCCTCTGAGTATGGTTGAGGAGAGTGGCATCAGCATCATCTGGCAGGTGGTTAGGCATGTAAATTACTCTCTTCCTCCCCAGACCCAGGGAATTGAAGTCTCTGGGTGTGGAGACCGAAATCTATGTTTTAACAAGCTCTCTGGGGGATTCTCGGTCATGCTTCATCAGTTCTTACCCCTGGCTGATCTTAGAATTCGCCTGGAATGTTTTTTAAAGCTGGAATGCCTGGGACACTAGATTCCCCCAGCCCACTTTCATGAGCAGCTCTGGTACTGGGGCTGGCTATTGGCATTTCCCACCTGCCTCAGGTGATTCCAGGACACAGCCAGGATTGAGGCTCTCTCAATGCAGACAAGTTCCACAGCTCTGTGCTTCCCATCTTGAATCTTTTGGAAATTGCATTAATTTCCAAAAGAAATTAATGGGAGCATGGGTCTGCTGAGGGCCAGCAGAGGGCCATTTACAGCGCTGAGAAGAAACAGGGTTATTTCTGGATAGGGGCGCTGGAGTCACGGACCCGCAAAGACACAGCTAGAAGTAAGTGTCTGAGACATTCCTCCCCAGCTCTACTTGGAAAAATATCCGGATCAAATTAAGAAGCACCATGAGTGCCTCCGCTTTACTCATGCTCCCTGCAGCATCCCGGGACAGCAAAGAGGGGCGGGCGAACCCTAACCAGCATTCTCTACTTGACTACGAGTTTCAAAATCCATGTCAAGAATCTTCCAACAAAATTTATTTCAGAAACCCTCCACTTGCCTGGGTCCATGACAGCTTCTTACTTCAGAAGGTAGCTGCATTTTAGTGTAGAGAGTGGTGGAAGTGAAGTCAGCCACACCTGCATGCTTCTGAGTAAGCCACTTCCCTCTTCTGGATCTCAGATCTCAAGTGGGGATAAGGCAACTTTTTGTCTGAATTGTGGTGAGGTTGTTAACCTAGGTGAACGGGTAAAGCACTGGCATGAGAACAGCTGCTCAAAAACTCAGTGGTTCTCCAAGTGTGGCCCAGTCCAACAGCATTTACCTGGAGACTTGCTAGAAACGCAAATTTTTAGGTCCCACCCCAGACATACTGAATTAGAAGCTCTGGGGGTGGGGTAAATGATTTCCCCTTTCTGAACCGCAATTTTCTCGTTTGTGAAATGATTAGAATAACAGCAGTACCTATATCTCAGAGACCCGTTGCAAGGATTAAATGAGATATGCATGTAAACTATTCAGCACAGTGCCTGGCACACAGTAAGAGCTCAATAAATGTTGCTATTACAATTATTATAATCTTCAAAACCCCCTGCTCCATGCAAGCCTCGAAAAGAAGCTTTTGTTAAAACTCTGCACAAATAATTCTTGCAGGGCTTTGCAAAATACCATATTTTGTATCAGGATGCTCCCCACGGAATACAACATACCGAGCAGGAGTTACAGTGTACAAATGTGCCATGCTACTACATCAGCCAGCTTTATAACTCATTCTGAGAGAGGCCATCACTCTGAGCAATATAGCTATTTATTGTAGGGTCCCATTATGGGCTGTGATCTATTTAAGTCTGTCCAGCTGTCAGAAAGACCAGCTTTCCTGCCACCAATGAGGAACAAGAAGATGGGCTTGGGGCAGGGAAAAAGAAAACCACAAACAAATAGCAGAGAGGACTTGAAAAATATTCCACTCATGGCTACAGGAAATATAAAAGAGAAAAACAAATACCATATGCTAACACATATAGATGGAATCTAAAAAAAAAATGGTTCTGATGAACCTAGGGGCAGGACAGGAATAAGACGTAGATGTAGAGAATGGACTTGAGGACACAGGGAGGGGGAAGGGTAAGCTGGGACGAAGTGAGAGTAGCACTGACATATATACACTACCAAATGTAAAATAGATAGCTAGTGGGAAGCAGCTGCATGGCACACGGTGCTTTGTGACCACCTAGAGGAGTGGGATAGGGAGGGTGGGAGGGAGACGCAAGAGGGAGGGGATATGGGGATATATGTATACGTATAGCTGATTCACTTTGTTATAAAGCAGAAACTAATACAACGTTGTAAAGCAATTATACTCCAATAAAGATGTTAAAAAAAAAAAGAAGATGCTGAGGGAAGGAAACAGAATCAGATCCTAGTGGCCTTGCAACAGTGGCAGAGAAATTTGTAGATGAATCAACTAAGGCAGAGGATTGTCTGATGTTTGTGGGCATCTTGATGGGGAGCTGGCAGAGTGAGCTGCATTTTTAAAGCGGGGAGAGGGAAGGTGGGATTGAAATTTACCTTCATGCATTGCAAGTTTCAAAAATCAGGGTGAGAAATGGAGAATCACTCAGCTGGAGGTGGTTCACCTTCAGCGAAATTGGGTTTTACTTCCTTTTTGTCTCTTGCAAAGGACTTTTGCTCAGATCTCCTGAGTCTCTCTCACTGGCCCCGACCATGTAAGGGCCCCCCTTCCCCGAGGGTTTAACAGATCGCTAGCTAAGAGGAAATCACAAGACAGTGTGTCCACCTGTAGCTAGCAAGGTTTGAGAACACAAACCCATACAACTCAGTAGTAAAAAAAACAGAAAAACCCAAGTAATGGAATTAAAAATAGGGGAAGGACCTGAATAGACATTTTTCCAAAGAAGGTTATTCAAATGGCCAACAAGTACAGGAAAAGATGCTCAACCTCATCAGGGAAATGCAAATCAAAGTCACAGTGAGATATTTCACACAAGTTAGCACAGGCTTCATCAAAAAGACAAGAGGTAAGTGCTGGTGAGGATGGAGAGAAAAGAGAATCCTTGTATACTACTGGTAAAAATATAAATTGGTAAGCCATTACAGGAAACAGTATGGAGATTCCTCAAAAAAAATAAAAAATAGAACCACTGTATGATCCAGCAATTCCACTTCTGGGTAACTATCCAAGAGAAATGAAATCCCTGTCCCACGTTCACTGCAGTATTATTCACAACAGTCAAGACACGGAAACAACATATGTGTCCATTGATGGATAAATGGATTAAGAAAATGTGGCATGTATACACAATGGAATATTATTCAGCCATAAAAAAGATAGGAATCTTGTTGTTTGTGACGACACGGATGAACCTTAAGGGCGTCATGTTAAGTGAAATAAGTCAGACAGAGAAGGACACACTGCAGGATTTCACTTACATGTGGAACCTAAAGTAACTGAACTCATAGAAGCAGAGAACAGATTGGTGGTTGCCAGAGGTGGGGGTGTGGTTGGGGGGATCAGTGAAGGTGGTCAAAAGTACACTCTTCCAGGTGTCTAATGAATAAGTTCTGGGGATGCAATATACAGCATGGTGACTATAGTTCACAATGCTGTGGCGTATATTTGAAAGCTGCTAAGAGAGTAGATCTTAAAATTTCTCATCACACACACATTTTTATTTCTCTTTCTTTTTTCCTTTCTTTCTCTCTCTCCTTCCTTCCTTCCTTCCTTTCATTAACTTATAGTTGATTTATAATGTTTCAGGTGTACAGCAAAGTGATTCATATATATATATTCATATATATATATTCTTTCTCAGATTCTTTTCCATTTTAGGTTATTACAAGATGCTGAATATTGTTCCCTGTGCTATACAGTAGGTCCTTGTTGGTTATCTATTTTACATATAGTAATGTGTATTTTTAATCCCAAACTCCTGAGTTATCCCTCCCCTTTTCCCCTTTGGTAACCAATAGTCTGTTTTCTATGTCTGTGAGTCTATTTCTGTTTTGTAAATAAGTTCATTTGTATCATTTTTTTTAGATTCCCCATATAAGTGATATCATATGATATTTTCTTTGTCTGACTTACTTCACTTAGTATGATAATCTCTAGGTCCATCCATGTTGCTGCAAAAGGCATTACTTCATTCTTTTTTATGGCTGAGTAATATTGCATTTCATATGTGTCACATCTTCTTTATCCATTCATCTGTTGATGGACATTTCGGTTGCTTCCATGTCTTGGCTACTGTAAACAGTGCTACTATGAACATTGGGGTGCATGTATCTTTTCAAATTAGAGTTTTTGTCTTTTCTGGATATATGCCCAGGAGTGGAATACCTGGATCATATGGTAGTTCTGTTTTTAGTTTTTTAAGGAACCTCCATTCTGTTTTCCATAGTCGTTGCACCAATTTACATTCCCACCAACAGTGTAGGAGGGTTTCCTTTTCTCCACACCCTCTCCAGCACTTATTATTTGTAGATTTTGATGATGGTCATTCTGACCACAGTGAGGTGATAACCTCATTGTAGTTTCGATTTGCATTTTTCTAATAATTAGTGATGTTGAGCATCTTTTCATGGGCCTGTTGGCCAACTGTATGTCTTCTGTACATTTTTCTGAACTATTTGCAAGTAAACTGTATACATCATGATACTTCAACACTAATATCTCAGCATGATTACCTATAAGTAATATATTCTCCTCTAATTCTGTTTATTCCCTAGCTTTATTGAGATATAATTAACATATAGCATTGTATTGTATGGAGAGAGAGACAGAGTCAGAGGGAGAGAGGGAGAGGGAGAGAGAGCAGAAATTGCAAAGTGGCAACAATTTTAAAGCTAAGGTGGAGGATATGCAGGCGGTCACTTACAGTTCCTTCAGCCTTTCTCTGGAGCCAGACTTCTTGGGTTCAAATCTCCACTCTCTAATTTACTAGCTAGGGGATGACCCTGGGCAAGTTACATAAACACTCTGTGCCTCAATGTTACCATCTTGAAATGGGAATTATTATAGTACCTATCAGGCGTTTTGTGAGGATGAAAGAAGTTAATGTGCTTATAACCTTTCCTTGAATGGAATAAGTGGTCAAATATGTTAGCCCTGTGGTTATCTGTGATAGACAGATGCATGGATATACACATAGATGGTTGGATGGATGGGTGGATATAGATATGCATACATGAATAAAAATTATTAAAACAAATATGTTAATTATATAAGGCCCATAACTGGATTTCAGCATGCCAACAGCTGGAAGATTCATTTCCCCCTCTGAAGGGTGCCTTGTCCCTTGAGGGCACCGGCAAGAACACCGAACAGCAGTAATTGAGACCCACAGCAATTGCCTGGTGCCCAGAGTAGAGGGGCCCTCTGCTTCCCTCCTGTCTGGTTCTCACTCAGGGAGGCCACCTCCCTCCAAAGTCAGTTTCAGTGCAATCTCATTCTAAGTGGTGCCCTTGTGGATACGGGAGTCGTGTTTGGCCAAGGATGGAGTCTCCCTAACGGTACTGCATGTAGAATAGGGCCCGGCACCTGGATTGTATTTTAAACACATTCCGCTCCATTAGGCAGCGCTCATCACTCAATGGATTCACGGCCGCGTGGCAGGGTCCTCAGGCCCCGAGCCAAGCTCAGCCAGTCTGGCCGGGGCATCCTGCCAAGAACCTCCAGCCGAAAAGCAGCCACTCTTAGGTCACCACACACCAGTGGGGTGACCCGATGAGGAAAAACCAGCCCGGTGTCCATAGCAAGCCCTTTGTGAATCCAGATTAGAGAGGCCAGCCACGAGGGGCCTTCCAGCCGGGTCCTTGGGAGCCGGGGTCGGCTTGTAGTAATAATAAGTGCTTTCTTTGTAATGTGCCTCTATCCACCTTGCTCCAACCCTGCAGCCACTCTGGTCTGACCTTCTTTCCATCTCTCCAACACACCTGGAACTTTCCTTACTTAGGATCTTTACCCGTGCAAATCCTCTGTGGACAATCTTTCTTCTGCTGGTCCCTTCTCACTGAATGGGTCACCTCCTCAGAGAAGCCCTCCTGGATCACACAATAGCAAAAGGTTGTTTTTGATTATCCTTGATCTCAATGCTGTTTTTCCTTTCCCTGTGCCTCACCTTTCTCATTGGTCAATAAGGATACCAATTCGTACTGCATATTCTCTATCTGGCCATCCTTTTCCACTCTCCTCTATGCTCCCTTGGGCTGGTCAATGGTTTGCCCCGTCCTCCAGCTGGATTCAGTCAGTGAAAGGCAGGTGAACAGGAGATCAGGCAATTTATTCACCCAGCTCCCTGCCTGCTGGGTGGTGGCTCTGTTCCCTCCCCAGGCTCCTGATGGGCAGCTGTGCACTCAGTTCTAGAAACTGCCCCCCACCATGCTTCTTCAACACCAAGGAGGTCACAGCTCCCTGACGCTGCCAGCTCCTGGCAGCCTCCCCACCCCTGGCTGGTTTCGTTTAGCCCTGCCCACACCTCTGTAAATGTTCCCTTCGTTGCACTCATGTCGGTTGCCCCTTGGTGTATGCCATCTGCTTCCTGCGAGGATTCCACCCCATGCAATAGCAGTATCAATCTCACAGGGTTGTTATGAGAATTAAATTAGCTCCAGTGCAGGACATGTAGTTAGTGCAAAGATTATTTGCCATTATTATTATTTTTACTAGCTATTATTTTCTTTCCTCGCACTTACCATATTTTACATTTATTTGTATGCTAATTGTTCACTAACTTTCTCTGCAGGTTTGGGAGTCCACGTCTGGGTCTGTTTGCTCAATCTTTGATGACCCGGTGCCTGGCGTGCAGTAGATCTCAAAAAATATCTGATGAATGAACGAGGGCTGGGTTTCACTTCCAAAGCATTTTGATATGTTAGGTTGAAATGTGTGATGTTACTGCTATTAGAATATTTGTCTTATAAAGGCAGCGATTTCATAAGATTTTTACCTACAACCTTATCCCCTTTGATTCTGGGTGGTTAGCAAGATGAGGAATATAATCACCATTTTATAAAATAATGAAGCAAGAGAAGAACCGAGGGAAAAGTAAGGGGGACTCGAACCCACTCTGTGCCTGAGCTCTGTTAGGCATTCAATGGACACGATTTAATTTAATTTTCATAATGATTCTCATAACGACATCATTGTCCCGTGGTTCACAGATGCAGAACCTGGGGGAGAGCAGTTAGAGGACTCACCTATGATCGTACAGCTAGGACGCGGCAGAGCTATAATCCAGTCCTAAGCGGGTTTGACTCTCAGTTTTGTGCTTTCCCTACACAGCAATTCTCCCATTATATACCCTGGAGAAACATACCCATGTACACAGGGAAATATATACAAAAATATCAGGTTGTAATAGTAAAAACAAGTGGTAGCAATCCCAAATGCCTGTCAGTGGGAGAAAGGATAGACACACTAGAACATTTAAACACTGAAATAATATATGGCAGTTAAACTGAATGAACTAGGGGTATTCATATCACCTTTAACGTGGAGGAGAAAACAGTGTGGATGAAAAAAACAAACTGCCAAAGGGTCTATTAGTATAGGACCATTTCATATCAAGGTTCAAAAATATACCAAACATTACCATGCATTGTTTAAGGATACAAACGTTAATAGCCATGCTCAAATTCACGGGATCATAAGCTCCAAATTCAAAATTATGGTTAAAGGGATGGAGATGATATTGTGGAGAGTAACCAGGGGTCTCATGGTTGCTGGAATGGTTTCCTTAAGTTGGGTGGGTGTTTATTACATTATTTTATACTTTTTTTTCCCCAGTGGAAATACTTCATTTATAAAAAGGTGATGCTTTGCCTAAGGTCAACCAGCTGTCTAGGGATGCAGCTGGGCAGTATATCTGCCTCCTGATTCTTAGTCCAGTGTTCTTTCCCCTGCAGCAAGCTGTCCAAAAAGCAGACAATCACCCCATTGTGCAACGTGGGGAAGAGATGAAATGCCACGTTGAGTAATCCGTATCTCTCCCTCCTTCCTTCCCTGATCACTGCCTTACCATCACCCTTGACACCTTCCTTCAAGTTGTCTCCCCATATCCCAGAGTATGGTTTGGCTTCCGTGTAGCTTCAGTGCAAGAAAGAGGAACTTCCTTTCATAGACTGAATCAGGAAGTCACCAAAAAACCCATCCAGAAGCTGGACTGGCAGCACTTTTGTTTGCGGGCCCAACGGCCCTGCTGTGCCAGCAGAGACTGTTTTTTATGATAGAAGCAGAAGATGGTAGCTATTCACTTTCTTAGCCTACCGATAGCATGGCCAGTGACCCAGTCTCCATAAAGAGGAAATCTGCTCAGGGGTTTCTGGAAAATATGCCCTCTGTCAGTAAAAAAGGAGGAGATGCAAGGAGAAGGCCTTCTTCTCCTCTCTTTCCCATTTGTGTGCTGTCAGGTGAGGATGTGATGTTTGGAGCTGTGGCAACCAACTTGGGACTATGAGGAAAGGGCCAAAGAATCATAGAGAAGCTCTTGTTGAACTGCTGAGTGAGCTCTGGAATCACCTACCTCTGGATTGCTTCTTAAGTACAAAAAAAATTAATTGATATGGTTAATACACTTTTATTTCAGAGTTCTATTACTAGCAAACAAAAGCAGATCATCTGACTGTCCTGAGGAAAGAAAAATAAGCAGGTCTTTGGTCCAGGTACAAATCATCTGGACCCACGCACTTGGATGTGATCTGCTAAATATCATAAATAGAAGCTTGCCACTCCTTTGCTTAGACCCTACCATGGCCCTTTCTTGCTCTTTGGATGGGAATCAAAATCCTTATCAAGGCCTTCCAGGCCTGGCCTGAGCTGGCCCCTGCCTGTTTCTGGCCTCAGTACGGACCGCTCTCTCCCTTTGCCTCACAATGCTGCAGTCACACCAGTTTTGTTGTTGTTATATTGTTTCATTTTGTTTCTCTAGTTCACCAAAGCCCTTCTCAGCTCAGGGCATTTGCATGAGCTGTCCCTCTGCCTGAAATGCACTTTCCTCTCCCTTTGCCTGGCTAACTGATTCTAACATTTCAATTCTCACTTGAAGTGGGAATTCTTCAGGGAAAACTTCCCCATTGTTTTATTTCATACTACCCTGTATTTTCCTTCCTACCTCTGTCTTTACTTATTTTTCTGGCATTGATGTTTCTTTAACTTCAGTTTCCACCAACATAATTTAAGCTCCACTGGAGTAGATACAATGTTGGACTTTTAACATCTCCCATCCAACTCACCATCTATGCCGAGATGCCATATATTGTGCCCTGTTTTCCCAAAGTGAAGCTCTGAGCAGCTCATCCCCTATTCTCAAAACTATTGAAGATGATACATGTTAACCAGTATTATTATCATGTCTTCTCATTGCCTAAAGTTAAATTTCATGTCCCTAGCCTGGCATTCAAGGTTGTCTTTCATTCATTCCTTTCTTCATTGACACAAAAAATATTTCTTGAAAACCTAGCATGTTGCTCTGGGCAACAGCCCATCAGTCCTCCTTTCTACTCACTGTCATCTGTCAAGCAAACATCCATCTCCACTCTCCCCACTTGCATTCTTCTCTACACTAAACTCTAAACTGAACACTATTCTCCGTATTTTTGTTCAAACTGTGTCTTTTGCCTAAAATACCTTCCCGCCCTGTAGCCATCCAATAACCCCTTATCCATGCTTAAATCCCACCCTCCATCTTTTACTCAAAAATATGGATTAAGCCCCTTCTGTGTGTCTCCCTGCCTCTCGCATCATATTGCAAATCCCAGGGGGACATTGACTGTGTGTGCTTCTCCGCTGCATCTGTATGATGTCATCTGCATAGTCAGTGCACGTAATCCACTGAATTGTGGGAAGGGGAAAAAGAGCCTGAATGGAAATTCACAGCCTCTTTTGCTTCCACAGCTTAAAACATCTGAGTCAACAGTCCTCAAATACGTTTGATCATGGACACCTCCTTCAAAAAAAAGTGGATGGGCGCTGTAATATTAGAATAGTCACATATGTATAAAGTCTACGTTGAACTACATACTCTCCAAATTATGATGCACATATGAAAAAGAGCTCTTGAAAAGCATGATATACAAAGATGAACAGAGATATTTTGTGTCCAGTAGCCCAATGGATCATGTAGCGTGTCCCTGTTTTAGAGACTTAACATCCGAAGAGGGCTGACTCTTTCTAGTTCGCATTGGACGGCTACGAGTACCTTCTGGGGAAAGGGAAGGCGTTTGGGCTGCAGTGGCAGAGAAGTATTTGGCCCGAGGCCTCTACTTCTGTTGCTTCCCATGACCACGCTTCTCTGTCCTCTGGGTTCTTTGAACCTTCTTTAGTCAGTCAAGGGGGCCTGACAGCTGAAGGATTAACGACGTTTTTCTCTTCTTCCTTGATCACCCATTACCTGAGATGAAGCGGCAGACTGTAGAGCTGGGCTGGATTTGGGAGCTGTCTATGGAGGTGCCAGGCCCTTATCCTGCTGGGATTTTTGTTGCAGATGAAACAGCAACTTTTACTTCTCAAGGTAGTCGGGATTTCTGTGAATGGCTCATGCTTTGGAAAAAGCAAGCCTGCCGGGAGACGTGTACAGACGTCGTTTCCTTTGGTGTGTCCCAACCATTTATACAGAGCCAGGCCATCCCCCTCCCAACCCACTCACTCCTTGTGCCAAATGAGATCCAGCTGCTACCCCAGCCATCCGCCAGCTCTGCAGTGAGCAGCCCCTTGGGAAACTGACATCCTGAGCCTGGCTGTGCATGCCATCCCGACCTGCGGGCTCAACAAATCCTCTGCCAGGTGCCCCCTTGAAGCATCCAGGGGCTTGGGAGTAAAGCCACCAGATGCCCTTCTAAGGTGACCTACTCTCTTTTTGGCTTGGGCCCTACATGCCAGTTGGGGTGACCAACCCTCCCCGTTTGCTTGGGATGGTCCCAATTTTAGCACTGAAAGCCCCATGTCTGGGGAATCCCCTCAGTCCAGGAAGAACCAACCACGGAATTTGCAGGGCCTGATGCAAAACGAAAGTGCAGGGTCCTTGCTCAGAACGTACGAAGAATTTCAGGACTGCGACAACAGGGCATTAAAGTAAATGTGGTGTCCTTCTGAGGGTGGGGTCCTGCACACATCGCAGGCTCATGAAGCTGGCCCTGCTCCCAGGCAAACCACAACTGCTGGTCACCTACTCCAGACGCAGAGATACAGACAAGAAAACGTACTGTTATTTCCACAAGGTCGTTAGTTTCTCAGAGCAAACTGTGCTGTTGAGACAACAGAACTTTCCACTCATCATCCCCTTACACAGCCCGAGCTTTCTGAAACAGACTTCAGCCCTTCAACGCCCTCCCGGCTGTCTACAGTATTCTCAAGTGTGAGTAATAATGATAATATAAAAATTGCAGACTCCTAGTACTGACTTAAATTATGTTTACGATATCGCTGTTTAAATATGTACCAACATAAAACTTGGCATGTAGTCCATATGCTAATAGCTCTTATACAACAATAAAGCCAAATTTATGAATTAAAAAAAGACTATAAGACCAATAACATTCAAATGAACAACATTAATTTAATGGGATGGATGAGGTTGTTTTGCCAAAACTAAAGTGACCCTGGCAGAGAGATTATGGTGCCCTGCTGGCTGCTGTGATGTAGGTTCTTTCTCATGGAGGTTCTGTTTTGTGCTCTGGTCCTGGGATGGCTCGGTTCTCCCAACCCTTTCCTCTCTTTGGACTAGATGGGGTACCGTTGTTTGAATACTGTGCCCTGACACTACTGGACCCTCGCTTACTACAAAAACACCTTTCATGGATCAAATCCACCTTTGTTCTTTCCCCATTAATCCATGACAATGAAAGATATGCTAAGTGGTGCCGGTGGGATCCTAAATATTAATGCAAACATGGGCATTGTAATCCCATTGCTGTGCCAGGTTATAAGTGGGCTGCCCAAATGACCTAAAAATGCCTATATTCATTTTTACATTTCATTGAACTAACAAGAATAACAATAACAATAACTAGTATTTATTGAGCAACTACTATGTGCCAAGCACTGTTCTAAGTACTTGCCATATAGTAACTTATTTAATCCTCACAACTCTATAGGGCAGGCACTATTATTATTACCATATTACAGATGAGAGGAATGAGGCTCAGAGAGGTGACATTAACTTGCCCTGAGTCATCCCACCAGAAGTTTCCTAAGAAAAATTCTTAAAGGGAACTCACAGACCTCTGATCAAGCATAAGGGATCTTGAGGGGTTCTTGGGCTCCAGGCTGGGATCGCTAGTTCAATTACTAGCTGAATGAAGTTCAGACTCCTGAGTTAGCTAATAAAGGACATTCTTTGTCTTGCCTGCTGACCTCCTCATCTTTATCTCTTGCTGCTCCGTCTCACAGCACATCTTCACTGCTGGGCTACTGAAACTCCAAGAGGGCACCGAGTCTTCCCACACTTTCTGTCCCTCTGCCTGGAATGCTCTTGCCCTTTCCCTCCTATGTGTCTTTTATTTATTTATTTATTTTTGCGGTACGCGGGCCTCTCACTGCTGTGGCCCCTCCCGTTGCGGAGCACAGGCTCCGGACGCACAGGCTCAGCGGCCACGGCTCACAGGCCCAGCCGCTCCGTGGCACGTGGGATCTTCCCGGACCGGGGCACGAACCCGTGTCCCCTGCATCGGCAGGCGGACTCTCAACCACTGCGCCACCAGGGAAGCCCTTCTAGCTGTTTCTTGATGGAAACAATCTCAAAAGGTTTTCTCTGTTAGGTACAGAATTATTTATCTTAGTTTCATAACTCTGGGATAAAATGTACACATACGCATGCACATACACACACACGTACATATACACAAACGTCCGTGGTACTGAAAAGGTTCAGGAAAGGTGTTTTTTTTTTTCTTTTTTAAATGAAAAACAATGTGGCATCACTTCCAAACTTGTTGATAAGAGGAATATGCATCTAGTTGTGAGTGAGAACTTTGTAAAGAAGAAGGAATTACTCTCATTAAGCCCTAAAACAGTATTCTTTTCCACGGATCAGCTAAAGCAATTTACTCTATGTAGAATTGTTGTGTTAAAAAAAGAATTAGCTGTTGATATCATTCAATTCCAATTAGATGGATTTTCCCACAACATAAGGTGCGCTTGTAGTTTTTCTCAATCTCATAATTAAAAGAAGGTGATAAGCTATGTGTTTTGAATCAATTCATTTAGATTTCAAGGCGCATAATGGAACATCTGTTGTTCCTGAACGAAACAACAAGATCTTGACGACTCAGTCAGCCTGCCTAAGGGTGTAGGCATAACGGATATCTGTCCCAGCAAGGGTCCTCACCTGGGGACCACTGACCCACAATATCTGTGGATAGAATTCAGGAGTCTGTGCATTGGATGGGAAAAATTTTGCATTTCAGTTTTAACTAACTTCCACTTAAAATTTAGCATTTCAGTCAATTATGAATATAAACCAAAATGACAATGGTATTAGTAATATCTGTGACTTTTCACTTACAGAAATCAGGCATAGTTTATGTCAAATTATAGACTTCTTTTGTAATCCAAAGACGTCTATCTTATGCATGTAAAAACATCATTGTAAGAAGGAACTCATGGGCTTTCTCAGACCGCAAAGGGGTCCATAGCACATTAAGGGTTAAGACCCCCATTCCAGGAAACCTGGGTCCTGAGTGAGGGTCAGAATCTGGCACAACTGGTGGAGGTGCCCCAAATCCCATTAGGAAACTCTTTGTTTTGGGCCTTGAAGGCTTCTCAACCACCTGCAAAATACTCTAACATCCCAGGGTGGAATTTGTTGTTTGGTATTCGAGGTTTTCTGGAGCAGCACCAGAGGTGCAGGGCAAGGAGAGAAAGGAGAACTGTATCCCTCCCCCATCCCTTTGCATATTTGAAAAATGAGATCATGCTCTACACCAGTATTTTGTAAACTTTTTCTCCTTAATATTCTGATAGTAAACCTTGATTTGAGCGCTGACTCTGTTCCAAGCACTCGAGCTGTGTAATCTGTTATTTCTCACACCCACTCTTTGGGGAGTTACTGTCATGAGCTCTCACAAATGTTGGCTAAATGAATGATTGCTCTTATGTATTGAATACTTATCACGTGCTGGGCACTGTTCTCAGAGCTTAACCCACGGTCTCATCCACTCCTCCCCAAAGTCCAGAGAGAGCTTCTATTATTATACCATTTTACGAATAAGAGAATTAAGGCACAGAGAGATGAAGCATCCTGTCCAAGGTCACACAGCTAACAGGTCACTGGTGGAACATTCTGGACCTCAATGGAGGCACTCTGTCTGCTGAGACCTTGTTCTTAGCCAGCATACAATCCTGCCATACTGTGAACTTCTGTCATAGTGATTCTTTGAGCATACTTCAGTTATTACAGTTGCTGCATCATTTCTGGAATTGGATGTAATTATTTCTTTCCTATGGGGTGTTGGAGAAAGGTGAGTCTACCCTCAACATCGTA
Organism: Delphinus delphis; assembly: GCF_949987515.2. Classification (NCBI taxonomy): domain Eukaryota; kingdom Metazoa; phylum Chordata; class Mammalia; order Artiodactyla; family Delphinidae; genus Delphinus; species Delphinus delphis. The sequence goes on along the minus strand of NC_082697.1, from coordinate 63,645,215 downwards.
CCATTTCTTGAGAAAAAGCAGAGAAACAAAGCAGTGGCATTAGCAATTCCTCTTCTATTGGGCTGTAATCAAGGCCATGACTTCAGACTGTGGCTCAAATACCTGATCATTTTTTTTATTCCAACAGCCTCTGGTTCAGGACACCCACTTAGCCCCGCTCCCTTCCTGGGAAGTCTCCCGCCGCCTAGTGATGGAATGAGGGATTGCACCCTCCCCTTGGCCCAGGATGGAGATCACAGAGGAAAGATCAGCCTAGGTGAGCTGAATACCGCCCTCCTTCCCACGCTGATAAAGCAGAGAGCAACGAAAATCACTGAGGTCGGAGTACTGCACTCAGCATCTGGGTGAGATGTCCACACCTCAATCTTCCCACATCTGGATGCCTGATGGAATTGTTTTCATGGTACATCTGGCTGGATAGATGTAACCACAGCCACCACTTCAAGCTCATGTTAACTGAACAGTTTTTCCCAACAAAACTAACTTCCTGGGGAGAAAAATGCATAAACATAACACACTTGTAATTTGTTAAATCCAAATAATCCTGATAAGCAAATTGCTCTTTTTATTGAGACTTTCTGTCTTATGCTAAGCACTGTGCTAAGTGTTTAGTATACAGTGTCTCATTTGCCTTTTTTTTTTTTTTTTAACAGCTCTGAAAGCTAGAGATGAAATTATTCCTGTGATGAAACTGAAGGTCAGGGAAGCTAAGACACTGTCCAGGTTCCCGCAAATGGTGTGTGACAGAACTGGGAGCTGAGTGCAGATCTTTCTGACCCCAAAGCCTGGAGCAGTCTACTGTGCTCTACTGCCTCAACCACACACACACACACACGCAGGAACACACACACATTTAAGGATGTAAAAGATCAGTTATTTAAGCTATTATCTATACAACAAACATAACCCCAAAGTAAAAATCTAGTGCTATTATAAGAGGACAAGTTAGTTATATGTAGGCAGGAGACAGTGGGCTACTGCTTATTACAATATGGAGACAATGGAATCTTTGAGGATTTGACTCACTAAAAATATTCCTTTAAATCAACAAATGCTAGCAAATAGAATCCAACAGCATAATAAAAGGATTATACACCATGGCCAAGTGGGATTTATCCCAGGAATGCAAGGGTGTCTCAATGTAAGAAAATCAGTCAGTCTGACACAGACTGATAGAACGAAGAAAAAACATGCAATCATCTCAGATGATAACGAAAAGGTATTTGACAAAATCCAACACCCTTTAATGATAAAAAGCTCATAAAACAAGGGATAAAGGAAACTTCCTCAACATAATAGAACGCATTTATGAAAAACCTACAGCTAACATCATACTCAATGGTGAAAGACTGAAAGCTTTTCCTCTAAGACGAGGAACAAGACAAGGATGCATGCTTTTACCACTGATATTCAACACTGTACTAGAAATTCTTGTCAGAGGAATTAGACAAGAAAAAGAAATGAAGGGCATCCAAATTGGAAAAGAAGAAGGAAAATTATCTCTGTTCACAGATGACATGAGCTTATACACAGAAAATCCCCAGAATCTACAAGAAAGCTATGGGGCTAATATAAAATTCATCAAAGTTTCAGGGGATAAAGCAAACACACGTTGAAATCTATACACTGCAATGAACAATCCAAAAAGGAAATTAAGAAAGCAATCCCATATACAATAGCCTCTAAAATAATAAAATACCTGGGAATAAATTTAACCAAGGAGGTAAAGACTTGTACACCGAAAACTACAAAATATTACTGAAAGTAATTAAAGAAGACCTAAATGAATGAAAAAATATCCTGTGTTCATGGATTGGAAAACTTAGTATTGTTAAGATGTCAATATATAGAAAGCGATGTATAGATTCAATGGCCTATCAAAATTATAAAGGCCTTTTCTGCAAGAATGAAAAAGCTGCTCCTCAGATTCATATGGATTTGCAAGGGGCTCTCACTAGCCAAAATAATCTTGAAAAATATGAATATTGGTGAACTCATACTTCCCCAAACTTACTACAAATCTATAGTAATTAAAATAGTGTGTTCCTGGCATAAGGATAGACATATAGGCCAATGGAATAGAACTGAGAGCCCAGAAATAAACCATCTATGGCCAATTGATTTTTGACAAGGGTGCCAAGTCTATTCAGTGGGGAAAGAATAGTCTCTTCAACAGCTGGTACTGGGACAACTGGATTTCCACGTGCAAAACAATGAAGTTGGATCCCAATCTCATACCTTAGACAAAAATTAACTCAAAATGGATCAATAACTAAATATGAGCTAAAACCATAAAACCCCTGGGAGAAAACATAGGGGTAGATATTTACGATCTTGGATTTAGCACCAGATTCTTAGATAAGATACCAAAAGCACTAGCAAGAAAAGACGTAAGTTGTGTCTTTTCTTGTGTGTGTGTGTGTCTGTGTGTGTGTGTGTGTCTGTGTGTATGTCTGTGTGTGTATGCATATCTCCAGGATTAGGGGAGGACAAACAACAAGAACAATAGGTTTTTAGAGCACCTTACTGAGATGAATCACAGTTCAGATGTGAAACAATGCCAAGAAGATGTGTAGGTCATTTTCAGTATATTGACATCTTAACAATATTTAGTCTTCCAATCAATGCACACAGGATGTTTTTGAATTTATTAAAATACTGAAACCTAGAGAGAATAAGTGATTTATTCAAGATCATACAAAAACATATGGGAAACTGTCAATTGGAACCCGGTTGAGTTCCCTTTCCCAGGACTCAAAGCTGAATTCTCTCTCCCGGGGAGTGCTAGGACAATTATTCATTTGTAATTTGTTATAATTCAGGCAAGTGTTGGTCTCTGGTTTCCCCTGTTCTTGAGAAGTGTAAACAGTGTGAGGAAAAGGTTGCAAAGAGAATGCTTAAACTACTGAGAATAAAATTGCTTTTTAGCATACTTCGGCACTTTAGAAGAATCCATTCATATATTAAGAATGAGTATGTTAATTGCAAGCTATTCTTGTGTATCCTTGAGGAATCTCTATCGGGCAAGCCTCATTTGAATTACTTTCTTCCTTCAACAAACATCCATACTTGAGACTTACTGATTTTTGGTACGGAGTCTGAAATACCAAGAATTTTTTGTAAAGACAAAGTGACGAAGGTGGAATGAGAAGGGAACGAATTAGCATTTACTGAATCTCTAATGTGCCAGGCAAGGGAGCCCTTGTTCTCAGCTCATGCCTTAAGCAAGTAGCGGTCAGCTCTTCAGCAGATTAGCCCCCTGAAAACAAATGGATCCAACTCCCCAACACAGTAAAAAGACAGGGATATTTTACTGGAGTCCCGTGGATGGTGAAGGGAGAGGTTTTACATCAGACACTGCATGCAGCATGAAAATCCCCTTCAGACGCCTGTTGGTTTTTTTTTCACCAAAATCTTCTCTCCTCGCCGGTTGCCTCATCTTTCTCTCCCCTCTTCCCCTAAAGCATTACAAAGAAATGTCTTCTGTCGTCCTGAGCAATTCAGCTGCGCCTCTAGATTGTAAACATCACTCGGGAGGATAAAAGCCAGGTTGTTAGCGGAACAGTGACGATCAAAACTATTTTTGCTGGTCATGTACCTGCATGCATGTGTACGTTTGTGCTAGGTGATTCTCACTTCACCTGGAATCACTTCCATTATCTCCTTTGCTCTTTAAAATAACCCTCGTCCCATTTTTATGGGAGAAAAGACAGAACAATTTGGTAACTTGTCTGAGGCTGCATACCTTGTCTGTGGGGGAAGCCGTGATGGACAGGCCTGATTCCAATATTCATGATGTGAAAGGCGGGTCCCAGAAATAGAAGGCCATGGAAAGGGCTTTCTTTTCTTTTCTTTTCTTTTTTTCTTTTTCTCTGCGGTACGCGGGCCTCTCACTGTTGTGGCCTCTCCCGTTGCGGAGCACAGGCTCCGGACGCGCAGGCTCAGCGGCCATGGCTCACGGGCCCAGACGCTCCGCGGCATGTGGGATCTTCCCGGACCGGGGCACGAACCCGTGACCCCTGCATAGGCAGGCAGACTCTCAACCACTGCGCCACCAGGGAAGCCCGAGGGCTTTCTTGATTGCCATAGCAGGGGGTGAATTCTTGTCTCTACCATATTGGACCTTCTTCAGTGGACCCGAAGTGAGTGCTGGCCAGCCATGTTACTCAAGAAACTTGTAGTTTAAGCAGAGTTAGCAAACTATAGTCAGTGGACCACCTCCAACTTGCTGCAGGTAAATAAAGTTTTACTAACACGTAAGAGGCCTGTTCCTTTACATATTGTTTATGACTGTTTTTGCACTACAGTGGCTGATTAGAGTAGTTGAGAGACTGAATGCTGTCTGGAGAAGGCGGCCTGGGGTCTCTGTCACAACTACTGAATGGGGCAAATGATTACTACCTGGCCCTATGCAAGAAGAGTGTACCACTTCCTGGTCTAGAGAGTTGACTGACAGATAAACTGGAAATTGAACACCAGAGCTCAGTGAGCTTTGGGACTTCCCTTGAGTGGAACTCTGTTGTAAAACCACTCACAAAGGATCAGCAGCCCTCCATTTCCCCATTCTCCACAATGTCCTTAAGACCTGGAAAATAACTCATTAATGAATCAAGTCAACATAGTAAGTTAGTACTTGCTATGTGCCAAGCTCAGTCATAGTGCTGTGGATAGAGCTGTTAGCGAAACAGACCGAAAAATGAGAGTGGAATGTGGGAGGGACAAAGGCCCCAGGGATGGGTGCCAAGGGAGAGCTTGGAGCAAGGTGCTAGATTGGGGGTGGGGGGGGAACGCAGGGACTGAGGCACGTCTTGGAGGCTCTTGGGCGATTTCATGCCAAGTAGAGTCGGAAGCCACTGAGAACTTTTAAGCAGAGTGGAAGGTGGCATGATCTGATCTAAAGTGGTCCCTCTGACCACTCTGTAGTGAATGGATTATTGCAGGCTGGGGGTGGGAGCAGGGAGAAAGGAGGATGCTTTTTGGCTAGTTATGAGGCATGAATTGGGGTTAGCTTGTGAAGGGTGGTAACAAGGGAGATGGAGAGAACCGTCTGGATTGGAGCTAGATCTGGAGTTAGAGCTAAGTGGACTCTAGGATGGTTAAAATACAGAGGGGATCCAAGCAAAGAAGCCCAAAGCTTGCCACGCCTCTCCAAAGAACTGAGGGTGGTGTGGCAAGTTGTAATGGGATTGATCATGATTCTTACCTGCTGCCCACCCACACGGGCAGGGTGGAGGCAGCAGGCAGCGCCCAGGTACCCCTGGAAACGAGGATGCCATTTTGTTCCCCACAGGCTCTTCACCACCACCCCCATACCCCCACTGCAGACACAGGCAGATGCAGCATCAAAATAAATGAATCGCCTTGTGCAGGGCAGCTGGCCTCCTCGCAAAAGGATGGATAGGACTGGTTAGAGAGAGCTTGACACTTGTGTTGCGGATCCATTAATGTCAGCCACAGGTTAATTCTGAGCAATTTCCAGGTAATCCAATAATTCATTAAACTGATGAAAACAAGTCTTTGGAAAATCGAGCCAGTGACAGATAGTAAGCCAATGATTTATTGTCTGGAGAGGAATAAGTGTCTTCTGTTCCATTCCTCAGTCTGTTGAGTGAATCGAAGTGTGCAGGAAGTACAAGATAGGTGTGAATTCCACTTAATGGGCATCGTTTCGGCCCAGCGTGGCGTGCCCTTCATACTGCTTGTTTCATCCAGTATTTAGGTGGAAGGAGGCATGACGTAGAAGGAAGATATGGATACTGGGATCAGGCAAAGCTGAATGTCTGCTCTGCCGGTTCCTGGCTTCTGTGACCTTGGGCGAGCCACCTCACACTTCTGAGCCTCCATCTGGTTCACCTCTTCAACTGGGGTCATAATATATTCTCTCCTGTACTCAGGGGTGGCTGTAGTAAATGAACATGATGGAGCACAGTGCCTAGAACATCACTGGGGACTCCATACATAGTAATGACAAAGGTGGGTGAGCTTTTCCCTTTAATGGACATACAACTCAGTGTGAACATTCATACTGTTGCTGCAAGAATGTTCAGAATGCTGACTTAGACCTGCAAGGACAGCAAAGTTTCCCAAGGTAAAGTCATTGGGAAAAAGTGGAAAATTAGAAGACTAGGAATATGAGTGATTGGATTTGGCGGGTGCTAGTGAATGGGAAGCAAAGGGTCCTAGGTTTGAATAGAAGAATTAGCGACGGACAACTTGGGACCTTCTTTCCAAGTGGCAGTGGAGGGGGTGAGTGGTGTGAAGGAAAGTGTCATGCTTAGAAAATGATATTGCAGTTGGTTTGATGTCTATATGGAGAAAGTAGTATCTAAACTTGGACTTATAACATCTTAGATGTAGAAGAAATCTCAGAAATGAGTGGAAGAAATCTCAGAAATGAATGGAAGAACTGATGTTCCTCAATCCTTGTAGTTTTGGCTATTCACCATCCTTTTCACCATCTGGTGACAGCATTTCTATATGCCTCAGGGGCCCACTCCTTCCAAGGTGCATACATATCCCATTTTCTGTATATGTCCTTTCATCTTTTACCAGTGTGAAGTCTGTCATAGCCATAGCAAGTCTAGAAAGGAATTGTGACCTTCCTCTGCTGAAAATACCTAAAAGCCACAAAGATGCCTGAAAAAGATGCTTACCATGGATTATCGTTACCATAAGTAGATCCCTACTCTAACAAAGTACATTTAGAGGTTTATGGGTATCTGTTGGAAATCTGTTAGAAAAACCCTAGTTTTTCTAGGAGACCATAGACCCCAAGAACCTTCAAGAGGAACTCTGAGCTCTGGCATCCTCACAGTGTGTATAAGGCTTTAACTTGGTTTGTCTTCTCAAAACTGAAAATTAGCTTGAAATCAGAGAAGGCCTGGAAATGCTTAGAGCATAATCCAACCCTGCCCCCACTCCACACACAATTTGGAGGTGTGTCCCTAAATATTCACCAGTTCTTCCTGTAAGAGCAGTATATTTTTCTGATCTACTGATGTTAGATTTATCCACATGACTTGCTCTGGCCAATGGCATATGAGTAGATGTAATGTAAACGATGTTCAAGCAAAAGTTTTAAGACTGTGTGTTTTTATCAGGTCTCTTGGGGCTTTGACAGGGACTGTTCCTTCAATCTGGGTCCTGAAATGAGAAGATATGTGGAAGAGAGCAGTAGCAGACCTGTGACTACCAGCATATAAAGAGATGGTGAAAAAAACCTAAGTTGTTGTAAGCCACTGAGATTTTGGGGTTGCTTGTTACACAGCATAACCTATTAAAGCTAACTGATACAGGAGGTAAGAGGGGTCATTGGCTAAAGAGCTGTTTGTTAAACATTTTAATAGAGGCCAGAGATTAGTTTCTCATGCTAAACTTAAACTTACTCCTATGGAATATTGATTGCTTCTACTCTTTCCACTGCTCTGGGAGTTTGGTGACCCAGTGGATCTGATTTTTCAGGCTGATTATGTGTGCATGTGAAGTGTGTGTGTGTGATGAAGCTTCCCAGACTGAGCTCATGTCAGAAGGACACTTGATCCTGCTTAAAGCCAGCATGGACTCAGCCTTTAGGAGCTGTGTTTCCCAAAGCGATTATAGGTAATCAGAAGTTCATTATTCAGGGGCTGATTATTCCACCTCATTTCTTCCTTTAGTATAGATCTAGACCATCTCATTTACATGAGCTCTACTCTTCAATTGTGACAGCAGGAAGCTAAGGGAGAAGCCCAAAGCCACTTCTCTGCCTGCTGACTCATTGCTGTGGCAGAAGTGAGCCATCAGTACCTGCCAGGCACTGTCTTGGCACTGATTAGATATGATCTAGTTTAATCTTTATGGCCATCCATGAGATAAGTGTTACTATCTCCATTTTTACGGATGACAAAACTGAGACTGATACGTTAAACCACTTGCCCAGAATCACACAACCGGTGGTAGAGCTGGAATATAGAATCAGGTATTTATCTGTGTTTTCATGACTTCAGTTAGTACCAAAAAAAATCCAAAACTGATTTAAATGAAGGATAAAGTCAAATGACATGAAAACAGTACCTATGTACCAGGTAGCAGTTGGGCTGGAGAGCTCCTATAATAATGTGATGGAAAAACGTGAAGCTAAGAGGCAAACTCACAAATCTGAGACCACAGGGAGAGGGAACAAGATAAACTAACAATGAGCACCAGTCTTTTATGTTTTTTGTCCACTGTATGTAAATTGGCTCCTTGAGAAGATCTTGCAGAAAGTGGCAGGAATAGAGGGTAAGCAGACTCTGTTTCTATCTTGGGAGGTTCCTCTTTCCTTCAACATGAAAAAGCAATAGGTTTTGTTTAACCCCCTAAACAGTTTACTCTTATACCTCATGCAATGTGAAACTGAGAAATGGGTGACGGTGTACTTTGAACAGTAATATTGTCCTCAGCTGGTGCTATTAGTGATGTGACAGAGGTATTTAATTAATTACCACTGATATATGTTTGTGCTAATTTATGAGACTGGTTAGCTTGCACATTGCATCTGAACTCTTGCCTGTCGAGAGAGCTTCCTGAATACAAAGCAATTCCTAACTTGAAGCTAAAGAAAGAATGAAAGAAATCCTAGAATATTGTAAGTTTGGCAAGTCCTGATGGGTGACTTCTCAGTGGTTCTCCACCAAGGGAGATTCTGTCCTCCACAAGGGACATATGGCAATGTCTGGAGACATCTATGGTTATCACAGTGGAGGTGGGAGTTCAGGGAGGGTTACTACTGGTATCTAGTGGGTAGAAGCCAGTGAAGCTGCTCAACATCCTACTGTGCACAGGACAGCCTCCACCACAAAGAATGATCTGGTCCCAAATGTCAGTAGTGTTAGGGTTGAGAAATCGTGACCTAGCTTACTACACCTGCTTTAACCAACATCCAGAGAGGGAAAGGGGCTCACTTGAGGTCACACAGCAACTTGACGGTAGAACTGGGCAGCAGAATGATCTGCAGTTGTTAGAAGCACAGACTCTGGAGTCCAAAGGTGTGGCTCCCAATCGTGGATATGACTCTCACTAACTTGGGAAACTTGGGCAAGTTACTTAGCTGTGCCTCAGTGACCTTGCCCAGAAAATTGAGATAATGTAGGCTTTTGAGGGTAATCCAATGAGGTAAAGCACGTATAGACTTGGCATAGGACGTGTGCTTTATTTATTGTTAGAATTCTGTACCTTCTTATCAGCAAGATTCACTGTAAGCTAAGATGCATTATTATAACGATTATAAATATAGGACAAGAAACGTCCATGCAAGCCTTGTTAGCTCCTTCTCTGTCCAGTGGGGGAGAGGCCTCTAAGTTACCAAGAACCACTTACTTCTATGGTGACTCTGGTCTCATGACCCAAGGAGGTGGCAATGGCTCTGAAGTGTGTATGCAACAGCACGGGAACATTTTTCGTCTTTAGTTTGATAACCTCAGCACTCCCACTCTCCTTTATAAAGTGGTGGACAGCATGGTGGGCTGAGTAATGCTCCTCCGCCCCCAAAAGATACCCAAGTCCTAATCCCTGGATCCAGTGAATGTTCCCTTATGCAGCAAGGGGAGCTTTGCAGCTCTGATAAGGATCTTGGAGGGGGTGGGGGATGATCCTGGATTATCTGGGTGGGTCCTACATGTAATCACTAGGGTCCTTATAGAAGGGAGGCAGGAAGGTCAAAGGAGCAACAAGATGAGCTGGTGATAGAGGCAGAGGGTGAAAAGGCCACATGATACAGGGCCACAAGCCAAGGAGTTGAGGACAGCCTCTAGAAGCTGAAAAAGGCAAGGGAGCAGACTCTTTCTCAGCGCCAACAGAAGAAACTAACTCTGCAGACACCGTGACTTTAGCCTGTAAGACTCACTTCAGACTTCTGACCTTCAGAACAGTACGAGAATACATTTGTTTGAAGCCACTCAATGTGTGGTCACCTGTTACAGAAGCAACAGGAAACGAATACAGAGGGCTGTTATGGGGAGGGAGGGCACAGCTGCCTAGGGGGCGAGACCCCCTTCTGGGGAGATGCTGACCCCTTCATACCTGAGGTTCAAGGTTATAGGATATCTCTGCTGACTCATGTGGTCCTGACTGAGGTCACCACAAACCATGAGAGCCGGGGTAGGAGTGAGCAGCTGGGAGACTCACCACAGAGGCAGGGAGAAGCTGGACTGGGGTTGGGGGCTGAGACCAGGCTGTCATTGGGGGGCAGGTTGGTTCTGTGAGAGTGTGAGGCCGTGGCTGAGACCTTTCTAGAACCAGATGCCCTGACACTGCATATGTAGGTTAGGAACCAAGGCCTCTGACATGAAAAACTTGGAACAGATGTTGTCCTAACAGGGGTGAGATGACTATAGATGGTGGACCTGAGAAACCCCGGCCTGGGGTGCTTGGGGTCAATGCCCAGCAAAAGCACAGGGTGGGCTTGTAATGACCACACCTGAACAGCATCACCATGAGGGCAGGAGATGCAGTGAGAGAGGAAGAAAAGGGAACCACACGTGGTTTCCAGCAAATTATCAGGTGAAGCTGAGGCGGACAGCATCCTCTCTTGCTATAAACATAGAGTTAGGCAGGATAACACATCATAAAAACATGAGGATACCCACCCAAACTTAAAAGCCAGAGAGGAAACTCACCAGGGGCCAGAAATGAAGAAAGAGATGAAAGAGATGGGCAGTGCCTGGGGGTTTGAGATCTGCTTATGGACTAGAAGGACTGGCCTGGGGTTTGAACCAGAATAAGAGAAGTGAACTCAGGCCGATGGAAGGCTGGGAGGATGCTGCCTGAAGTTTAGAGCAGTGGCACTCCTCGGAGTAACACTGCCTCTTGGGGGGCATGTGGGAGGATTTAGGGCGTTTTTATTTCTTTTTTACATCTTTATTGGAGTATAATTGCTTTACAGTGTTGTGTTAGTTTCTGCTGTATAACAAAGTGAATCAGCTATATGCATACGTATATCCCCATATCCCCTCCCTCTTGTGTCTCCTTCCCACCCTCCCTACCCCACCCCTCTACGTGGTCACAAAGCACTGAGCTGATCTCCCTGTGCTATGCAGCTCCTTACACCGGTCAGAATGGCCATCATGAAAAAAATCTACAAACAATAAATGCTGGAGATGGTGAAGAGAAAAGGGAACCCTCTTGCACTGTTGGTGGAATGTAGATGGATACAGCCACTATGGAGAACAGTATGGAGGTTCCTTAAAGAACTAAAAATAGAACTACCATACTACTTTGTCCCCCGCCCCACCCACCCACCCAGGGGACATGTGGCAGTGTCTGGAGACATCTGTGATTGCCACAGCGGTGGGGGAGGAAGACTTGCTCCTGGCACCTAGTGGGTGGAGGCCAGGATGCTGCTAACTTCCTAGTGCACAGAACAGACCCCCAACAAGGAATTGTTTGGCGCCCCATGTCAATAGGGCTGCAGTTGAGAAAGCCTCGTGTAAAGAGCAAATGTTGTGAGATCATGCTCGAAAAGAGCTGGCCTGACTCCTGGCTCACGGAAGGTGCTCAGGAATTAGAAACTTTTTTCTAGAGCTTAACCATCTGCTGGGGTAGCTGTTTCCAGACCTGGGGAATGAGCTGGGGCCTGGGAAGGAAGGGAACAACACTACCATCATTAAATGTTATTCTTTTTACCACCACTGTTGTTGTTATGGTTATTGCTAGTGACTGGTATTTGTTGAGATCCTCTGGAATCCTGTTTTCAGTGCTTTCCATGTAATGACCGACAACAACTCCACAAAGTTCCTGCAGTAGGTCTTATTATTACATCAGTTTCACAGAGAAGGAAACTGAGTGCCTGTCTTAATCTGTTCAGGCTGCTCTAACATGGAGGAAGTTCCCTGGAGTCCCTATTATAAAGGCACTAATCCTATTCGTGGGGGCTCCACCCTCATGACCCAGTCACCTCCCAAAGACCCCACCTCCTAATGCCATCACCTTGGGGGTTAGGTTTCACCTTATGAATTTTGAGGCGGGACACAAACATTCAGTCTCTAACAGTACCTGTACATGAGGGGCTGGTCACAGAGCGCTCATACATCTGCTGTTTACATAGCTGTTCACAGGGTTTTTTCAAAGTGCTTCTCTGAGGATTTCAATGCTCAGGAAACAAGATCCTCTCCTGATCCATTGGTGCTTCTCCAAATGATCATGGGACCTTCCTATGGGGTGGAGAGAGGAATTTAACATCTCAGTTACATCTCCCAGGGTTCAGAGAGGTTAAGTCATGTGCCTAAGGTCACACAGCTGGTAAGTGAGAGAGCTCTGCTTGTGACCACAGAGACAAATTCCACTCCAGAAGTCACAGGAACTGCTGATGTTCTGTTTGTCCTGGACCACATTCTGCGGGTAGCTAGGAGTGAGGGAGTGAGGCTAGGCGTATGCAAGGACCTGCTTGCATTCCAGCTGTAGTCTTTACTGCCTGAATCAGGCAGGTGGCTTTTAATCACCCACTACCTGTGGCACCCCCTGGGCTGTGAGAGATGCTTATTCCTCTCATCTTAATTAATTCTCAGCTGCTGTTTTTGTTTTTTATTCCCCCTGTTGACAAACTGAGTTTCTACACTACTTGTCTCAAACTTCCTTGGTTTCCCTGCAATGTCTAACATGTTATTGGGAAAAGAGAAAAAGAGGGAAACAAAGCATTTCTTCAGTTTTAAGCGTATATATATTTCAGTAGATGCTCATTTATTTCCAGATTTTGTATTTGTGAATTTGCTTACTCGCTACAATTTTTTCATCATCCCCAAATGAAAACTTGCAGTACTTTGGTGGTTATTTGCAGCCATGCACAGAGTTGCAAAAAATTCCAGTCATTCAACGTGCACATTCCCAGCTGATGTGCACGGCTTTGATGAGACAACCAGGCTTTGTTGTTGCAGTTCTCACACTGCAAACAAGTGCTCTTTTTGAAGTCTGTTTAGCACTACTGCTATTTGCTTTTTTGTCCTTTTTATTGGTGATTTCGCTGTTTAAAATGGTCTCCAAGTAAAGAGCTGAAGTGCTGTCTGGTGTTCCTAAGTGCAGTAAGGCTGGGACATGCCTTATGGAGAGAACAGCTAGATAACAGGCAGGGGTCATAGTGCTGCTGGCCCTGAGACCAACATTAATGAATCAACATTAATGAATCAACATTAATATTAAAAGCCTTTTAAACAGAAACACACTTAAAACAAAGTTCTGTATTGATTATTCGATGAAAATGCTGTGACCAGAGGTTTACAGGAACCTAACCTGTATTTCCCCTGAGAACAATGGTTCAGTGTTCGCTAAATCGGTGTTCTCAAAACTTTATGGTACATGACTCTTGTGAATAATGCACCTTTTTTGGTCTCAGTTTATGTTCCCAGCAGTCTGTAAGGTAGGTACGATTCCACTCAACAGTTGAAGACATTGCATCTCCGAGAGGCTTAGCAGGTTGCCTGTGGTCACACAAAACTAGAAATCAAACCCAGTTCTGCCAGAATGAATCATCCACGCTCTTTCTATAAAATTTTGCTGATTCTAGAATTTGCTGGTTGAATTGAATCATGTTGAACATTCAAAAGCACCTCATTGATGGCGTCAATGCAGAACGACTACAAAAAGAACCGTTGGCTTTGCAAAATGACCCACCTCCCGGAATGACTTTAAATGAAAAGAGTGTTCAAAATTCATTTACACAGTGGATTGTAGATATGGAAGGAGCACCAGGTCCCTTATATGAAGGGGAAAAATTTCAACTTCTATTTAAGTTTAGTAGTTGATATCCTTTTGACTCTCCTCAGAGATGACCACCAGAATTCTTTTTATGTTCGAACATGTAACAAGAATCCAAAGAAAACAAAATGGTGGTATCATGATGATACTTGTTGATGCCACTGTTATCATCCTCCTAGCAGAAGATAGTCCTACTGAGAAAATGAGCACTTTGATCATTCAGTCTTTGAACTTTAACCTTTGACTGGAAATGACCTATAGACAAAGAAGACTACTTCCTTTTACTGCATTTTTACTTGTGTGCATTCTGGGCGCATGTTGATCGCTGGTTTAGTCCAGGCAACTGACATGCTTTTATTAGTCATACAGTATTGATGCAGGTGTCAGGAAATGTCAAATATAATTCGATTTTTAATTTTTATTTTTTTAAGATTTTGGAAAAGTTCCAGGTCCTCATGTACTGTGCAATAACGATGACTGCCTTGGAGATTTTGGGACGTTCATTGCCGGCAACGGACGTTGTAACAGGAAAAATTTTCATCAACTCCTGCCACCCAATGATTAATGCATGATAGGGCCTATGAAATGAACTTATCCGTTAGAGTGGGATTATAAATAAAGTGAGGGATCCAGCGTTACTTTGAAAGCCACCCAACTGCTTATATTCGGATTCTATGCACTGTGAACCTAAGGTTAACAGCATGAATTAACATGCGTTTTTAAAGGACTGTAATGAAAGATCATTGCGTATTTATTGAATTGTTTATATCTGCTGTCAAATTGTTTTGACATGGACGGCTTTCAAGTAACATTGGCAGAGAGGTAGCATACGTTATCCCTCTGGTGAAAATGAATTCATCTGTTGTATATAGTTCCTCAATCTCTGAAGTAAAGGTAATATAGGGTATTGTAAAGTAAATATAGTATTTATAGTAAAGTAAAGGTAATATAGGGTATGAATGGTTTAATAAAGGCTTTATTTTGTAAGAAAAATGACAGTGATGATTAAACTGCTGCAGTCCATAATTTGGGCTTGTTATTTGTACATTAACGATTTTTTTCCCAAGTAGATTACACTCTGTTACTTCCTGCTAGCCATCAGCATTAAGCCCTGCTGCCTAAACACTATTTCATTTATTTATGTTTGGAAAATCCATAAACATTTTTGTCTGCAATTTTGTTTCTTTTGTTATGTTTTAAGTCAAGTTTGAACGTTACAATACTTTAACTGAAAAACTTTTGTCAAGTTTTTCCTTGTAAATTTTCTTTATTTGTAAGCATCATCTTGTCCTTCAATCCTGTACCCTAAAATAAGGAATACATTTTGACAGAGGCTTAATGTTTTAACAAAGGAGTGTGGACATTTTTATTTTAAAATTTAGGTAAAAGTACACTATAGAATATGGCATGTTTGCTTATTTGTCTCACACAACCATACAGTTTTGTTCTGGAGGGATTTGTTTTGTTTTGTTTTGCTTTGCTTTGTTGGTATTTAAGACTTTGCTTACAGCTAGATAATATTTTTCTACAGAAAAAAGTTTTTTTGAAGGGTCCAGCTCTCAGTACCATGTAAGTTAATGATACTTAACTAGGTTCTCTTTTTTAAAAAGCAATTAATGTATTTTATAAGTTATCTTTTCACATATGCAAAATCTGTTTCTACTACAACGTTACTTTTACTAATGCCTATTGTTGCACTCTTTTTGACATATCCTGCAGTGAATATATGAATCAATTTGGCCTTAAAAATGAAAGCCAGTTGGCTAAAAGGTTTGAAATATGTACCCCAGCAAAACCTTCCAATCAATAATTGGCAAAGAATATTTTACAAATTGTTTTTAATCTCTGTATAGATGACATTTTGTAGCTTTGTACATGTTAATTAAAAGTGTATAATTTTATACTCTAAAAGGATAATTGTTGAACTCAGGGGTGGGTAGACTTCTAAAATATGTCTGCTGTAGCAATAACTGGAAAAAAATTTTAAACTATGGCCAGCCACCAAACTGTGGACACTGTTTATACTGTTAGTTAGCAACTACCACTGTTTAAACTTAGAAGCATTTTGTTCTTGACTAGATGTACATAAGTTCTCACAGTAGTAGTCTCTACCAGTATTATTAATTGGCTGATTCAACCAAGACAAAAAAATGTTTTTTGGAATGCTTTGAACTACTCTTAGTTTTTAACTGCTTTTTAATATGAAAATTGCAGCTGTAAATTATGTATTTTTCATATTTTACATAACTGCTCTAAACTACTGATTCACTTGATCATTCTCTGGGTGGGGTAGGGGGTCTCTTTCCGTACTGCTGGTCCTCTTACTAAAACCCTTTTATAAAGAAATGACCTGTGACATTTATTCACCAAACGAATTAATATACCAGGTCAAAGATTAACAATGCTACTGTATAGATTAATAGGTCATACATAGCCTCAATTGAGTTTTTTAATACAAATAATAGTATTTTAACATACCTCTCTCTCTACATAGAGATACCGTACAATAAATTAAAATGACACAGAGGAAAGTAAAGGAAAACCAAATAATTTTGGTACATTTTATGGTTTAAGGAGAAGAAGATAGGATGAAATATCCTAAAATATAGAAGGACCAACCATTCAAAATTTGCAATCTGATAACACCTTATGCATTACTTCCTTGAACTTAGGAATCATTGAAAACTCCTGTACACTTAGATTTAATTAAGTTAATTTTAAATGTTAAGTTACATAATTGAAAGACATAAGATGTTTACCTGAGTCATTGCTTAAGAGAGGGCAATTAACAGTTTTGTAATAATAAAAAGAATATTTCTCTGTACTGCATTGCTGAATGACAACCAGAATAAGAAAGTGTACATGGGAACATGCTACTTCCCTCTTCCCTGCATTCCCTCTGTGAGGCACTGTCTGCTGCATAGGTCTACAGAATTATACCTTCAGATTTAGGACAATATGTACTCTCTTCTTTTTTATTTATTTATTTTAAGGTCATTCTTCCGGTTTGCCAAATTCTGTTAAGGCAGTGATACATTCAGTTCCTTATTTTGCATGAACTTGGTGTCCTTTCAAAAAAAAAATTATGTCAAGTAGGTAATTAATACCATAGATTTTAAAGAGAGAAACGGTTTTCAGTTTTTTAAGATAAATTTTTAAAAATGAATTTTATGGCTGTTCTCTTAAGGAATTTAATATTCATCTCTAAAGGACTTACTTGTACAACTTCCTCTTTTTTAGCTAGCAGGGAAATAAGGCTTTTTTTAAATCCTTGGGAGAAAATGCTAAAAATAGCTTTTATATAGAGTTCATCTGGAGAACGATTGTAATACTTATTGTTTTGACTAGGTATATAAATATTTGGTATAAAGTAACTAGAATAGTTTACTACTTTTTCCCTTCTGAAATTTTAACTATATGCAAAAATATATATCATTAGATTCCTGTGGTGGATAACAATTTCTTCAGATCTTAGAACAGGTATCTAGTGACTGCTTAATTGTTCCCAAATGAGTAATGATTTGAAAATGGTATGTAACCACATATTACTTGTTTCTGGTAATCAAGTCTTATTTTTTATAAAGAGCTGAGGCTTGACCATATGATTCTTTTCTGAGGATTCATTGTTATCAAAATCAGCTACTGCACTATTCTGTTATGCTAATGCCTTTGCATCACTAAAATCTGTGAAGAAGTTATCTTTTAAGCTGCACCTCCTGGCCCTAATCCTCTTTGCAGTCTTTATTTTAATTAATTAATTTATGTATTTTTGCGGTATGTGGGCCTCTCACTGTTGTGGCCTCTCCCGTTGTGGAGCACAGGCTCTGGACGCGCAGGCTCAGCGGCCATGGCTCACGGGCCCAGCCGCTCCGCGGCATGTGGGATCCTCCCGGACCGGGGCACGAACCCGTGTCCCTTGCATCAGCAGGCAGACTCTCAACCACTGCGCCACCAGGGAAGCCCTGCAGTCTTTATTTTTATTCCTCCTTTATTTTTCTTCCTTCCTGTCTACTCACAGATACCAATGGATCAGTCTTCAGTGTCCTTCTGACCTCTCAGTTTTTCTTCCCTCTTTCCTCCCTTCTTTCCTTCCTTCCCTTTCCTCTCTCTTTCCCTTTCTTGAGGTTAGGAAATCCAGAGAAGGAGGATTATTAAAATTATATCAGAAAAATATTTTAATAAAAAGACTCCATCCTACAAATAAAATAATTTCCGATACCTAATTTTAGTCCATCAGTAGATGGCTAAACTTGTTGAATAACTGACTACTTGATAAATAAGCTGTTGTTAGCTATAATTTAGTTCTTAAATGCTGGTATTGAGGGAATTTTGTTTACTTTTTGTATGTGACTCCTCTCTCAAAGCCTAATTATTGCCCAAATGAATTAAATTACTTATTTTGATGAAAGTGTTTTTCCATTTAAGTTTCTAAACCATTTTGTGATTTGGAACTATTTTCTAAAAATAATAATTTATGGGAGACTTCTACTTTCTCAGCATAAATTAAAGACAGACTTATATACACCATTATCATTAGAGGCCCATGGAATCTAAGCATGTACTTCAAACTTAGACCTCTGTCCTTCAAGTTGAAGTTCTGGTTCTGACTATGGTCCTGATAATTAAGGTGTTTATTGTGACTTTAATTCTCAAATGTTAGCACTGGGACTTATAGTTGGTGATGAATCTCCAAAATTATTACATGAATATCTTTCTTATGAAAAAATTTTTGTTAATAAAACAGTGTGATATCTGACGCCATTTTGAATATGTGGAAGGAATGTTTGAATAGAAGCAAGTACGTCTTCACATACCTAAAGAACTCGAGTTTTGCAAGTTGAGCGCAGCTGACTGTGAAAGGAGAAACAGTTCTTGTTCTATTTCTTGGCACATACACCATCAGGGTTTGGAAAAAAGTTTGCTCCTACAATAATTCTCAGAGCTGTTTTCTCAAAGGCAAAAGCACGCTTTCAGAACTCACCGGGCTGTGGCTTGTTAGGTGTGACTTCACTTGTCAGATTTCCTGGCACATCAAATTATTGAATAATCTCGCTTCTCTAATTAAAAACCTGAAACAGGACAAATAAAGAATTTGGTAGATTGTGTCAGATACCCTGGAAATGCAAGTCTCTTCATAGTTAATCACAGATTGTTTACATAACGCAAATTGATTGCCAAGCTCAAGGAACATAGTTATTTGAATAGATTATTAGGTCAGTTATCTAGTAGCCAAAAATCAGGTGCATGTTCGAGTCATAATGGATATGTTATTTTTAGTTGGTACCATTTTTCTCTCAATATTGAGAAATACAGATTGTGCATTTTATTAATAGGAATGGAAGCTCATGCTTGAAGATTTGCATAGGGCAGGTGTATGCATTTTATAAAATCAAGTTGTAAAATATGTAAAGCTACTGCTTTTTAAATAAAATATAAATATTGACAGATAAATCTATATATTATTTATTTTAAATACATGTATGAAACTTTTGTTAGTTGAAGATAAACTACATTGTGTGCTTTATGGAATTCAGTAACTTTTAATAATAAAGCAGTTGTCAATAAAAAAAGAAGCACCTCATTTTTTAAAATTTTATTTTATTTTTTTTGCGCTACGCGGGCCTCTCACTGTTGCGGCCTCTCCCATCGCAGACCACAGCCTCCGGACGTGCAGGCTCAGCGGCCATGGTTCACGGGCCCAGCTGCTCCGCGGCATGTGGGATCTTCCCGGACAGGGGCACGAACCCATGTCCCCTGAATCGGCAGGCGGACTCTCAACCACTGCGCCACCAGGGAAGCCCAGCACCTCATTTTTAAATTGGGGTACAGGTGACCTCGGAGATACTGTAGATTCAGTTCCAGACAAATGCAATAAAGTGAGTTATGCAATAAACTGAGCTACATGAATTTTTCGGTTTCCCGGCGCATATAAAATTTATGTTCCCACTGTATTGTAGTCTATTAAATGTGCAAAAGCATTATGTCTAAAAAAAAAGTTCATGCCTCAATTAAAATATACTTTATTGCTAAAAAGTGCTAACCATCACCTGAGCCTTCAGTGAGTCATGATAGCGTCAAAGATCACGGATCACAGGTCATCATAACAAACATAGTAATAATGAAAAAGCTTGAACTATTGCGAGAATTACCAAAATGTGACACACAGACACGAAGTGAGCAAATGCTGTTGGGAAAATGGTGCTGATAGACTTGCTTGATGAAGAAATGCCACAAACCTTCAATTTATTTTTAAAAAATCTGGGAAGTGTGATAAAATGAAGCACAATGAAATGAGGGACGCCTGTAGCTTTTTATTGTTTCCATCTCTTCCCACTGCAGAAGGAGGTAGTTTATAGGGTGATGAGCTCAGGCAAAACAAAACACCCCAAGACAAGACAAAATTCCTAGTGCCTTGGGAGAAGCAAAGTAAAAGTTTAAATATACCTTTTTAATCTAGAAGAGAGGGTGAACCTTAAATCAGTAAAACCACTGCATTTTTGCCTATTGATTTCTTTCTTTTTTTTAATAGATCTTTGTTGGAGTATAATTGCTTCACAATACTGTGTTAGTTTCCTATTGATTTCTTTGTTTCAGTTAGCAAGACTTTTTTTTTAGGTTAGTTAGGCTCTTTTATAAGTTTTTATATTGAGATTTTTATGCTTTCATTTGTTTTGCTTTGAGCACCTAATGATTTCTTTTTACTGTCTTTTATGTCTGATCTGCCCCGAACAGTCATAAGAATGGCCCATAAACTAGTTCCTCCAGCAATCCATGCATTGCTGTCTGAAACTTTATAAAGGAGAGGGTCATGTGACTCACAAGTCATCTGAGGACACCCTGCCCCATTTCCTTACAATTGACACAAGCCCCCTATCCCCCACTCAGCTGGAAAATTTAATCTCTGCTCCAAGATTTCTGCAGATTCCAGGGTCGTATATTCTTAAGGTTACCTCTAGTTCTAACTTCCTGTTAATCTCACCACAGTCTCATTCTGAGGAGGGCTATGCAGATATGGACACCATAAACTTTTCCTTAATTTTCTGTGTCCAAAATTCACAAAAGACATTTATTTGGTGTGTGTCTTAAAAGAAAGTTTAAGGTGATGGATGACTTCTACCCAGCACACAACTTGAAAACTGATTTTTAGGCACACGAGATCTAAAAAATCCTTCAGCTATTCCTGTTTCTTTTTTTTTTTTTTAAATTCACCATTTCTGGCTTCTTTGCTGGATTTATTGTGACTTTTCCCTTTTCCTCTGTCTCTCACTTTTCCCAACCCAAAATGTCTGGAATACAAAGCTGGTCATCTATCTCTTTCTCTTTTTTTTTTTTTTTTACTATCTTTCTACACTTAAATCTTATTATCAAGATGTCTTTCTAAAAAAGACAGGATCCTCTAAAGAGTATTTTCATGCCAGCTATAAAAATAACATTTTTAACTCCCTTTTTATGGAGTGGAAGCTTCATAGAAGGGAGGACTGGATGAGTTTACCAGGGATTTAAAGAATCAAGACCATGAAAGTGAGTCGGAAACACTACCATGGAAGAAAAATTGGATTTTGCATCTTTGTCTCTGTTTGACATTCTGCCCACGGCAGTTCTTATACTGATTGTTCACTTCTCTAAGAAGAATGTAGGTTCCACTCCCAGCCTCAGACGATGTCACTTGCAAAGAAAGATGGCCAAATTCACTTCAAAATGATGGGACTGCATAGAAAATATGAGCAGGTGGGATCGGTGTGATTAGCCCATTTTTGGTGCCCATTTTCTCACCATTTCCCAGATCTGTGGGACAGATTTTATTGGAGAAGACCTACTCCTTCATTTCAAGTAACAATATTAACTCCAATAATCACCAATACTTACTTAGGGTTTACTGTATGAGTGTTTCCCATTATTTGATGATATTATTTTACTCATTGATCTTCACCATGAACCAACAAGGCAGGCATTATTTTCATCCCCATTTTACAGATGAGGAACTGAGGCAGAGACGTCATCCAAGGTGGTTACAAACCAAGGCAGTTTGGCTCCAGAACCCATGTTCTTACCCGCCATGCTGCTCAGTCTCTCTCTGATTTCACAAATAGTAATGCCAGGGGACTGCTGAGCCCAGTGGCTCAACACACAGTGATTGGAACACCAAGGTCATACGTTAAATCCTGCCAGATCCTTCAAGCATCAGCCCAAATGCCACATCCACAGAGCAGTCTTTCCCATACCAGGATCATTTCCTCTGTCTCATTCTCACTGGTCCATCTGCTGTTTAGTACATAATTGCTAAGTAATTATCTGTGCAGTTAATACTTTATCTCCTCAGCTAAAATGCAATCTCCATGCAAACAGGGATCACCTCTCTGTCACCACTGCCTTTCCAATACTCAGCAGAGTGTTTGACACATAGTGTGGCTTCAACAAATATTGGCTTAAAGGATGCATGAACAAGAATGGACACAGAAGTGCATAATTCCAACTCCTTCCAGAGCAGGGCTTCGCAGATTCCACACTAAGCAGAGAAAAGAACACTTTCTTAATGGTTGAATTTTACTAATAACCCCAGCTTATTATGAGATTACACTTTTGCAGGTTAAGTTCTTTGGGAACGAACATAGCAAGGAAGGGTTTATTTAATGATAGCAGCTATCATTGGGAAGTACATATTATACACAGGTGCTGTGCTAAATGTTTCATACCATTATCTTACCTGGTTCTTATAACCCCGTGGTTGACAGAGGCCCAGAGGACTTAGTAACTTGACCAAGGTGACATCACTGGCAGGAAGGCCTGGGACTTGAACCCCGGCAGGTCTGGCTGATGGCAAAGCCCTTGCTCTCTGTCACCCAGTTATAAGAATACATTAGCGCTCTTGCCGCCTTATTTTTACAAACATTTCTCCATGCTCCAACACACATTTACATTCACGGAGTCTTCTAGAAGACACAAATGCGGATCCCTGTGCATGGAACAGTGCCTGGCACTTAAAAATGTTTGTTGAATAGATGAATGGTTAGAAAGGCCTTACTTACTTCATTGTATTGAATATGTTATTAAAATAAAGTTCCCACTGTTTATGAAAGGGTGTCTACTTTTTTTTTTTTTTTTTTTTTTTTTTTTTGCAGTACGCGGGCCTCTCACTGTTGTGGCCTCTCCCGTTGCAGAGCACAGGCTCCGGACGCGCAGGCTCCGGACGCGCAGGCTCAGCAGCCATGGCTCATGGGCCCAGCCGCTCCATGGCATGTGGGACCTTCCCGGACTGGGGCACGAACCCATGTCCCCTGCATCGGCAGGCGGACTCTCAACCACTGCGCCACCAGGGAAGCCCAGGGTGTCTACTTCTTATCTATTTTTTGTCTGTTTCTAAAGCAATCAGTTTTTTTTGTTTTGTTTTGTTTTGTTTTGTTTTAACATCTTTATTGGGGTATAATTGCTTTACAATGGTGTGTTAGTTTCTGCTTTATAACAAAGTGAATCAGTTATACATATACATATGTTCCCATATCTCTTCCCTCTTGCGTCTCCCTCCCTCCCACCCTCCCTATCCCACCCCTCCAGGCTGTCACAAAGCACCGAGCCAATATCCCTGTGCCATGTGGCTGCTTCCCACTAGCTATCTACCTTACTACGTTTGTTAGTGTGTATATGTCCATGACTCTCTCTCGCCCCGTCACAGCTCACCCTTCCCCCTCCCCATAACCTCAAGTCCGTTCTCTAGGAGGTCTGCGTCTTTATTCCTGCCTTACCCCTAGGTTCTTCATGACATTTTTTTTTCTTAAATTCCTTATATATGTGTTAGCATACGGTATTTGTCTTTTTCTTTCTGACTTACTTCACTGTGTATGACAGACTCTAGGTCTATCCACCTCATTACAAATAGCTCAATTTTGTTTCTTTTTATGGCTGAGTAATATTCCATTGTATATATGTGCCACATCTTCTTTATCCATTCATCCGATGATGGGCACTTAGGTTGTTTCCATCTCCGGGCTATTGTAAATAGAGCTGCAATGAACATTTTGGTACATGACTCTTTTTGAATTTCGGTTTTCTCAGGGTATATGCCCAGTAGTGGGATTGCTGGGTCATATGGTAGTTCTATTTGTAGTTTTTTAAGGAACCTCCATACTGTTCTCCATAGTGGCTGAACCAATTCACATTCCCACCAGCAGTGCAAGAGGGTTCCCTTTTCTCCACACCCTCTCCAGCATTTATTGTTTCTAGATTTTTTGATGATGGTCATTCTGACTGGTGTGAGATGATATCTCATTGTAGTTTTGATCTGCATTTCTCTAATGATTAATGATGTTGAGCATTCTTTCATGTGTTTGTTGGCAGTCTGTATATCTTCTTTGGAGAAATGTCTATTTAGGTCTTCTGCCCATTTTTGGATTGGGTTGTTTGTTTTTTTGTTATTGAGCTGCATGAGCTGCTTGTAAATTTTGGAGATTAATCCTTTGTCGGTTGCTTCATTTGCAAATATTTTCTCCCATTCTGAGGGTTGTCTTTTGGTCTTGTTTATGGTTTCCTTTGTTGTGCAAAAGCTTTGAAGTTTCATTAGGTCCCATTTGTTTATTTTTGTTTTTATTTCCATTACTCTAGGAGGTGGGTCAGAAAGGATCTTGCTGTGATTTATGTCATAGAGTGTTCTGCCTATGTTTTCCTCTAAGAGTTTGATAGTTTCTGGCCTTATATTTAGGTCTTTAATCCATTTTGAGCTTATTTTTGTGTATGGTGTTAGAGAGTGATCTAATCTCATACTTTTACATGTACCTGTCCAGTTTTCCCAGCACCACTTATTGAAGAGGCTGTCCTTTCTCCACTGTACATTCCTGCCACCTTTATCAAAGATAAGATGTCCATATGTGCATGGGTTTATCTCTGGGCTTTCTATCCTGTTCCATTGATCTATCTTTCTGTTTTGTGCCAGTACCATACCATCTTGATAACTGTAGCTTTGTAGTATAGTCTGAAGTCAGGGAGCCTGATTCCTCCAGTTCCTTTTTTTGTTCTCAAGATTGCTTTGGCTATTCGGGGTCTTTTGTGTTTCCATACAAATTGCGAAATTTTTTGTTCTAGTTCTGTGAAAAATGCCAGTGGTAGTTTGATAGGGATTGCATTGAATCTATAGATTGCTTTGGGTAGTAGAGTCATTTTCACAATGTTGATTCTTCCAATCCAAGAACATGGTATATGTCTCCATCTATTTGTATCATCTTTAATTTCTTTCATCAGTGTCTTATAATTTTCTGCATACAGGTCTTTCGTCTCCTTAGGTAGGTTTATTCCTAGATATTTTATTCTTTTTGTTGCAATGGTAAATGAGAGTGTTTTCTTGATTTCACTTTCAGATTTTTCATCATTAGTATATAGGAATGCCAGAGATTTCTGTGCATTAATTTTGTATCCTGCCACTTTACCAAATTCATTGATTAGCTCTAGTAGTTTTCTGGTAGCATCTTTAGGATTCTCTATGTATAGGATCATGTCATCTGCAAACAGTGACAGCTTTACTTCTTCTTTTCCGATTTGGATTCCTTTTATTTCCTTCTCTTCTCTGATTGCTGTGGCTAAAACTTCCAAAACTATGTTGAATAAGAGTGGTGAGAGTGGGCACCCTTGTCTTGTTCCTGATCTTGGTGGAAATGCTTTCAGTTTTTCACCATTGAGGATGATGTTTGCTGTGGGCTTGTCATATATGGCCTTTATTATGTTGAGGAAAGTTCCCTCTATGCCTACTTTCTGCAGGGTTTTTATCATAAATGGGTGTTGAATTTTGTCAAAAGCTTTCTCTGCATCTATTGAGATGATCATATGGTTTTTCTCCTTCAATTTGTTAATATGGTTTATCACATTGATAGATTTGCGTATATTGAAGAATCCTTGCATTCCTGGAATAAACCCCACTTGATCATGGTGTATGATCCTTTTAATGTGCTGTTGGATTCTGTTTGCTAGTATTTTGTTGAGGATTTTTGCATCTATGTTCATCAGTGATATTGGTCTGTAGTTTTCTTTCTTTGTGATATCCTTGTCTGGTTTTGGTATCAAGGTGATGGTGGCCTCGTAGAAGGAGTTTGGGAGTGTTCCTCCCTCTGTTATATTTTGGAAGAGTTTGAGAAGGATAGGTGTTAGCTCTTCTCTAAATGTTTGATAGAATTCGCCTGTGAAGCCATCTGGTCCTGGGCTTTTCTTTGTTGGAAGATTTTTTTTTTTTTTTTTTTTTGCGATACGCGGGCCTCTCACTGTTGTGGCCTCTCCCGTTGCGGAGCACAGGCTCCGGACACACAGGCCCAGCGGCCATGGCTCACGGGCCCAGCCGCTCCGCGGCATGTGGGATCCTCCCGGACCGGGGCACGAACCTGTGTCCCCTGCATCGGCAGGCGGACTCTCAACCACTGCGCCACCAGGGAAGCCCTGTTGGAAGATTTTTAATCACAGTTTCAATTTCAGTGCTTGTGATTGGTCTGTTCATCTTTTCTATTTCTTCCTGATTCAGTCTTGGCAGGTTGTGCCTTTCTAAGAATTTGTCCATTTCTTCCAGATTGTCCATTTTATTGGCATAGAGTTGCTTGTAGTAATCTCTCATGATCTCTTTTATTTCTGCAGTGTCCGTTGTTACCTCTCCTTTTTCATTTCTAATTCTATTGATTTGAGTCTTCTCCCTTTTTTTCTTGATGAGTCTGGCTAGTGGTTTATCTATTTTGTTTATCTTCTCAAAGAACCAGCTTTTAGTTTTATTGATCTTTGCTATTGTTTCCTTCATTTCTTTTTCATTTATTTCTGATCTGATTTTTATGATTTCTTTCCTTCTGCTAGCTTTGGGGTTTTTTTGTTCTTCTTTCTCTAATTGCTTGAGGTGCAAGGTTAGGTTGTTTATTCGAGATGTTTCCTGCTTCTTAAGGTGGGCTTGTATTGCTATAAACTTCCCCCTTAGAACTGCTTTTGCTGCATCCCACAAGTTTTGGGTCGTTGTGTCTCCATTGTCATTTGTTTCTAGGTATTTTTTGATTTCCTCTTTGATTTCTTCAGTGATCACTTCATTATTAAGTAGTGTATTGTTTAGCCTCCATGTGTTTGTATTTTTTACAGATCTTTTCCTGTAATTGATATCTAGTCTCATGGCGTTGTGGTCAGAAAAGATACTTGATACAATTTCAATTTTCTTAAATTTACCAAGGCTTGATTTGTGACCCAAGATATGATCTATCCTGGAGAATGTTCCATGAACACTTGAGAAAAATGTGTATTCTGTTGTTTTTGGATGGAGTGTCCTATAAATATCAATTAAGTCCATCTTGTTTAATGTATCATTTAAAGCTTGTGTTTCCTTATTTATTTTCATTTTGGATGATCTGTCCATGGGTGAAAGTGGGGTGTTTAAGTCCCCTACTATGAATGTGTTACTGTCGATTTCCCCTTTTATGGCTGTTAGTATTTGCCTTATGTATTGAGGTGCTCCTATGTTGGGTGCATAAATATTTACAATTGTTATATCTTCTTCTTGGATCGATCCCTTGATCATTATGTAGTGTCCTCTTTGTCTCTTTTAATAGTCCTTATTTTAAAGTCTATTTTGTCTGATATGAGAATTGCTACTCCAGCTTTCTTTTGGTTTCCATTTGCATGGAATATCTTTTTCCATCCCCTTACTTTCAGTCTGTATGTGTCTCTAGGTCTGAAGTGGGTCTCTTGTAGACAGCATATATGAGGGTCTTGCTTTTGTATCCATTCAGCTAATCTGTGTCTTTTGGTGGGAGCATTTAGTCCATTTACATTTAAGGTAATTATCGATATGTATGTTCCTATTCCCATTTTCTAAATTGTTTTGGGTTCGTTATTATAGGTCTTTTCCTTCTCTTGTGTTTCTTGCCTAGAGAAGATCCTTTAGCATTTGTTGTAAAGCTGGTTTGGTGGTGCTGAACTCTCTCAGCTTTTGCTTGTCTGTAAAGGTTTTAATTTCTCCATCAAATCTGAATGAGATCCTTGCTGGGTAGAGTAGTCTTGGCTGCAGGTTTTTCTCCTTCATCACTTTCAGTATGTCCTGCCACTCCCTTCTGGCTTGTAGGGTTTCTGCTGAGAGATCAGCTGTTAACCTTATGGGGATTCCCTTATGTGTTATTTGTTGTTTTTCCCTTGCTGCTTTTAATATGCTTTCTTTGTATTTAATTTTTGACAGTTTGATTAATATGTGTCTTGGCGTATTTCTCCTTGTATTTATCCTGTATGGGACTCTCTGTGCTTCCTGGACTTGACTAACTATTTCCTTTCCCATATTAGGGAAGTTTTCAACTATAATCTCTTCAAATATTTTCTCAGTCCCTTTCTTTTTCTCTTCTTCTTCTGGAACCCCTATAATTCGAATGTTGGTGCGTTTAATGTTGTCCCAGAGGTCTCTGAGACTGTCCTCAGTTCTTTTCATTCTTTTTTCTTTATTCTGCTCTGCAGTAGTTATTTCCACTATTTTATCTTCCAGGTCACTTATCCGTTCTTCTGCCTCAGTTATTCTGCTATTGATCCCATCTAGAGTATTTTTAATTTCATTTATTGTGTTGTTCATCGTTGCTTGTTTCATCTTTAGTTCTTCTAGGTCCTTGTTAACTGATTCTTGCATTTTGTCCATTCTATTGTCCATTCTATCTCCAAGATTTCGGATCAACCTTACTATCATTATTCTGAATTCTTTTTCAGGTAGACTGTCTATTTCCTCTTCATTTGTTAGGTCTGGTGCATTTTTATCTTGCTTCTTTATCTGCTGTGTGTTTTTCTGTCTTCTTATTTTGCTTATCTTACTGTGTTTGGGGTCTCCTTTTTGCAGGCTGCAGGTTCGTAGTTCCTCCTGTTTTTTTTTTTTTGTTTTTTTTTGTTTTTTTTTTTTTTTTGCGGTACGCGGGCCTCTCACTGTTGTGGCCTCTCCCGCCGCGGAGCACAGGCTCCGGACGCGCAGGCCCAGCGGCCATGGCCCACGGGCCCAGCCGCTCCGCGGCATGTGGGATCTTCCCGGACCGGGGCACGAACCCGTGTCCCCTGCATCGGCAGGCGGACTCTCAACCACTGCGCCACCAGGGAAGCCCCCTCCTGTTTTTGATGTCTGTCTCCAGTGGCTAAGGTTGGTTCAGTGGGTTGTGTAGCTTCCTGGTGGAGGGGACTAGTGCCTGTGTTGTGGTGGATGAGGCTGGATCTTGTCTCTCTAGTGGGCAGGTTCACGTCTGGTGGTGTGTTTTGGGGGTGTCTGTGGCCTTATTATGATTTTAGGCAGCCTCTCTGCTAATGGGTGGGGTTGTGTTCCTGTTTTGCTAGTTGTTTGGCATAGGTTGTCCAGCACTGGGCTTGCTGGTCGTTGAGTGAAGCTGGGTGCTGGTGTTAAGATGGAGGTCTCTGGGAGATTTTCGCCATTTGATATTATGTGGAGCTGGGAGGTCTCTTGTGGACCAGTGTCCTGAAGTTGGCTCTCCTACCTCAGAGGCAGAGCCCTGACTCCTGGCTGGAGCACCAAGAGCCTTTCATCCACACGGCTCAGAATAAAAGGGAGAAAAAGTAGAGGGAATTAGTAGAAGTATGAGGGAAGAAAGAAGGAAAGGAGGGAAGGAAGGAGGGAAGGAAGGAAGGAAGGAAGAAAGAAAGAAAGAAAGAAGCAAAGAAGGAAAGAAGGCAAGAAGGAAAGAAAGGAGGGAGGGAGGGAGGGAGGAAGGAAGGAAGGAGGGAAAGAAGGAAAAACAGAAAGAAAGAAGATACAGTAAAAATAAAATAGTAAAAATAAAATAAAGTATAATAAAGTTATTGAATTAAAAAATTCTTACTTAGGAAAAAAAAAGAAAAAAAAAAAGGGACGGATCGAACCTTAGGACAAATGTTGGAAGCAAAGCTATACAGACAAAATCTTACACAGAAGCATACACATACACCCTCACTAAAAGAGGTAAAGGGGGAAAAATCATAAATCTTGCTGTCAGAGACCACCTCCTCAATTTGGGATGATTCGTTGTCTAAAGGAGGGAAGGAAGGAAGGAAAGAAAGAAAGAAAGAAAGAAAGAAAGAAAGAAAGAAAGAAAGAAAGAAAGAAAGAACGAAGGTAAAGTATAATAACGTTATTAAAATTAAAATTGATTATTAAGAAAAAAATTTTAAGAAAAAACCATGGACGGATAGAACCCTAGGACCAATGGTGGAAGCAAGACTATACAGACAAGATCTCACACAGAAGCATACACATACACATTCACAAAAAGAGGAATAGGGAAAAAAATCATAGATCTTGCTCCCAAAGTCCCCCTCCTTAATTTGGGATGATTGGCTGTCTATTCATGTATTCCACAGATGCAGGGTATATCAAGTTGATTGTGGAGCTTTAATCCGCTGCTTCTGAGGCTGCTGGGAGAGATTTCCCTTTCTCTTCTTTGTTCTCACAGCTCACAGGGGCTCAGCTTTGGATTTGGCCCTGCCTCTGCGTGTAGGTCGCTGGAGGGCGTCTGTTTTTTGCTCAGACAGGACGGGGTTAAAGGAGCCGCTGATTCGGGGGTTCTGGCGTACTGAGGCCGGCGGGGAGGGAGGGGCACGGAATGCGGGGCGGGCCTGCGGCGGCAAAGTCCGGCGTGACTTTGCACCAGCCTGAGTCCCGCCGTGCGCTCTCCCGGGGAAGTTGTCCCTGGATCCCGGGAACCTGGCAGTGGCGGGCTGCACAGGCTCCGCGGAAGAGGGGCGCGGAGAGTGACCCGTGCTCGCACACAGGCCCCTTGGTGGCGGCAGCAGCAGCCCTAACGTCTCCCGCCCGCCTCTGGGGTCCGCGCCTCCAGCCGCGGCCCGCGCCCGTCTCTGGAGTCCGCGCTTTCAGCCGCGGCTCGCGCCCGTCTCTGGGGTTCGCGCTTTTAGCCGCGGCTCGCGCCCGTCTCTGGAGTTCCTTCAAGTAGCGTTCTTAAACCCCTCTCCTCACGCACCAGGAAACAAAGAGGGAAGAAAAAGTCTCTTGCCTCTTCGGCAGGTGCAGACTTTTCCCCCGGACTCCCTCCCGGCCAGCCGCGGCGCACCAACCCCCCCAGGCTATGTTCAAGCCGCCAACCCCAGTCCTCTCCCTGCGCTCCGTCTGAAACCGAAACCCGAGCCTCAGAGCCTCAGCTCGCAGCCCCGCCCGCCCCGGGCGGGTGAGCAGACAAGCCTCTCGGGCTGGTGAGTGCCGGTCGGCACCGATCCTCTGTGCGGGAATCTCCCCGCTTTGCCCTCCGCACCCGTTGCTGTGCACTCCTCCGCGGCTTCGAAGCTCCCCCCTCCGCCTCCCGCAGTCTCCGCCCGCGAAGGGGCTTCCTAGTGTGTGGAAACTTTTCCTCCTTCACAGCTCCCTCCCACTGGTGCAGGTGCCGTCCCTATCCTTTTGTCTCTGTTTATTCTTTTTTTCTTTTGCCCTACCCAGGTACATGGGGAGTTTCTTGCCTTTTGGGAGGTCTGAGGTCTTCTGCCAGCGTTCAGTAGGTGTTCTGTAGGAGTTGTTCCACGTGTAGATGTATTTCTGGTGTATCTGTGGGGAGGAAGGTGATCTCCGCGTCTTACTCTTCCGCCATCTTCAATCCAGCCAAGCAATCAGTTTAACCAAGTCTTCTGTCAGCTGAGCTTCTGCCGTCTCATGCCTTCCACACTTTCCCTTTAATCTAAACCACTTACCAAGATATTTTCCCCAAGATGAGACAGTCTCCTCTCAACTAAGGCAAATTCATAGTAAAATACCCACCCCTCATATATACATTCTTTCATTTAGTTGAGACCATCTCCTCCATTTTACCAATGGGGAAAAATGAAGCTGGTCCAGTATGTCTCTTAATTAAAGCTTTGTAATAGACACACTTTTTTGCAGCAAACTCTTTTCTGTATTTCTTTTGCAAGCCATGGGAGTGGGTATGAAGTCTTCCCCTAGCAATGCAGGCAGGATGATGCTTTCTGATGCTCTTGGTTTCCTCTTGGGGTGAAGATAATGCTCTGAAACGCTCTACCCCCCTGACTGCTGCTTTGAGACAGTGGGTTTGAGCCAAGAAAATCTATTCAGCCGTTTGCTAGCTCCAAAAACAGCATCAGTGAGATAGAAGGCCTCAAGCTACAGGGCCGAAAATGTGGATCTGAACATTCTGGTGCTTCTATTTTCAGAAGTGCAGCGGGATAAACGGCACCCACAGGTTCTGGAAAGAAAATCTGCAAAAGAACAATGAAAATAGCTCTTGCTGTTGGTCCCCTCCCCCATCCCTGACTCCAGCCTGGGCCAGGGAGGGACTTAAGTGAGCGAGGAGAAAACAGAGCGGGCCACCAGTGGAAAGTAACTTCTCATCCTGAGTGGCCCCGTGAGGCAGGATGTGTTCTTTAAGGGACTTACTCCTTCTGTGATGAAATCAATGTAGATAGACTACTCTCTCCAAAGAGATCTTCTGTCTGAGCTGAATACTTCTGGGAGAAAGAAAGCCACAGAAGAATACAATGGCAGTGTCAATTCTTTGCTCCCCGGCTGTAAAAACCTGCATTTGAAAGCTATATAGTATAGTCTTGGGAACTTGCACAGAGTAGCTGAGTATCCTTTGTAGGTTGCAAGAATGTCTGACGAGTATAATGTCTGTTTGGGTACTTGTGCCCCTTCTGGAAAACAGGGTCACTGGGGGAAGAGGCTCTGGCTCGCTCATTTCTGAATCCAAGTTGCACTGAGCACAGGGCCAGACAAATAGGACATGGTCATCAGGGAGGGAGGGTGGAAGGACCAGGGAGAGGGACCAGATTTGTAGAATCAGCCTGGGAGCCTGGCTCCTCGTCACTTCCTTTGTTGATCCTTCAACCTTTAAACCAGAGGACTGAGCTTTTTTTTTTTTTTTTCTGTGGCTTGGACCCCTTCAACAGGCAGATGAAGCTTGTGGATATCTTCTAAGAATAATGATTTTTTTAAAAAATCCATAAAATGTATTGCCTTTTCAAAGAAACGAATTTCACTGAAAATAGTTATCAAAATATTTAATAACACTAATGTGTGAAATGGTAATATATGGGTTTCTTTATTAACACATTAAAGAAAAAGTTCCAGTGGCAGGTCTAAAGACTTCATAATGTTTAAATAGTGATAAGTGTAAATGATATTTTGAAATATTGGCAACACTTATAACATGATAATTAGCTATGATTCGTATTGGTGACATGGTCACAATACTCTAATACTTAATGCTGCTGTGGTTTATTCCCTCATTCATTATTGAGGGACATATCAAATTTCAGTTAGGAGTCAGTGAAAATGAAGACGCTTTTTATTTTTCCCCTCTGAGTTCATGGCCTTCCTGGCTAGAAGCCTCTGCTTTCAACACTGCTGTGGTCCTGGGGCAATTCCTCAGAGCTTTTCTCTGCTTTGTCTGTGTTCATCCCCTCCGCCGTATCTTCTACTCCCATGGGTTTCAAAGTAAGTTGCTGATTCTCAAATTTCTGCTTCCAAACCTGGATGTCTCTGCCGAAACTCCTTCAGTAGTTCTGCAGGTGTCTTGTTGGCAGCTCACACTAAATGGTCCAAAGGGCTCCAATCTACCCACTTCCCACCTGTCCAACTATAGTCTCTCCTGTCTCAGTAAACAAGGCTCCATTCTTCTGGTGGTCCAGGCCAAAGAAGGTGGGCTCTCCCTGTCTCCTGCTTTTCTTTCACCCACATCCAACCAATCAGTAAGTCCTCTCAGCTCTACTTTCAAAACATTCATATTCCACCTGGCTTCCTGACACCTGCAGGACTGACACCTGGGCTCAGATCACCCTCATCCCTCGCTCAGATTACTGCAGTAGCTTTGTAACCAGTCCTCTTTCTCTTCCTTTGCCTTCCTAAAGTCTGCTCTCAGCACGGCAGCCAGAGGAATCTTTTAAAAACAAGAGTGATGCAATCTGTACCATTCCTTTTTTCAAAACTCTCCAAAATCCCTTCCATTTCACCAAGAATAAAATTCATGTTTCAAGCATGGACTACAAGGCTTATCCTCCCTCATGGTCTCTCTGACAGCATCACTCAATCAGCCTGAGTTGCTTTTGTCTCCTGTTCTTCAAATTCACCCACTCAATTCCTACTCCAGGGCCTTTGCCCTTGCTGTTACTCAGCCAGAATGCTCTTCCACACGTCCACGTGACTCATCTCTTCCTTCAAGTTCTGGTCAAATACAATCAAATATAATATAAAGGGCTTCCCTGGTGGTGCAGTGGTTGAGAGTCTGCCTGCTGATGCAGGGGGCATGGGTTCGTGCCCTGGTCTGGGAAGATCCCACATGCTGCGGAGCGCCTGGGCCCGTGAGCCATGGCCGCTGAGCCTGCGCGTCCGGAGCCTGTGCTCCGCAACGGGAGAGGCCACAACAGTGAGAGGCCCGCGTACCGCAAAAAAAAAAAAAAAAAAATATATATATATATATATATATATACTATAAATGGGTGAAGGCTTCCCAAAACCTGTTATGGACTGCATTCTGTCCCCCCACTTCCCCCCAAATTCATGTACTGATGTTCTAACCCCCAGTACGTCAGTATGTGACTGTATTTGGAGATAGGGTCTTTAAAGAGGTAATGCAGTTAAAATGAAGCTGTTAGGGTGAGGCCTAATCCAATCCGACTGGTATCCTTATAAGAAAAGATTAGGACACAAAAAGAGACACCAGGAGTGCACATGCACAGAAGGACGCCATCAGCAAGCCAATTAGAGAAGCCTCAGGAGAAACCAACCCTGCCAGCACCTTGACCTTGGACTTCTGACCTGCAGAACTGTGGGAAATAAATGTTGTTTTTTAGGACCCCTAGTCTGAGGTGTTTTGTTACGGCAGCCCTAGCAGATGAATACAACACCCTGTACACATGATAACTCCACTCTCCCTCCCAAGATTCATTTTCCCCTCCTTTTCCTGCTTTATTTTCCTCTGTTAGCACACATCACCATCAAGTCCACTAAACGTTTTAAAACATAAGCAAATTATTTTATTTGCTTATGGTCCATCTTCCTTACTGGGATATATGCATTATGATGGCACAGACTTTGCCTAGATTGTAGACTGACGAGCACTCGGACTAGAGTCCTACACTCAGTAAATATTTGTTGAATGAATAAATTAATTAATGGTTTGCTTCTAATAAAGCTGCTTTCCTATTTCAGCCGCTGTTATTATTAACATCAGGCCACCACTATGGCATTAGACGGATCAGCCCGCATTCAGGCATGAACGGATATGGGCCATCTCAAGACCCTCCCCTCTACCAGCCAAGGAGGGGACAATGTCAGTCAAGTGAACCTAAGCTGACTGTCTTCCCCTCACACCTGAGGTATGTTGTTTCTCGCCTGGGCAGGTAGGTAGGGAGCTATTTCTAACTGCTAATGATACTATTTTCCTTTTGTGTGTGTATGCTTTTATATTTACATAGTTCTTTCCTATACTTTCAGTTTAATCCTCTCGCCTGCTGCCTGAGAAAAAACTGCTTATTAACTCAGTATTTGCATACAATTTTATTCATACTGTGAGCAGAGCACTTTAAGTTAGTGATGTGTTTATTTACCTCTTCCGCTGGTCTGTGAGTTTCTAGAAGGAAAGAATGTCTGTATTCTCAGGGCTGAGTGTAGTACTTGGCAGATAGCAGTGCTGATTGAATGTTTGTTGATGGTACTATTATCTAATATTTGTTGAGTTGTTCTAATTTCCTTATGTTAAAATGGGGATATTATCAGCACCTCTCAAGGTTGCTGAGTTAACGTAAGTAAACCACTTAGACAATGTCTGGCACCTAGTAAGCACTCAACAAGAGTTAGCCATTGTTGTCCCTGGTGTTGGTAATGGTGTCATTTAAGCATCTATTCCATGTACTAAAGTGCTTTCATTGCAACAGTTATATGAGATGATAAACCAGCCATCATCATGCTAACAGTTCACAGTTATTAGGTATCTAATAAGCACCAAATTTGGGGCTATCTAAAAACCCCATTATCTTATCTAATTTTCACAGCAATCCTACATCATAGATACTCTTGAGTCTCAATTTAGAGAAGTGGGAACAGATTCAGAGAGGTTAAGCGACCTGTCCAAGGTCACACAGCAGAGAAGTGGTAGAGCTGGGATTTGAACCTGAGCCACACTGACTCCAGGGTCATAACCACTATGTTGTGGTGGGTGGTACAGTTTTCACTGTAGGAAAAAAGAAACAGAGAAGTGGAGAGGTCAGCTAACTGGACAAAGTCACATAGCTTGTAAGCATCAGAGCAGATATTTGAGACGAGGGAATTTCCTCCGAGTCAGTGGGATTGGGGGCTGGCTGGGATTTGGGGTGCCCTTCACAAGGAGGGCACATCTGATCCAGGGGATGGTCAGATGTCTGGGTGAGCCCTTGGGGTGAGTTAATTTAGTGCTATTAAATAAGTCTGAACTCTGAAAGCAGGCTAAACACACCAGGCATATCCCCCACCCTAAGAGGACATTACGCAACTGCCTACACGATTAATTATTTAAATGCAGAGTGATAAGTGCTAGAAGGTGTAGGGGGCTCTGAGAGTTCACAACAGGAAATCCTGACCGAGTCGGGTCAGAGGAGACCATAGCCACGAGGGGCAGGGCTTGCAGCAGGAGGCTGATGGCACTCTGCACAAACCTTGCTCCCGTGGGGGCCAGAGAAGAAGCATCCTCCAGGGAAACAGACTTTGGAGAATTAAATGATCCCTTGCATTTCCTCTCAACCGTATGATTTAATTACTGGGAAATGCCACATGCATCCTTCTACAGGGACAGATGTGTGGAAGGAAAGGCAGGCAGATTTAATATTTTTTCTTCTGGTTTATGTTACATTGATTTTTCTAGAAGGAAAGGCTTCTCTTTGACCTTGCTCCCACTAAGTGGGTTTGCTTGGGACAAGGAGCCCGGCAGCCTTTCAGAGATGGAAGACCCTGGCCCCATGCCCCAAGGGAAGTCAGGAGGCAGCCAGGCAGGAGGGCGAAGGTAGAGACACCCTGCGTGTCTGAAACTGTGTCTCACCTGCTTCCCAAGCCCCCCATCCAACCTGTCACCAAGTCCTGTCAATTTAACTCCCAAACCTCCCTCCTATCTGCCCATTCCTCTCAGCCCACTGCTCTCTCCCTAACCCAAGTTGCCATCTTTTCCTGAAGTAGACTCCTAACTCCACCCTCAACCTCCACTCTTGTTTCCTTCCAGTAACTTCTTATCAGAGCCAACAAAGTGACTGTCTTAAATGTAAATTAGATCACTGTCATCCCACCTTCCTGAAACCCTTCAGTCGCTTCCCATTGCACTTGGGAGAAACATCAAAAATCCTTTGCATGTGGAAACAACCTAAATGTCCATCAACAGATGAACAAAGAAAATGTGGTAGAGACATACAGTGCAATACTATTTGGCCTTAAGAAAGAAGGAAATTCTGCAATTCTGCAAAACCATGAATGAACCTTGAGGATACGGTGTTAAGTGAAATAAGTCCGTCACAGAAAGATGCATGATTCCACTTATATGAGATATTGAAAACAGGCAAATTTGTAGAATCAAGGAAGGAATGATGGCTCCCAGGGCCTGCTGGGAAGGAAATGGGGAGCTGCTAATCAACAGTAGCCTAAACAATGTAGACATCTCTTATCTCACTAACAAGAAGGCTGGAGACAGACACTCCTAGTTTGGTTTAGCAACTCAATTATGTCATTAAATATCCAGATCTCTTCCAGTATGGACTACAATCTCTAGCTTATTGGCTTTTTATATTCATAAAAATATATTCTTTGTTGATTCATGGTTGCAAAATGGCTGCCACAATTCCAGGCATCATGGCTACCTTCAAAGACAGGAACGAGAGGTTAAAATGGGGGAGCCAGGGTGCTGAGAGAGGATCATTTTACTTCTTTCTCCTTTTATTAGGGAGAAACTATTTTCCAGTTTCATAGCAGATATCTGCTGATGTCTCCTTGGCCAGGACAGTGTCCTATGGTCACTCCTAGCTGCAAGGTGAGCTGAGAAATACGGTATCCAGCAAAGGTAAACAGAGGTGCCTGAATGGCTTACACGAGTCATGATCCATGCCCTGTAGCTTGCAGAATGCCCTCCCTTAAACAAAATCAAGATTCTGTTAGTAGGAGGCCTAGCTTTGAGCAGTGTCTTCCATAGGGTGGGAGGTGGGATCCGGTTTTATAACAACTGTCTCCACCTGGATATGAAAAATGGCAGCTCCCCCTTGGCTTCAGTGCTGTGGAAACGACCTCTTGTTCCAGCTGAGCCTGCTGTACTTTGCTCATACATCCCAAAGAAGATGATTATACAGAACTGCAAGAGCTTTCTTGTTTCCCTGAATATTCTCGAGAAATAAGACTGCATTAATAATTTGTTTTCTTGGTATGGGTCATTCGGTTGCAAAACGATATTCTAGTCATAGCACGATACTTCCCTTCCTCATTTACATTCACCGTTGGTTTAATTATGTTTTTCAGTCAGAATACT
Source organism: Delphinus delphis (assembly GCF_949987515.2). Taxonomy (NCBI): domain Eukaryota; kingdom Metazoa; phylum Chordata; class Mammalia; order Artiodactyla; family Delphinidae; genus Delphinus; species Delphinus delphis. Next base: position 63,607,068 of record NC_082697.1, on the reverse strand, counting down.
TATTAATTTTATAGACCTACCTGAAAATTAAATTGGATAAATTCCTTTTGGTTGGTACTTTGAAAAATGTGTTTTTCCAAGCCACTGCTGGAGCCCACCTCGGCCCTGTACAGTTTTGTTCCTCTTTAAGTTCATTTGCAAATAACACTGTGTTGGTTTAAAGGGTATTCATCATTTCTGAGCAGGAGAAACACTGCAAAATGCAGCCCAATTCAAAACATAGTAGGAGGACAATGGAGAAAATGGTCAAATATTTTATTTTCTCATGGTGGGGAAGCCATGGAGTGAGACATAAAATTTCTCTTCTGATTCAATGAATTTGCCTTGTTTGTGGAGAGACTTCTATGTGGTTCTGAAAAAATCCAGTAAGTCACAAAGTGCAAAAAGGACGTGGAGTGGGTCCTTCTCTATTGACCAGGGTTAAGGGGGCAAAATGTGACAACAGCAGGTGGGGCATTTATTCATTAAACATTTACCAACCTGCACCGTGTCTCCAGCACCATAGTGTTAGAAACCAAATTAAGACATATTATCTACCCTCAAGCAACTCATATTTTCACAGTAGATACAGGTAAATACACGATGATTATGAAACATGAGAAGTGTTATGATAGACAAAAGCACAGAACACTGGCAGAGGCCAGAAGCAGGGCACCAGCCCCCTACCCTGAAAGCACTATGAGGGCAGGAATCATACCTGCCCTATAGGGGCTGGGACTCCACGACTCAGGCCAGTGCCTGGCATATAGATGCTCAGTGACTGGTTGCTGGGTGAATTGGATTAAAATGAATCAGACCTGATGCCATGTATTAATTAAGGTAATATTAGCTGCTATAACAAATAAGCCTGCAAATCACAAGGGCTGTAATACAGTAGAAGTGTGTGCGGTTGTGTGTGTCTGTGTGTGTGTGCATGGCATCTCCAGCTTACTGACTGCCGACCTTGGGACTTCTCAGCCTCCAAAACTGCACGAGCTAATTCCTTATAACAAATTTCTTTATATATTAATATATACCACCATCCTGTTGGTTCTGTTTCTCTGGAGAACCCCGACTAATATGAATCGAACAAGTGAATTGACTTTGGTTAGTGACTAATCATAAAATGACAAAGTTATACTGATCATAAAAAAAGGCTCTATTTGCGAGAGGAGGACAAGAGCAAGTGATAGAAACTTTCATATAAAAACCAAAGCAGAAGGTAACTGGTCCCACACCTTGACTTTTGTCCAAACCCTGAAAATCCCTAAGAAGGTTTTCAAATCTATGAAGTTTGAGTTATGCAGGATGAATAAGTTCTGGGGATCTAATGTACAGCATGGTACAGTTTAACAATATTGTATTGTATACTTGATATCTTAATTGTTCTCACCAAAAAAAAGGGTAAACATGTGAGGTGATGGGAATGTAAATTAGCTGGATTGTAGTAACCATGTCACATTGTATACATTTATCAAATCATCACATTGTACACCTTAAATATATACAATTTTAATTTGTCACCTATACCTCCAAAAAGCTGGGAAAAAGGAATATTTGTTTTAAAAACAAAAGACACCAGTAGCTCAAGGTCCTAATCTTGTGTCTCTAAATCATTTGTTCAAGCCCCAAATGCAATCAGACCTCCATCTCTTCAGTGTAAAATTAAGGAATTGAGTCACATGGTCTCTGATGCCCCTTCAGCTCTGAGAATCTATGACTTTTCAGGAGTTTATGAATTTTCACAGAGTTTCCTGAAGCTGTGTGGGTGGGTCCTGGCTACAGAATAAAAGAAACCAAATGAATTCTTCGTTGTGGTGGGACTCGGGAGACGGGGTGAATTCTTCCTGGGTTCCCAGCCTGGCTCCATTACTTTGTGGCATTAACTTTGAGAAATTTACATGTGCCTCAGTTCCCTCACCCATAATATAATAGTAGCACCGTTAAGATAATAATAACATCTACCTCATGATGGGGGTTGTAAAAATGAAATGAGATGATGTTCATAAAGTACCTATAGCGGTGCCTGGCACATGGTCAGGGCCCAGTAAATGTAAGCTGTTATTACTGCTAGTGTTACTATTCTCACGATTATTTCCTTGTTTAGAAACTTAGCGGTTGTCACTTTGCTTTTTAGTCTCCTCTTTTGTTTTGTTTCCCTCACCTATCTTATACATTTCCCAAATGAGTGAAGGATGTCACGCATGGGGACTGATGGGGAATAAAATAAAATATAAAACTATGTTTCTGGGTACTTTGGAAACAGTAGATACAACTGCAAAAGGAGGCATAACCAAAAGCTAGAATAAAAAATTACAAGGGCACTATTTATAGAGCATTCGCAAAATGTCAAAATTGTTTTGATGGTAAACAAATCGATGGTTGCAGGCCATTAGGGGTGGGGGTGTGGCTAGAAAAGGGTAGCGTGAAGGAATTTCTTTGTGCTGATGGAACAGTTCTGTGCCCTGAATGTGGTGGTTGCATGGACTTGTTCATTTGATGAAATTTCATAGATCTACACACACACACACACATGTGCGCGTGTGCGTGAATGAGACTCTGTAAAGATGGACAAAATCCAAATAATGTCTGTGATTTAGTTAATAGTATTGTACCAGAGTCACTTTCCAAATTTTGATGATATAGTCTGGTTATGTGAGATGTTACCGTTGAGGGAAGCTTGGAGAAGGGCACACAGCAACTCTTTTAACTACGTTTGTAGGAATGAAAAATTGTTTCAGAATAAAATTTAAAAAATTACAATAGCAGTAGAAAAATTAAAACTATCCATTTAACAGTAACAGGTGATTACAAGATATAATAGAAAGTAAATTCTCAATTTTTCCAATAGAGCTGATCACAGACTCAGAATGGGGTGAGTCACAAAGGAAAGGAAACCAATTACCTTAGTTATTGAGCGACAGACTTGGCAGGCACCAAAGTGGTCACAGTCACCAAACGCCAACCCCGTGTTACCACGACTGGGCAAGAGTCCAAGAAGCGAGGGCTGAGTGGTTCTGTGGGACCCTCCTTGGCCGGAGCACGTGGTCCCTGCTGGAGATGCTTGAGGCATATTTGGGAAGAACTGGAACAGGAAGCAGAGAGGGGAGGGTTTCAGACTTTGCATAAGCACCTACGCCAAAGTGCAAGTGCTAGGGAGAGCTGGGAACTACAGGAGTCTCTCCCCAAGCCCCATCCCAGCCTCTGGGCACCCTCAGAGCTTGCCGACTCCTTGTGCTATGCACAGTATTTTTGAGGGACTGCTTTTGCACTGGGATCACAAAAGGGGTGAACCCTCTCACTCCTTCGTGGCTGTGCTTGATTGTGGAAATGATGAGGGGGATGAGGCTGATGAGAGCACCAGACACAGAAATGCTGCAGGTGCACCTGGCATGGTCCTAAGCATATTACATATTCTTACTCATTTAACCCTCACGACCACCCTGGGAGGTAGGTACTATTATCCCCATTTTAAAAGTAAAGTAACTGAGGCTCAGAGAAGCAAAATACATTGCCCAAGGTCACACAGTTTAGAGTCGACGCTGTTGAGTTTACTCTCAGCATGATCAGACCTTTTCCTTCCTCGTTGCTTATGAGCGCTAAGAAGGCAGGACAGGGGGACCACAAGGATTAGAAACCCCATTGAGAAACCTTAATGGTCATCTCTTTGCATTTTAGCCTTTTTTGGGGTCTTGCTTCCCCCAACTTTTTTGTACATTCCTTAAAAGGGAGGAGGGTGTCATGGTATGCGGTGGAGAGTAAAATAAAGGAAAATATAATATGTTAATTTAATATACTGGTTGGCCCAAAAGTTCGTTTGGGGTTTTCCATAACATCTTACTTTTTGGCCAACCCAATAATTATAATGTATTATATATTAATATAATGTAACATTATAAAGTAAAAGTAGGTTTTATCATCTCACACCGGTCAGAATGGCCATCATCAAAAATCTACAAACAATAAATTCTGGAGCGGGTGTGGAGAAAAGGGAACACTCTTGCACTGTTGGTGGGAATGTAAATTGATACAGCCACCTTGGAGAACAGTATGGAGGTTCCTTAAAAAACTAAAAATAGAACTACCATACGACCCAGCAATCCCACTACTGGGCATATACCCTGAGAAAACCATAATTCAAAAAGAGTCATGTACCACAATGTTCATTGCAGCTCTATTTACAACAGCCAGGACATGGAAGCAACCTAAGTGTCCATCGACAGATGAATGGATAAAGAAGATGTGGCACATATATACAATGGAATATTACTCAGCCATAAAAAGAAACAAAATTGAGTTATTTGTAGTGAGGTGGATGGACCTAGAGTCTGTCATACAGAGTGAAGTAAATCAGAAAGAGAAAAACAAATACCGTATGCTAACACACATATATGGAATTAAAAAAAAAAAGTTCTGAAGAACCTAGGGGCAAGACGGGAATAAAGATGCAGACGTACTAAAGAATGGACTTGAGGATACGGGGAGGGGGAAGGGTAAGCTGGGACAAAGTGAGAGAGTGGCATGGACATATATACACTATCAAATGTAAAATAGATAGCTAGTGGGAAGCAGCCGCATAGCACAGGGAGATCACCTTGGTGCTTTGTGACCACCTAGAGGGGCGGGATAGGGAGGGAGACGCAAGAGGGAAGAGATATGGGATATATGTATATGTATAACTGATTCACTTTGTTATAAAGCAGAAACTAACACACCATTGTAAAGCAATTATACTCCAGTATAGATGTTAAAAAGAAAAACAAAACAACAACACAGTACTGACTTTCCAAAGCAAACAAACAAAAAGAAAAAAAAAATCCCAATAACCTCTTCGCAGAAGTTCATAAAAATTCCAATGTACTTCAAGACTGAGAGGATTTTCAATTATAAAATAGACGTTAAAAGGTAGACAGAGGCCCTGAAGCTCGCACACACCACGAAGAATGCTTGGATGGAAGGAAAACTGTCTCCCTGTATCGACAGAGTATTTATAATTGAAGAGTTGGAGAAGGCGAATGCGAATGAATCACCGCCAACAGGGATGCCTAAAAGATATAAGTGAGAATTATGGCAATTAAAAACATTGTCTCAAAGGAAATTAGACCAGTCCATTAATTTCAGTGCCTTAAAGGGAAAGAGGGCCCAATGAACTGCAATAAATTAAAATATCAAAAAGAAGATTAATAGGAAGAGAAGACGGAAGTGCCAACAAGAAGCTAATCTCAGAGGTGGTGATGAGGACGTGTGTCTCAGGTGTGCTCATTCCTGAGGGCATTGAGAAACTAGGAGAAAATTAGAATTTGCCCTCCTAAGCCTGCTGCTGTCTGGTCCCGTATCCCCCACCTTTGCCCTTTAAATCAGCTGCCAGGCCCACCAAGGTGAGCAGGAGGCACCAGGCTGTCCCAGGTAATAGGGTTCCTGATGTCCCTTGCTTAGAGTTCTCAAAAATTATGTGTATTTCCTGTCTCCTCGACTTGGTAGTGAAAAGCTTGAGCTTCTGTTTTGCCTATATTGATGCTAATTGATACTGATTGATATTCAGATTTTTGATGTTGACCCCAGACCCTCTGGACATGGTGTCCCCTCTACTCTAGGTTTTTCTCTGATTCCACCACCCGTAGACTAACCCCCTTGCCTCAGGCAGGAATTATGAGTCCTAGTAACCTCCAGATTCCTCAGTCCTTGTCTGGGACCCCATAAAACTTAAGTTTTATGTCTCCCTATCACAGGGATAATTGCTTTCTGTAGTGAAAACTGTCCAAACTTTAATCGTCCATGCTTTTTGCTACAAACGTTTATCACCTGCACGATGATCTATTCATATGGCTCTAAGAAATTGCATTATTTGTTTTAAAGTATTTAAATACTGTAGCCTCATCTGAAGCACTATTTAAAGTATTTAAATACTTTAGGCTCATCTGAAGCAAAGTGACTGAAATCAGGGCTTTGCTATACTAACTATGTGTATTTTTTCTTATAAATATTAATGTGAATGCATGATGACACAACTTAAAATGTCCATCCAGGTGCCACTTGCCTCTCTCTACAGGAAACAAGGTTGGGGTGAGAAAGCATGGACTTTGAACTAATTACAATCTGATTTGGCTTCACCACTTGCTCTGGGGCCTTGGGCAAAGTTCATATTATCCCTGGAGCCTCATTTTTTCCATCCGCACACAGGGTGTAATTACATCTATCTTTCTAGGGGTTGCTTTGAGGACCTAATGGATGTATTAGATTGTATGTTTATTTCCTTGATTGGAGCTTCCATCTCCTTACCCTCTGTGTTCAATTCTTCGAGAAGCGTGGATAAACTTTGACACAATTTTTATTGTAAATATTGATCAGATGTCTACCTCCATACAACATGTTTACTTAAGTGATGGTATGGAAGAGGTGAGGGCATTTGACTTTCATAGTAGAACATAAGCTCCTTGATACATGGGCAATATTTCATAATTCTTTGCATCACCATGATGCTTGCCTGGTGCCAAGCATATGGCAGTGTTCCATCAATACCTGCTGACCATACTGATTGATTTCTCATCCTGGCCAGAACCCTGCATGTTGCCAAGGGTGGGGCTCTGCTGGAGGTGTGGTGGTGAGGTCGCCAGCTCACGTGTTCCCTGTAACAGTCCTGGCTTTAAGACAGGGCCATAAGCAGATCCCCAGCTCTCTCTCAGACTTGCCAACTCTGGTACCATTTCCCATCTGTGTTTCTATTTTTCCTGCGAGAGTAGCTTTATTGATCTCATTAATTCTCTTTTCCTTCTTTGGCATCGGGAGGTGACACTATCCATGCTTTAATGCCTCCTGTGTTCTGCAAATTACAGGATTATGATAGATGGAATGACAAGAAACACTGTTTTCACCAAATCACAGTGAAAGCCATGAACTGCCCTTCATTTGAATGGGTGGGGATAATCTGTCCTGGGGTGGGGCTAGCAGGTGTGTTCACCCAAGCTGGAGGATTGCAAACACAGATGTAGAGTTTCTTTTTAGCTGACATATTTCCAGGCAAATCAAAGCAACGATTCCTTCACTTGAACATTTTTATTTTTGAATTCCTGAAGGTAGTTATAGATTTCCTAATAAGGAGGTTTCTTTTCTTTTACAGCAATTACATTTGGCGATTTTTTTTCTTCTTTTTATTGAAAATTAGTTTGAGGAGGTCTTAAAAGGAATTATCTCAGGGATGCTGGGGCTCAAGATTTAGAGCTCAGTAAGTACTTTATAAAAAAGATCTCTCTGCTCTGCTGTAAAGACAAGAAAAACTCTCTGTTATGCAAGTTCTTTTAGTTCGATAATTAATTAAAATCACAAATACCACCAACAGAAAAGTTTCTCCTGATCTTATTGGTTACTTACTTTGCAAGACAGGGAGAAAGAAAGAAGAAAATAAGTAGCTTCTCCATAGACTGGGAGCCCCAAGACCAGGGTTCCTTTCAACTATATGGTCTCCAAAGAGCTTAGTAGGGTATCTAGAACAGAGTCAGCCCTTTATAAATGTTGACTACAGAACAAAATGAATAAACTTTTTTCTTTTAAAAATTTCTATTGAAGTATAATAAAAATTTTTATTGAAGTATCATAAAAATTTTTATTGAAGTATTATACACTTAGTATGCATCCTAAGTGTACAATTAGATGAATTTCTACAAACTTAAATTCATCCACATAACCAGAACCCAGATCAAGAAACAGACCAGTCCTGTGACCCCAGAAGTCTCCTTCGTGTCCCTCTCCAATTGTTTTCCTCCAAATATAATCACCATCTTGATGTCTCACAGCACAGACTAATTTTGCTTATTTTGAACCTTATATAAATGGGATCATATAGTGTGTCTTCTTTTGTGACTATCTTCTTTCATTCAACATTATGGTTCTGAAATTCATTCCTATGGATGCATGCTGTTACGACTTGCTCATTCTAATTGTGATAGGGTGTGGTATATGGGTGCTATGAAATGAATATGTGGTTTTCACCCCCACTTTATATGTTGAAACCCTAATCCCCAGAGTGATCGTATTTGGAGGTGGGGATTTTGGAAATTAGCGTTGGATTAGGTAATGAGGGTGGGGCCTTCATGATGAGATTAATATCTTATAAAAAGACCTCAAGCCTGAACAAGGAAAGGCCATGTGAAGATATAAGGAGAAGATGGCCATCTGCAAACCAGGAAGAAGGCCCTCACCAGACACCAAACCTACCTGAACCTTGATCTTGGACTTTTCAGCCTCTAGAATTGTGAGAAATAAATGCTTGCTATCTAAGCCACCCAGTTTATGGTATTTTGTTAAAGCAGCCCAAACTGACTGAGACATGGGAATATACCACAACTGATTTATCCATTCTACTGTCAATGGGCATTGGACAATTTTCAGTTTAGAGCTATTATGAAATGAGCTACTTCAAATCATCTAGTATGTATGTTTTTCTGTCGGATTATATCCCCGGAAATGGAAATGCTGGGTGTAGATATTTCAGCCTTAGTAGAAACTGCCAAACATTTTTTTCAAAGTGTTTATATCAATCAGTACTTCCAGCAATAGTGTATGTGAGTTCCAATTGCTCCATAACCTTGCCAACACTTGATGTTGTCAGTCTTTTTAATTTTAGTCATTTTGGCAGGTGTGTAGTGGGATCTCATTGTGTATGTGTGTGTGTGTGCATATGTGTGTGTTTCTTTTATTTTGAGATAACTGAAGATTCACATGCAGTTGCAAGAAAGAATGCAAAGAGATCCCATCCCATATATTCTTCTCTCATTTTCCCCCAATGGTATCATCTTGGGTGACTATAGTACAATATCACAACCAGGAAACTGGCATTTCATTAGTTTTACATGTGTGTGTGTTGTCTAGTTTTATGTAATTTTACTATGTACGTAGACTCAATGACCACCACCACAGTCAAGCCACAGAACAGTCTACCACAAGGATCTCTCCTGCTACCTTTTATAGCTACTGCTACCTCCCTCTCTTTCTCACACTCTCTCCCCTGAAACCACTAATTTGGTCTCCATCTCTATAATTTGCCATTTCAAGAATGTTATATATATAGAATCATATAGTATGTAACATTTTGAGGTTTTTTTATACGTGTAATTCTTTTGAGGGCCATCCAAGGTGTTGCACATATCAGAATCATTCCTTTTAATTGCTGAGTAGCATTCCATGAAAGACCTTTTGAAAAGAAAACAAGCACTCATTCCCAAACAATCATAGTGACTTAATTTCTTTTATACTCAAGGGACGATAAGCTAGGTTTTCACATGTTCTTTCATTTGTTTATTAATTCAACCAATATTTTTGAAGTACCAACTGCATGTCAAACATTGTGCTAGACCCTGGGCACATGAGAGACATAAGAGGGCTCTGCCTTGTAGGGATTTTTCTAGAGTCTATGTGGGGAGATAGACATACATTTAGTGAAACAATACAGTATTACAGATGCCAAGACAGTTACATATACATTTCATTTAGGAATAAAGAAGGAAATAGCTGACTTTATGGAGGTGGGGATGGAAGATGAGTCCAGGAGTACTTTACGGGGTGTGACACATAAGCCAAGTCTTGGAAGATAAATGGTTTTCCTGATGGCTGTAGATAAAGGAGGAGCCGGAGAAAAGGGGCTGTCAGAGCAGAAAGAACAGCTTGGGTATAAAATAGAGGTGAGAAGTAGTCTATATTCAATGCAGAACTCAGCACACCATGACTAGTTAAGCCTGAAAAGTGGGTGGGGCTGTTGAAGATATGGAGAGCTCGGGAACATCACCATCTTTCAGTAGTACATGTTCTTATGGCAGACAGTCCCAAGCTGCTGCACAGAAGCCATCAGCAGAATCCTGCTAAGAGACTTCAAGTCATGTGGACTCCAGCCCCAATGACTTTGCAGTCCCTCAAAAAACCCTGCCTTAGACGTGGCCAAAGACAACTGCTCGAGCTACACACCTTTTACACCTCTGTCTCAGGAGTGTTTACCTCTCGGTGTGTATAACAACATGAAACACACATACACACATCCATCCACCTGCTTTGGTGTTAAACAATAAGCTTCTTTCTTGCCCCTTGGCCTGAAATGGGAGGGGGGAGAGTTCCCTAAGTAATAATCATATAGGTATTTTTGCTGCTCCTCCTATAGAACAGGCACTGTACCATGCCTTCCATATAGCCCCTCCTCACAAGAGTCATCTACTCTAAGGTAGGCACTATTTTCACACCCAATTTTTAGACAAGAAAATTGAGGCACAGTGAGGTTAAGTGGGTTGGTCAAGGTTACAGAACTCATGAAAAGCAGGGCAGTATGATCAGTCTCTGGAGTCCATGCTGTTGGCAGCCTCATGGAGAGGAGGGCATGGGAGCTCTTCCTAAGACCTAAGAGGTCTCTAGGACTCTGGGTTCAGCCAAGGTGGGACAACTCACCTGGCAGGAGGTGCTGACATGACAGGAGACCCAGAGGTCATGTTCCTACTACATCAAAGCAAGCTCAGTCCTCCTTTTAAGAGGCTATTCGGGTGAAAATACGGTTCTCTCTAGTTTATGACGCATCTAAACCAACACGCTTAAACCAAGCCTTCTGTTCTCATGACAGTTTTCAGCCCACAAGTATTTCCTAATTTAATCATCTAAAGAGCATCCCATTACTTGTATATAAAAGTGAGGCAAAATCATACACAAGGGGTGTTTTCTCTGTCTACAGTGCTCTCTTCCATTTCTGAACACTGGCACATGCTGGCACTACCTGGATTGTTCTGCCTTCTCCCTCTCCCTCTGGTCCTCACCCAGTTTCCTCCTGACCCCTTAGAATTCCTGCCCCAAGTCCCCCCCCGCCCAGATATCTACCTTGATTCCCCATGCTTGCTCAGAGCTCCTCGTTACATGTTTGCAGAGAATACTGTGTTTTTCCCTCTGAGTTCTGGTCAATTTGTGATTATATATCTACCTAATTTCTACATAATAAACATCTTTTCTACTAAAATATGAGTAGTAGAACTGAGACAGTGTTTATTTTTGCTTAGCATTTTATATCTATGGTGCAGAACCTGGCACATAGTAGGTGTTCCAAAAATGCTTCCTGAGTGGATGAATGAAAAACGGAGGGAATGAATGAATGAGTCCCAAAGCTTCATCCAAAAGGATCTGGTGTCCTGTAATGACGTCAAGTCCCGGCAATGTCTTGGCCACCTTTGGTGCTCCAGGCTTCCTGGATGCCCAAGGCACAATGTTTCAGACCAACTCATGAGGTTCCCAGGCTTCTGGGAGCCCAGCCAAGCCCAGCCCAGCCTGCCTGGCAAGTCTGTATTTCAGTTCCTCAGTTTGATTTCCATCATCATCGATTGTAAGTGGGAGCTGTTGATTTTCTTTAATTAAGTCTGGAAGGATGGCTTCTTGAGTGGGTAATATATTTCCAGAGTTCAGCGTTTCATCCACACAGCCCACACTTCACTCAGAAACGGGGCAGATTCATTAAAAGAATGCCCAGACGGCTTCCTCTTTGGTTCCTTGTTTGCCTATGTTTAATGAATGAATAAATTACATTCCTATTCATTACCGGCTTCTGAGTGGAAATAATTGCTGGGTTCCCTCATCTGCCTGGAATAACGCTCTTCGCATCTGGAGTGCCTTCTGCCTCGGTCACTGCAGTATTTCCCCATCAGTGGGCCATGGGCGTCCTCAAGGGGCTGTTGTTTACCTCCAGCTCACCTTTAGAGAAGCAATCACTCTTCTAGCCCTCCAGGGTCCCATTCAGTGCACTGGTAATGCTCATTTATGGAAGGAGACCCTGGGACCCTAAGAAGTAAATGAGACGGGTAGGCCCATTAATTCTCTGAGCACACCCTGCGGGCACCTGGGGCATAGTAATGTAATTACTACTAAGAAAGTCTAAATTCCTATGTACTTTGCCAAAAAGTATTTTCCAGACAAGAAAGTACTCAGTTGTGCCCTGTGACCATGTGCCTAACTTTGACCACAGGAAGCCTAGAGGGTGGTCATGGTGACCCTTGGTTGATATAAGGGGCAAGTGACCCCTGAGACTTCATCATTCATCTCTCGATATCATTTGCCTACTGCCTACACCAGGCAGGAATTAAAGATTACTGGATCCCTCATCTCTATCCTGGTCTGTACAATTGCTGCTCAAATGATGTCCCAGCCTCTTTCACGACCTCTGCCAGTTTTATTCTCTCTGTGGTTGCACGATGGTCTTTCAAAGACACAAATATCATCATAACACTCCCCTGCCGAGAATCCAAAGGCTCCCTATAGAGTACAGGATTCAGGACAAAGCCCTTTGCATGACCCACAGGACCTTCCGTGGGCAATTCGGCCCTCACCTACTTCTCCAGCTTCATTTCTGCCTACCCTCTGTCCCACTGTATCATCTGCCTGCCACGCAAAATGACGTGCCATCCCTTGAATATATTCTATGTTTCCCACCTCTAAGCCTCTGCCTACACATTACTCTCCACCTCTGCTCTGTGATCTTCATGCATTCCTTGAGATGCTAGGTCAGGGACTACCGATTCAAATCCCTAGAGAGGATAGGCAAGTTACATAAGTTTATGATGGGAACCATGAATAATCTGATAGGGACCGGGGGGGAATGTGACATACTGGAGAATGCTCACCCTTTCTAAAAGGCGCAGCTACCACCCAGCAACACGTAATTGTGGCATGTGGGGATGTGGGCCCAGTGTTTTCAGATCCATGATTTTTCAAGAGAAGTTGGGAGTCTGAATTTTATTTGAAATCTTCCAATTTTTAGATATGGGAAACTACTTCTGTTTAATTTAATTTTTAAGATTGGGTCGAGGTGGGGCAACCAGAGTGGGTCTGGGCTGTAAGCACAGATCACAGATGTTAATCCTTGACTCCTACCCAAAACTCTTCCTTGTCTTGGAAAGGTTAGTAACAGGGTACCTCCTCAGTGAAGCCATCTTTTCTTTGTGTCTGCATTACAGCTTATAGCTCAACTGAGAGCTTCATGGGCCAATCTTTGTATCTCTGGAAGTTAGCATAGTACATGGCCTATAGTTAATGCTCAGTAAATGTAGGATGGCTAGACAAACAGTTGAATGAACAAATGAAAAAATATGGATATTTTTTCCATCTGTAAGCTTGTAAATCACACCCACTTCAGAAAGACTGAGGGATATTGTCATATTTTTTTTAATGATCAGGAAAAGAACAGTCTTATATAGCCAGCCTTCAACCCTGGTTATAAGAGGAGTTGGCACCCACCTGTGAAAAGCAATTTGAGAGACAGCACTTGGTCCCGTTGCCTAAAAATATTCACCACATATTGGATCTGAAATTCCACCATTAACACCTAAAAGATTACATCATAGAATATTACCTTTGGAGGCATCCTTGGGGAAGTAGCCCTTCCCTGGCAGGAAATGTATGAACTATTGTCTGCTGCTGAGAGCTAATATAAAAATATCCTAGGTCTTTTTCCCATTTATGCTCTCAACTTGTGGTGTGACCTTAAACAACTTACTTCCCTTCTCAGGACCCAGTTTCTCCATCTGTAAGGAGAGAATTGAGGACAAGTGATGTCTGAGGTCTCTATCAGTCTTGACACTTGATACGAAATGAAATGATATTAAGTACTATCTTAGAAACTCAAAGGCAAGTAGGAATTGGGCTAGTGAACGATGTGGGCTGGGTGTAGAAGCCGTCAATCCATGATATTACATAAAATAGACCCATTGTTTAAATGTAGGCAACGAAATCACTTAAGCCAACAAACCAAAACAATTGTGGCAAAACAAAACATTGATGTTGATAATACTGGATCCATCTCTGAACCAGTCCCTGGGGGACTGGGATGAAAGCTGATTGGCTAAACCTGCACTGCAGGTCTATTTCTCTTGAGATGATTCCTAAAGTCAAAATCAGGAAAAATTAGACAGAAGCTACAGATACTTGATTTAAGGCACAAACTGAAAAGACTAATATTACTAGGCTCCCTGCTGGGTTTCTTCTTCCTAGAGTCATGCGTTGTTTGGCTCGAAATGGCTTAATCTGAAAAAAACCCATATACCTATTATAAGTGGATCTTTCCTTCCCCATATAGGATTTCTGCAGCTTCTTCTCAAGAAGGAGGTTGTCCTTAATGATCCATGTACTCTCACCTCCAGAATTGCCAGCCACAGAATAAGTCTGTTCAGGGAGACCCTGGTTCACTTCCCAATAATTCTGACTTCTTGGGGACTGGATTTTGTTTATTTTCTTCTCTCCAAAGCAGCCATATTTCATCCCTGCAACTTTTCTATATCAGCAAAATCTGTGGCACCAGCCCCAGATTCCTCTCGTGCACTGGCTCCTTCCTGATTAACTCTATATAATTTATTGTAGATGCCTGTTTTCCATTTGGGAGATCGATACACATTGAAATGAGAAGTCAGAGTATTTGCAGCCACTTCAATTGTTGATCAAATGCAGGGCAGGCTGCTCTGTTCTGTCTTGGAGATGAGCCCTCAGTGGGGTCATCGGGATCTCATCTTCCCAGAAAAGGGGAGAGGTGTAGAGGGAAGGATAGAGGGAAGAAGGAAGGAGAGAAAGAAGGAAGTGGACAAGGAGGGGAAAAGGAAAAGGAAAGGGGGGGGCGGGGTAAGGAGAGAAAAGAACAAAAAGGAAAAGGAAAGAAAAAGTGGCCAAACCAGCTTTCCAGTTTGGTTGGCAAATGCCGAGCACTTCTAGCCTTTGGTTAAACTTTCATCCAGGTTGCTGCATGCTAAGACCTGACTGGAAGTAAGTCACCCATGACTTTGCTTATATTGGTCCCAGGTAAAGCAGGAAGACACTGCCAGCTCATGTGTGCACAAGTTTTTAGAAGTCAGTGCATATTTCAAACAGCAGGCAGGAACTGACTGCATAATTCAAGCTTTCAGGATGCCGGTGCCCTTCCCACCAAATCATCCAAGACATGATTTGGTTTCACCAATGCTGTGTGGTCAGGCCACTCAAGATGGCTGTTCTCTTGCTCTCTGTACATCCCCTGCTCAACCAGGCCCCGCTTCACTCACAGGACTATCTAATCCTCTTAATTACAGGGCTTCATAAGTAACTGCCTACGTGCTTGCCCCCTGCCCCAGCCTCTGGTTCTCCTGATAACTGTTGAACCAATCAGATGTCAATTCCCCCTGTAAACAGTAGCCTCCTTCTCCTCCGAAGGGGGAGATTGCTGCTGTGTACTGCCTGCTGTTTGTCGTACATGGTGGGGTGTCCCTCTAGGACCTTTGTTTCGGACGTGCAAGATCCCTTGCCAGTAAACCACTGACGTCTCTGTTGCTGTCTCCGGGCTCTTTCTTCGGCAACTACAAGTCTTCCAGGCCTGCTGGGTGCTGCCCAACAGATGCTCTTAATAGTGATGGGTTTGATGGCCCAGGCTTCCTGACCTGGACCAAATCCTGTGTACTTGGGAGGTGGGGGTGGGCAGGTAGAGAGTCCTTTTGTCTAGACTCAACGCCCTCCTTTTCCTTCGTTCTCACTCTAGACACTGCCTGCTTTTTAAAGAGAAACAGATGGTTGTAGAGGCATTTTCCCAAGGAGACCTGCGGCCACGACTTGGCACACATGTGGACAATCAGAGGAGTGAGGAATTAGGAGTCATGGTTTGACTCTGTCTTTCTGAGATTCCACCCAGGCCTGTGATTCTGTCCTCAGTGCTGGCTGTGGCATCTCAACTGATGGGGAAGGTATGGTTAATTTAATCAACGGAACTGTATATTTGGCTCTCCGTCTGGAGGAAAACACAGCTTCACACATCAAATTAGATATAGAAATCAATTTTGAATAGATTGAATATGTAAATGTATAAAAGAAATAGGAAAGGAAATAAGAGACCATATGAGTAAACTTGGGATGGGAGAGACCTTCTTATGCGAGAGGGAAAGTCCAGAAGCTGTGAAATAGATGATTGAAAAACCGATTACAAAAAAATTTCTTAAACCTCTTCAAAGACCATATAAGGACAAAAGGCAGCGACAGATGCGGATTGAACGTTTGCAATACATGTGACTGACAAAAGGTTAATGTTCCTAACAGCTAAAGGGCTCCAATAAGAAAGAAGATAAACAACCCAATTTAAAGTTGGGCAAAACACATGAACAGCAACAAGCAAGTTGTGAGGAGGAGGCCATTAAACCTATAAACGTTGGCTCAATCCCACTGATAATCAGAAAAAGGTAAATTAAGGCAACCATTTGGCACCATCCTTCTCCCATTTGTGGCATAATTGATGGACTGATAACCTCCAGTGCTGGTAAGGATGTGGAGGAATGGCAATCACACAATCACATGTACAACTGGTTGAAACTGCAGAGGCCTTTTAGCAATGTAATTCTAGCAACATTTATTAAAATTAAAAATACTTTTACCATTAGGGCCAACAATTCTTTTTTGGAAGCACATATTCCAGAAATAAAAGCTGTACAAAGGCTCGTTTGTAGAAGGGCACATGGGTACACTGTAGCGTTGTTTGTAGTGTTCTCCTTCAAGGAAAAGAAAAGAAAAATGCAAAAGAGAGGCAGGCAAGAGAGTGAGAGAGAGAGGCTGAGAACCATTCTGAATGTCTATCAAAAGGAAGAAGAGTTAATAAAATATGGTAAACCCTACAAGATAATATGATAGTCGTCATTAAAGAATGAGTCAGATCTAGAACAAAAAGTGCAGAGTAATAGATTTTTTAGCTTAGTTCATGATACTGAGGGTGGAGGTCTGGAGCCAGGCTACCTGGATTTTGTTCTCTCCTTCAGCACTTATGAGCTTGTAAGGTAACTAACCACATTATGCCTCCTTTCCTCTGTCAGCTGAGAAAACTATTAGGGAGGTTGGAAGAGTTAATCATGTAAATTGCTAGAACTGTGCCTGGTATCAGGAAGCTTTAACAATCGCTAGCTATTATTATTCATAACATAGATTCCATTTTTTGTGATGAAGTTAAACAAAAAGGAAAAAAAACCTACCCGTAGATGTAGATGTTCCTAGTGTTTGAATGAGGGGCAATGTACCAGACTAAGGACAAATGGGATTTAAAAGGGGAGATTAATCACTTCATCATTATATTCTTACCACTGAAATGTTACAACTAAGACAGCTGATATTCAGCGGTTAGGCAACCTTTGGGTTATAGCAGTTGTGAAAATACTGAAATATTTTTGTACCAGTCAGGTAAGAATGTCCCCACTATCCTGACCCTCCAGGGCCCTTTCGTAGGGTCTCTCTCCTCCTGTAGTCTTCCCCATGATCCAGCAGGGAAAGGGTTAATGCTTTGACTGCCCAGATCCCTGCTCCAGCCTCAGGCTTTGATCCTTTGTCTATCACAGTTGCGTATTCTGAATATCACCCCTAAAGACAGAAATGTATATTTTAATGTAATTTAAAAACAAATCAATAAACTATAACATGAAATAATGCAAGCCTCCATCTCTGCAACTTGGTGGTATACACCAAAGCCAAGGCTGACTTGTGTGATTTGCAGACTGCTACCTTTTCCTCCACCAGTTTCTCCTGACTGTGATATTCAAATTACTCTCTACCTGAAGCTAACATGGTAAATAATTGAGCCTCTGAGAGAATATTAAAGAACTTAAAAAAAAAAAAAACACCTTAAATATTACCTACATTATCATTTCTAGGTCTGGCTGTGGATGGAAGCCAAGCCCAGGTTTGTACAAGTTGGAAAAGGATAAACTATCCCTGGCTCCAAATAAATAGCAGTGTCAATAACAGATTTTAATGGGCTGTATTCCCAGAGGCCTGGGAGGAGAGAAGTGAGCAGGAAGATTAGATAATCGGCCTGAGAGGGCAAAGCAAGCCCCTCTATGCTGGCTCTTTTACTGGGGAGGTGGGAGCAGTGGGACAGAGTGCCTAAAAGCAAGAGCCATATCATCTGCAGACATTGTTTCAGCCCTCGAAAATATGCGTCAGGACTTCAGAGGATACCCTGAAGGGACCCATTTCACAGATGTGGAAGCTGAGGTAGAGCGAGGTTAATTCTCTTGCCCACAGGTCTCAAAAGCAATACACTTTGGCGGGCAGGATGTGAAAGCAGATGCATCTGTCCCTGAAGTCCACACTAGTCCTCTAAACAAGGCATTTCTGTTCCAGCAGACAGAGAGGCACAGAAATGATGGTGAGAGAGGTAGGCCTCTGAGATGTTTTAAGATCAGGTTCATTTGCTGGAACCCCCAGATTAAAAATTAGCCCACTTCCGGGTGAAGCGATTTCTAGCTCATGACATGTCTCAGTTAATTCAGGGCTGACTGATTCGTTTGTTGATTTGGCAAAGCGTAGTCCTCCCCCCAGCAGTGCACACACATCCCTGCCTTGTTCTGGCCATGTTTACCTGCGCTTTGCCACTGCCTGTGCAGGGGAGTGAGTTTGGAATGAAGACACTGTAAGGACACCAGGAGTTTCCACCATGCCCTCCAGCATGAGACTGAAATGAGAGGAAAGGAGGGAAGATCTGGAGGGTGCCTGGTGCTCCTCGGAAGAGATGCACCATGATTACATTTACATAGGGCAGCGATTCTTCACCTCCTGAAGTGCAGTACGATGTTAGGCAAAACTTTATTTAAATGCCCCAGTTTTCTGGGAGAGATTTTTCCTGGAGGTATATTTCCTCAAATTCTCAAAGTGATCTGCAACCCCAAAGAGGTTAAAAACCCACTGTCGTGGGGTCTCTGAATCAAATGTTAGGACACTCATCTCCATTCAGCCCTTCTTTCATTTAACACATATTTATTGAGATCCTACTATGGGCAAGTCATGGTCAGGTGCAAGGACTATGATGGGGAACCAGACTGATGCTCCCTCTTTTACGGAGCTTTTATGTGAGATAGGGAGATAGGCAGTAAATGACTTGTCTCATGGCTCATTAGTACGATGGTGTGAAGAGCTTCAAAAAATAAGGACAGAGAGCAATGAGGATGTTTCCTGGTCTAGTCTGGTTAGTGATGGATTACTTGAGGCAATAATAGTTACCCTGAGCTCTGAAGCATGAATATCTGGGAGATGAGGGGAGAGCTGAGTAAACAGTGCTCTAAATTCTGGCTACTCCAAATGTGGTCTTCAGACCAGCGGCATCACCTGGGAATTTGTTAGAAATGCAAAATCTCAAGCCCCTTCCTCCATGTAGTAAATAAGAATCCAAACTTTTTAACAAGATCCTCAGGTGATTTATATTTGCATTGAAGGCTGAGAAGTGCTGCTCTGAAGGGAAAGAAGAGCATTTGAGGGACTGCAAGAGGATCAGGTCTTCCTTGAACCTGGAGAGAAAGAATTGGTGGTGATATGAGGCTGGAGAGAGGGGCAGGGGCAGACCCCATCAGATTCTTGCAGCCATATTGAGCAAAAAAGAAATATTTGAGGGAAAATAAATGATTATGCTTTGGCCAAGAACTTTTGAAACCCTAATTTGACAGCTCGAGCTATGGAGTTGTATATACATAATGAGTGTGGAAAATAACAAATGCTTGTGGCTATCCATCTTCCCTGCTATACATACCATGTCTCACCCCTGTTTCCAGATCTGTAAAATGGGGATAACAAATCCTCCTCTTCAGGGTTGTTGGGATGGTTTCATGGATCAATGCCTACGATGCTCATAGATCAGGGTTTAATGCATAGGAGGTATTTCACAAATGAGTTTACTTCTCACTGATTCAATACATATTTGTCTTGGTCCTTCATTCTAAGCCCTTGAAACAGGAGCTGAAGATGCCACAATGAACAAGATGTGATGTATAGCCTTAGGGAGCTCAACATCATGGTGGGGAAATTGGGACTCCAACAGGTGATTATAATAGATTGATAAGCGTGAAGACAGGAGAAGTAGAGGGGGCTGGAGGAGTGCACATGAGATGGATAACACAGAATCCAGGGAGCTTGGCAATGCCTTGTGGAGGAAGGGATGTCTAGTCTGATCCTAAAGAATCCTGGAGAGCTGGAGTCAGGTAGCCCAAGAAGAGGGAGGTGAGCATGATGGACCCTGAGAGATACTGACAACGTCCAGAATCAAAAAGGAAACCCGATGGAAAGATTTTTTTAAAAAGCCCAAGAACATATGATTCAGACACTGAGAAAACTGAATAGCTCTGATATAGGAAGCAGTGCTCAGACTCTTTCATAACTAGAGAAATACAAAGTAAAACAATGAGATGCTGCCTATCCATCAGAATGGCAGAACATTAAGACAGGTGGCAAATGCCAAGAAGCATGGAGCCAGGAACTCTCCTTCCTTCCTGGAGGGAGGGTAAACTGGCAAAACCATTCAGAAAAGCTATCTGGTGGGACTTGGTGAACTTAGGCTTGTGTGTGCCCTATCACCTATTAATCTCTCTCCTATGCGTACGTCCTGGGAGAGTTCTCACATAGATTCATAAAGGGATGGGTTTGTAGCATCAAGTTTGTTTATAATATCAAGAAATTGAAGGGGGCTTCCCTGGTGGCGCAGTGGTTAAGGATCCGCCTGCCAATGCAGGGAACAAGGGTTCAAGCCCTGGTCCGGGAAGATCCCACATGCCGTGGAACAACTAAGCCCGTGCGCCACAACGACTGAGCCTGTGCTCTAGAGCCCATGAGCCACAACTACTGAGCCCGTGTGCCTACAGCCCATGCTCCGCAACAAGAGAAGCCACCGCAATGAGAAGCCCGCGCACCGCAACGAAGAGTAGCCCCTGCTCGCCGCAACTAGAGAAAGCACGAGCGCAGCAATGAAGGCCCAGTGCAGCCAAGAATAAAAAAATAAATAAAAATAAATAAATAATAATAAAAAAAGAAATTGAAGGGAACCCAGGTGTCCATCATTAGGGGATTGTGTAAATAAAATGTGATAAATGCACATTACAGAAAATCATAGAGCATGAGGAATTCACAAGCTAAATATATAGAAAGCAATACAGATAAATCTTAAAACAGTGTTGAGTGAAGAAAACCTCAGGATGTGGGTTATAACACAATGCTCTTTATGCTAATTAAAAACACATTCACAATCAAAATAACTGCATATTTTACAGTATTTACAAACTTCTATCAAACAGATGAGAGAGGCAAATGATACTGGGGACTAGGTGTATAGGGGAAAAAATAAATGAATAAATGAATAATACAATAAGACAAGGGCCATCCAATGACCAAGCATGGACTAGGGAATATGATTAATTCAGCTCTGTGCTCCTGAGATCCAATAAACAAACAATCAGTCAATAAAATAAAATTAAAAAAAGGATGCAAAAAGTGTTTCAGGCAGAGAGAATAACAAGTATAATTTCCAGAGGCAAAAAAGGATGTGATGCATTCTGGACACAGAGAGAGTTCGGTAGGGCTGGAACAAACACTGTAAGGAGAGACCAGATCATGGAGGGTCCCCAAAGCCATGCTAAATAATCAAGATTTATCCCAAGGTCATAGGGAGTCATTGAAGGATTACAAGTGATGTGATTTTGTTTTCAGTCTTGTGCAAACTCTAGCAACGAGAAAACAAGGCAGTCAGATTGAGTCAGAGGCTCAGGGCATTTATTTGTATTCATGTGGTATATTTATCAAGTGTTAATGAAACAGGCTTTGGGAATCTTAGCCTCCAAATTATGGACTTATTTTTTCCCACTTTTAAACCAATTATGAGACAGTTGTTGACACTTTCACCAGTAGCAACACATAAAAGGCAATACACAGAATCACACTTATTATGTGACCTTGAGCATGAGTTGCTTAGTGTCCTTACCAGTAACAACAGCAACAAAACACAAGCACTTTCTACAACCAGTCACTACTGGAATTAAACAGACATTGATTCTAAATCTTCATAATAACCTTATGAGATAGATATTATTTCCATTTTATATGAACAAGAAACTAAAACGGAGACAGAGATATTAAGTAACTTGCCCAAGGTCATTAACAGTTAGTAGCTAGGTTAGGTTGAAACAAGCAATTCTGTTTATAGGCTGTATAATACCTCATTGTACTGCCCTTACATGGCTTACTTCAGGGTTTGTAGCCTTGGATGAGCTACTGCATATAGTCTGTCTGGAACATTAGAACCCAAAATTCTAGAAAAAATGGCCTCTGGGCTATATTGGAATGGTACACATGTTTTGTTTGACCTGAATAGTTTTTTTAAATGTTTCTGTATTAATAGTCTATATTTTAAAATCAGATTTTACATAAAAACCCAGAATTTTATTTTCTTGTGAAAAGTTGGAAAATTTGGCAAGACTGATTGGTGTCCCATACCTTTCTGGAAAAATCAATAAGAGCTGGGTAGCAGCTACTCATTTATCAGGACATATACTTTCCAATTTTCCACAGTCCCCACTACTCCCTAATGCACCAGTATCATTTCTCTCATTCTCTTTAACTGCCTAGCAGTAACAGACTTTGATGTTATGACCCAGTTGTAGGCAATAAATTACCTAATCATGGAGAGGATGGAGCAGTGCAAGGTTTTAAAACTCACAGATTGACCTATCTCAGAATGTGAATCAAAATTAAAATCTTCCTGGAGATTTACTTCCCTGGTCTCAACTCTCATTGGTCATTTCCCCTTTGGCCTTAATTTCCTCTTTTATAAAATAGCCAAGTGATACAACAGTAAATATCATCAAAACATGAGCATTGGAATTGTTCCCTTAGAAGCTGAATGTTAGGCTTAGCTTTTCCAATAACTCCCTATTCATTCAAATCTAATTACAAAATGATTTTTAATCATTGTAAAATAAATTCACTCTTCATGTCTGGAAATATTAAAGCCCTAGTTTAACAGCAACAACCAAAAAAGTACCTTTTAATGGATTTGCACTAAGAAACAGAACATGGCCTGTGTTGTCAGATGTTCAATAATTTAACTGCAAATGAAGTATGCAAAATACAATATTTGTGTCATAAACCACCCGGCTTGTCACATAATAGATTTTTGAAGAGTCACATTTCACGACACTGAGCAATGTGATGTTGGAACAGTGGAGTAGCCAAAGTGAGGTTTATAGGTTCCATTTGCTTACGTAGAAAAGGATTGAGTCTCACTTCACCCAGTGGCAAGGAGCACGGAAATGCAATATTTCTCTGGATCCTGCCACTTGAAAGCAGAGGCTGGAATTCATCCATCCAAATGGATAATGTAACTCATGTTCAACCTTCCCTATGCTATGAGATGTGGATTTGGATTACCTTTGGTTTGGATTACCTTTACAAGTCTAGAGGGATTCTGTGGTTCCTTCGGTATCAATGACTCTGGTTGGCAGAGTAACACTTCTCCCAAAGACGTCCTTGTTTTAATAATCCCTTGGACCTGTAATTATGTTAGGAGACATGGCAAAAGGGAATCAGGGTTGCCGAGGAATTAGGTTGTTTATCAGTTGACCCTATGACCTTCTGACAAAGAGATTAGCCTGGATTCTCCAGGTGGGCCCAATATAATCACAAGGTCCTTAAAAGTAGAAGGGAGGCAGGGGAGGAGAGCCAGAGGAAGATGTGATAATGGAAGAAAGACAGAGGGATGTGATGTGAGAAGAACTTGATCTTCCATTGCTGGCTTTGAAGATGGAGGAAGAGGGCCATGAGCCATGGAATGCTGGCAGCCTCTAGAAGCCAGAAAAGGCCAGGAAATAGACTCTCCCTGAAAGCCTCCAGATGGAATGCAACCCTGTAGACCCCTTGATTTTAGCCTAGTGAAGATTTTCAGAGACTTCTGACCTACAGAACTGTAAGGTAATATATTTGTGTTAAGTCACGTAGCCGGAGGTAATTTGTTACAGCAGCAATAGAAAACTAATCTGCTGCCACTAAAACCATGCCCGTAGAAAGAATCATAGAGGAACTAACACAGCCTTCTTTTACTCAGAACTAGTAGAGCAAGATACAAACGTTACCGTATTTCCTCAATTTTGTGATGCTTTTTTGTTTTGTTTTTCAAATTTTAACATTTCTCAAATCAGGATGTGTCTTACAACTGAAGAATAGTTAACAGAATGTTTTTTTCCCCAAACCTTTCTAACAAAATTGAAAGCTGTTATTAAATAGATTGTACATTTAAAAATCTTCATCACCTTAAAATCATAGGAAGAGTAGTCGTTTCAAGAAGCAAGTGGGTGGAATTCAATTCAACAAGTATTGATTGGGTATCTTTTCTGTGAAAAGCATGTGGCTAGGCATCAAAGTGGGCTGGACCTGGAAAGAGGACTGCTCCTGTCTCCAAGATTTTCTCATAAAAACGGAAAAATGTCCTCGGCATGATAAATTATACTAAACTCAGACTCATATTATGATTATGGCTCCAAACACAAAATGCTAGGATCAGGGACAACGCCTGGCTAGTTTATCGCCAAGTTCCCTGGATCTAGCATGGGGCCTAGCACAGAGAAAGTACTCCTTTGACTCACTGTGTAATTGCTTTACATGTTTTATCTCATTTTTCCACCAGATGGATTATGTTGTGTCCCCATTTTACAGCTGAGGAAACCAAGGCTTAGAGTGAGTAATTCATTTGCCCAGTCACACAGCTACTAACAGCTGAGACCAGGGGTTCTCAGCCTCAGCACTACTGGTACTTGGGGCTAGAGAATGTTTTGTTGCGGGGGTGCTGCCCTGGGTCTTGCAGTACGTTTAACAAAATCCACGGCCTCTAGTCATTGGATGCCAGTAGCACATTCCCCTCCACTTGTGACAACCAAAAATTTCTCCAGACACTGACGGATGTCGCCTGGCAAATGTCTCCTAATTGAGAACTTTAAGAAAGGCACATTAATAGTAAAGTAGGTGTGGTCTTAAATTATGTCCCCCAAATCTTTCATACTCTTCCTTAAAGAGTTGGAGCCTAATTCCTACCCTCCTGAAAATGGGGAGAACTTGGTGACTTACTTCTTGGAAATGGAAATACAGTGGACATAATAGGGACACGTGAGATTAGGTCATAGAAGGCACTCTGGCCTCCTCTTTGTTCTCTCTCTGAAATTGCTTGTTCTAGGGGAAGTTACCTGCTATGTCATGAGAACATGTAAGCAGCCCTATGAAGAAGTCTCCACGGTGAGGATGGGGGCCAGTGAGGAGCTGAGGGTCTAGTCAATTGCTATGGAGTGAACCATTTTGGAAGTAGATCCTTTAGCTCCAGTCAAGCCTTCAGATAACTGAAGCCTCAGCTGACATCTTAATGACAATCTCATGAAAGACCCTGAGGAACAGCCAGCCAACTAAGTCAGCCCTGGATTCCTGACCCTTGGAAACTCACTGAGGTAATAAATGTTTGTATTTTAAGCTTTGCTAAACTTTGGACTCTTTGTTACACAGCAATAGATAACTAATACAAAATCAATGACATGTTGAGGGAAGGAGTAAGTGGTCTAGGGCAGGAGGGAAAGGATGCAAAGAAGAGAAACTGGAAAGGCAGAGAAAGGTCACGTTGCAAAGGACTTTGAAATGCATGCTCAGGAATTGACCTTCATTCTGATGGCAACTGGGGCCATAATTAGGCAAAAAGGCTTGTAGCTTTTTCATCTCTAGGAACACAATTCTGGACACTCTTCTGTTTAAGTTTCCCAATGGCATCTCCTTGCTTTAAGCATAAAGGACAAACACTAAGTAAAGCTGAAAGGGCCTTTCATTTTCTTTCTCCTGCCTAACTGGTCCTCCTAATCTTCTGCCCTCTGTTCTGGTATCATTCCTATCTCAATACACACACACACACACACACAAACACACACACACACACAC
Source organism: Delphinus delphis (assembly GCF_949987515.2). Taxonomy (NCBI): domain Eukaryota; kingdom Metazoa; phylum Chordata; class Mammalia; order Artiodactyla; family Delphinidae; genus Delphinus; species Delphinus delphis. Next base: position 63,581,370 of record NC_082697.1, on the reverse strand, counting down.
ACGCACACACACACCCCAGACACTCCTATCTATCCCTTCTACACTTTCACTTCTCTTATATACTGTGTTCTCTTGTGCCCTTATATGCTTGCCCTGGATACCTCTCCCTTTCTCTGCCTTTGGACTCCCTGGACTAACTGTTCCTTTTTGGAAACCCTTTTCTGTCCTTCCCAGTCTGGGGAAGTTTCCCCCCACATACTTCCATACCCTCCCATTTTAGTCTGGGCAAATCTTCCTCCCAGCACTTATGCAAATTTTCTGGACTAAATGGCCTATGATTTGTCTATTCCTGAAACTCTTTCCTCTACCTGGACTTGAGCTCTATAAGTTCATTGGCTGCATTTTTAAAAATCTCTGAAGAGGATAGGTGTCTAATAAATGTTTGTTGAACAAATGAATGAATACATGATAGCTGAGTTTTGCTGACTGCTGCGTCTGGAGAAATCCAGACTTCTGTGTCCTTTGGTAGCCGGGTGATTTGTCTCTGATGGCTTCTGAAGAAAAATAAGTCCGGTATTAAGGAGTCTTATCTTGCCCAATGGATGTATGTACCTTGTGTTTGCACTGGACATAGACACGGATATAGCAATAGCGGGTCTTGTTCTCCTCCACAAATCACTGGGCCAGTTCCCCTCAGAGCAGACCGAGAGGCATTACCCTCACTTTGAAACATGACCTAATTTCACTGACTCATGGGCAGAAATCCTGAGATGTTGGTCCTTTTCCACCAATGTCCCCAATGTTTCCTCATATGACAGGAAAAAAAAATCTACCCATAACCCTGGTCATTTTCAAACAAGTTTGTTCCTGTTAACTGTTTGGAGGCCATTAACTGTTTGTTGTAGGGTCTGTTTGTTTCTGTAAACTGGGTTTGGCTTAGGGATATGAGCAGGGGCAGACCTGAGGATGTGAAGTGCTTCAGAGCTATTAAGGCAAAATGGTGAGCCTGAAATTTGAGAATTACATAGGACAGAGGTCAGCAAACTATAGTCTACAGGCCAAATCCAGCTCTACTTTTTATGGCCCTTGAGCTATGAATGGTTTTTATATATTTTAATGGCTACATTTAAATGGTTATATAAGTACACATGTAATGGCTTCGATTTTGCCTCTTGGCTTGTGAAGCCCAAGATATTCACTATATATGGCCATTGAAGAAAAAGTTTACTGATCCCTGATGTAGAAGGAGAGAGAGACTCCCTCAGAGACAGAATTTGCAGAATAGACATGTCTACCATGGATGTTTAAGTGGTCGACAATAGGTGTACTATATAACACTCCTCCTCTCTATCCCCTAGGGAATCTGTGTTATGTCTGTATTGGACATTGAGACTTGTGAATTATGGGTTCTTTGTGTGAGGGATGGGGGGCACTGAACGTATGCATCTAAAACAGAGACAGGGTATGTGGAAGCAGAGGCTCGGGTACCAGACGGCAGCCATCATCTGGTCACTTATGGCCTCTCTGTTTAGTATCTGTAGGGTCTCAGGTCAGGCTTGGAAGGAATGACACAAACTCATCACCTTTCTCCTCTTCCTACTGCCTAAGTGGGCTCCAGCTTGCTGGGTCTTACTGGCACTGTCCATTGAGAGGACGTGTCCTGCCGCCACTTAATCACGGGGTCCTATCCTCTCCCAGCAGCCCACCAGCCGAGTGCACAGCCACTTCTCACAGAGAGCCGTCTTACCCATCAGGGGACCATAATGCCTGGCAATCATTTTGCCTTTTCCAGACTTAATGTCCTCTCTCCTCTGGTCCTTCCTGCCCCAGTGGAAAGCGTAAGCATGCTATTTTAAGACATCCTTTAGTACCAAAATACCACTTTGAGACACTCATGTCCTTCCTTCCAATAATGTCTTTTGTTTAAAGCATAAAGAACTTATCAGGCGGGGCAAGTCGTGGCTTCTTATGGGAAGTAAGCCAAAGGGCAGAGTGGAGACTTACAGGATTTCTGCTGCCCCAGGCTTTCCAACTCAAATGCTGAGGGCAGTGGAGATCCTTTGTCTTCTTCAATTTCTCATTCTCATATTCACAGACTGAGGGCTAAGGGGAGCGGTCACCAGGGACCCAGGCTTCCTGTGGATGTAGCATCAAGGTGAAAAAGGACAGGCTGATGATAGTGGGCTAAGTGGGCACTAAGCCTGGCCACAGGAAAAGAACTGGAAAACATGAAAAGTAAGAGAGACCGGGCACTGGAAAGAGATTTTCCTACAACAGCAAAGATAATTTGAAACTATGAAGGTAGCATGAGGCGTGGGTGTCCAGTGACATCATACAAACTATCAGATATTTGGGAGAATGAATTATGAGCACAGCTCCACATGGTTTTAGGTCCTAATTCCATCACCATATTCTGCCCTTCTCACAGCTAATATTTACTGAATGCTAACAATGTATCGGATACAGTGCTAATCCATTTATAAGTTTCAGCTCATTTACTGCAGACAACAACCCCACAGTGTACGAGCTATCGTTGCCCCATATTTACAGAAGAGGAAACCAAAGCTCAGAGAGGTTAAGCCACTTGCCCACCATCACAGCTCATGAGTGGCGAAGCTCAGACTCACATCCAGGCCCAAGCCCAGAACTTGAACTCAGAACCTCTCCACGAGATCAGCTCTCCCAAGGAGTTTGCCTCTAGGATCTCGTTTCCCAGGTCAGCCGGGCACCAGCATAAGCTTGGGAGAAACCAACTCCCATAGACAGATGTCTAGATGGTGTTGATATTATAAATGGTATTATAAAACATCAGGATATGGCTAATAAATCAGGCAAAGGGAAGTTATGATTCTTCTGGACACTCTAATCTATCTCCCTATAATTGCTTGTATGTGAAACGCCTGCATGAGGTTATCGGAGCCTTCCCTGAATCGTCTGTGAAGGTAAGATTGCAATTTTAGCAACCCTTGTTACACAAACCAAAGCAATCTGTTCTACTTTGACACTCTGACACCCCTGGCTTGCAAAAGGGTTGGAGGCGGGGGTAGAGAGGAATTTGTTCATGTTCCTGTTGCCAGAAAAAGTATGAAGGGTTAATTATGAAGCATTCTCTCTGCTGGTGACGGCGCTGGCCTCTCACCGAACTAAGGAAGCAATCTTGGGGATATTTAAGGAGAAAACCACAGCTCCATTTCTTTAAACCATCTTTAACCTTTAGTTCTAGAAACCCTAATTAAAAATCAATTCTGTTTTTTGTAGTCCATCTGACAGTAATTCCATCTCTAATGGCAATGGCAAGAGAAATAGTATGTCAGGTGTATTCGGCAGCAAAATGACATGTTCATTAGCAATTTACTGGGTGTGAAATTTCTACCATGATAAAGCATTCCTGAACAATACGGGGTCACCGTTCCCCTAGGGTGACCCATTCTACTGATTAATGGGGGACACTAGTGGGATTAAATGCCTGCTACACAGATTATTTGAGTGTTTACAGCAGAGTTATTTTGTAGGCACCTTGCACTCTGAAAATAAGTCAGGACCCAAAACAGTAAACAAGCTGACATAACAAGATGATTGCAGCCTATTGTAGCCCAGAAAAATCTAATCTGGCCTCCTAACAGCATTGCAACCTTTATTGTGACTGTATAGATCCCAATTCATCAGCCCATTTTGGCAAGCTCTCCCCGCCGGTAATCATTCACTTTCAGTGTAGCCTCTGAACAGGTATTGACTTTAGAGCCTGGCAATTCATCCCTGGTTCTGCATCCCTCCATCAAGATTCTGTGACAGTCTCTGAAGCAAGTTGGGAGAGAAAAATGTGGCCTATACATGCAGGACCTCCAGAGAGACTCTGGGGGCAGGGAAAAAAGAGGGCAAGCAAAATTCTCCAGCTCAATGCAAAGGGATAATAAAACACTGGCATCATATCTTGTCCTTGCTAAAATTCCAACAACATTCCCAGTGATCTACAGATCAAGGTGGAATCATGAAATATTAGAACAAAAAGGGATACAGGGGAAAGATACCTACATTTAGTGAGGGTCTTCAAAATCATTGTCTCATTTCAACCTTACATCATACCCATGATATAGGTACAATTTATTAACCAGTTTTTCAGATGAGAAAACTGAGGCCGAGGGAGGTAAAGTGATTCCTACAGCCTAACAAGTGACTTCGAAACAAGATTATTTAAACTAGCAGTTTTTGAGCTTTTTTTATGGATGTAAAATTGGCATAACATAAGGTTAACCACTTAAAGGGTCCATTCAGCGGCATGTAGTGCGTTCACAGTGTTGTGCAACAATCGCTTCTGTTTGGTTTAAAACATTTTCATCACTCCCAAACGAAACCCCACCCCCATCCCCCACCCCCAGCCCCTGGATCCACTCGTCTGCTTTGTGTCTCTGTAGATTTTTTAAAAGGCAGTGGAACCCCAATCTGCAAAATGAAAGTACAGCTGCTAATTGGAATTGCAGGCAGCATCTTGGAGCTTTGTGCCTTCGACCTTCCCAGACTCCAGTGGGGTCCCCAGAGGCCCACTCTGAGCTCTAGAGCAGGGATCCCCAACCCCTGGGCCGCGGACTGGTACCAGTCTGCAGCCTGTTAGGAACTGGGCAGCACAGCAGGAGGTGAGCGGCGGGCGAGCCAAGGAAGCCTCATCTGCCGCTCCCCATTGCTCGCGTTAGCACCTGAACCATCACCCCTCCCCAGCCCCATCCATGGAAAAATTGTCTTCCACGAAACCAGTCCCTGGTACCAAAAAGGTTGGGGACTGCTGCTCTAGAGGATTATTATGGAGGGCTCCTGGGAAAATCTGCTATAAGGGGATCTGTCACGGCCCCATAATTATTTTTTCCTTTTCAAGGGAACAGATGAGACCAGGAGACTGTGGGAAATGTTCTTAAGCAGAGATATGACAAGGTTTGCTGACTAGTGAGAGCCTGCACGTCTCCACCGGGGTCAGATGAGTGATACACCAGGGTGTAGATCCTGGTCAAAGCACTGATGTTGGGAATGCTGCTTGGTTGCTTTGCTTGTTATGTACATCTCCATGGACAGATGGGGAAGGAAGTTTGGGTCTTAGATAAGGCGAAAGGAAGATGTCATTGGATTTTGCCACGGGGTCATCATTTTGGCCTCCATCTTGCAGGAAAGGTCACCTCATATTCCAACCAGCATGCTTTGGAGTTGAAGGTGGTCCAACTATGTATGATTTCCTTCCCACCTGTACTTATTAACGGTGAATTGGAGTCATTCATGTTGCTGGCGTGTTAATTACTCAGTGTGCTATACCCCACCCCTTCCCCGCTCTGCCCATCTCAGGCTCTTCCACAGAGGCTGATGAGTGGAAAATGAGCCTTGTGTTCTGCCCCTTGACTATAGGTTGGGCCAAAGATAGACACAAATCTAAGCCTAAATTGGGATAATGCCAGCATCACTTGGGGATTGAGAATGTGGTTCAATCTAAAAAATAAAACAAACAGACATAGATAACAAAGCAGAAACAGACTCACAGACACAGAAAGCAAACTAGTGGTACCAGTGTCGGGGGGTGAGCGGGGAAGATAGAGATACAAACTACTATGTATAAAATCGATAAGCAACAAGGATCTATTGTACAGCACAGGGAAATTTAGCCATTATTTTGTAATAACTTTAAATGGAGTATAATCTATAAAAATATTGAATCACTATGCTGTACACCTGAAACTAATATAATAGTGTAAATCAACTATATTCCAATTAAAAAAAAAAAGAATGTGGTTCAGGAGCTCTGCACAGTTGCTGTCAGGCACTTGAATGAAGAGCCACACAATTCTGAAGCCTGGCTCTGAAAGACACAGCTGCTATGCAGAGAGAGAAAGAGAAAATAATGCAGACAAGCCTGCAGAAAGACACAGAGGGGAGACACTTGTGTCCTCATCCAGCCACACCGTTGAGATGGACACAGACACCTGGTCCCAATTCCAGGCTCCTGGGAGACATGGCTGGAATCCCTGCTCTTGGTCCTGAATGATGTCCTGTCATTTTAGTCAGGGTTCCTTTGCTTGCAAGTGCCAGAAACACAACTCAAACTTGCTCAAGGATCCATGGAGTGTATTGGCTTACAGAACTGCAAAGTCCAGGCACCAGGGCTGCAGGTACCCAGACAATGTCATCAGGGTTCTCCTTCCCGGCTCTTATGTCTGCTTTCCCCTGGGTTGGCTTCATTCTCAGGTGGGCTCACCAAAAGCTCCCAGAAGTTCTGGCTTAGCAACGGCAATGGAGAAAGTGCCCACATTCCCAGTAGGTTTAGAAAAACTGGGGAGCTGATGCTCATTGGGTGGTTTTGGTCACATAACCACTAGGGAACCAAAAGGAACTTGAGTGGGGAGACCCAGGAACCAACTGCATTGTATGAAGACATTTGGGATGATGATAAGTGGAAAGTAAACAATGAATACCAAGGATTCTCTACAGGAAGAAGAATTAGGTGATTATAGGTGAAAAGCGTTGGCACTGTCTTTGAGAATACGACAGCCATGTGCCCATCATTCTGCAGTTTAGTAAGGAAGATGGACGTGGAAAACCAGGTACTAACTTCATGTTACAAAGGGAAGCACAGGGTGCCACAGGAGCATAGAGCATGTGCCCAACCTGGCCTCAAGGGTCAGAATACACTTCTCAGAGGGAAAGCCCTTTATGCTCAGACCTCCAGGGCGACAGGGGTTGGGGTGACTGAGTGAGAGTAAGAAGAAAGGGAATTAGGAAAATATAATTAGATTAGGGATGGGCAAGAGTGAAGCTGAACAGTGATGGGTGAGGCAAGAGAAGACTTGGATGATGCTGGAAGGCCCTGTAAACCCCTGCTCAGGATTTTTGACTTTATTCTAAGAGTCAGGATAAGCTGTAGAGACAAGGGTTTTAAGCAAAGTAGCAGATTCAGATCTCATTTTTGCTCTGGGGTGCAAAATAGAAATTAGGTAAAGAAAGAAGCTGGCAAACTATTTCCAAGGCTTTGGACCCACCTGAGTGGGAAGGAAAATGGCCATATTAGCAGCAGTGGGGAGAAGAAGCCAGTGACCAGAATTATGGGAGAAAAGATATTTGAACATTTTCTTCCGTTATTTTATAAAAACTTTAGGTTCCCAACATGGAGTCCGTGTGTTGGTTAGAGAGAAGAGCCTTGGAATGCTGTAGGTCCTGCAGACTGTACCTGGATTCCTCCTTGCCTGCAGGCGCTCAAGTTTCAGTAAGGAGAGTCTGGTTTGAATGAACTGGGACTTTCTTCCGCTCCGGGCAGTCAGGAATTTCTCCCAGGTGGTCCCTCTGTGTCCCTGAAGGATCTCAACAAGGAGGGAACATGGGCTGTGGAGCCAGCCAAACCGGACAGATCCAGCTTCCAACCTCTGCCCCACAGCTTACCAGCTGGACAATTTCCTTAACTAATCTGAGCCTCAGTTTCCTCATCTACAAAATAGGGAAAACAACATTCCTTGTGTGGCTGAGAGCATCAGATGATAGATAACATTTGGATGGTGCCTAGAAAAGTGGATAAAGGTGGATTTTCCTTCCTCTCTGAATGGAGGCACTCAGATTATGTGGATTTATCATCAGCTTAAACTATTTGCTGCCACAAACTGTGACACCATGAACAGCTATTTCCACAATGGAGCATTAATTCAAAATAATACAGGTAGGGAAGGCTTAGTAGAAAGACTCTCCCATTTGCTTAGGAGCAGAGAGTGGAGGAAAAAATTCAGGAGTCCAGGCAATAGAAGTATTTAATAATAGCAGAACCAGAACATTTGTGGTAGGTCAATAGACGGCTCTTCTCTCTCCAGTAAATTCTCCATCTTGAGTTTCTATAGTATCGGCATCTTTGTTATGAAGCAAATTCTGATCTATTACTCTTGTGAAGGTGTATTGAATGCATTTGAAGGAGAATGTTGCTTTATTACAGACCAAGGACCTTGTGTTTATGATTTACAGCATGGAGGTGTGTGCTGCCTGATACCATCCACAGAAGTGACAAATCAGGCAAAGGGAATGAACTTATCTTGATGCTGGGCCTGTGTGTTCAGCCAGGACTCTGCAGATTGCAAGTGACAGACACACAACTCAAAATAGCTTAAGGAAAAATGGAATTATAAAGACACAGAGGAATCTCGTGAAGAATGGATCAATTAAGCCAAGGAAAAGGCAGGAACGCAGGTGGGCCTCAGGAACTGTAAAACCAAGATTCAGACACACTACGATTCTTCTTCCATTTCCTGTAGCATTTGTCTGCTCATTTCCTTACTCTTCTCTCTCATTGCAAATGGGTTTTGGCTACACAGCAAAGAACATGGCCCCTGATAACTCCTGAGTTTTCTACTTATGATGTCAGTCCTCCTAGAGATACTGAACTCATTCCCTCAATGCTAGTCCAAATGTCCTAATGAATGGACTCTTTGGCTTAGGTACCCATTCCTGGGCCAGTCAGTTGTTTCCAGTGCAGAGAAGTAGACTCTGATGGGTACAAGCTCACTGGGTTTCTTTGAACCAGAGTTATCCCCTCTTTTTTTGAGTTTTCTCATCTGAAAGGTGAAGAGCTTGAATATGAAGTAAATCCTTACAACTCAGGTCTCATGAAGGGATCTCTCCCTGAGATTCCAGGTTGTGTTATGTGGCCAAATTCTGTTCTGGACTTTCATTCCTCCCTTCCTCCCTCCTGTCTTTCTTCCTTCTTTCCTTCCTCCCTCTCTCCCTCCACCACCCTCTCTTTCTCTCTCTCTTTCTCTCTCTCTCTCCTTCTTCCTCTTTCATTGTTCTCTGTTGTATTCATCTTTTACTTCTCTGTGTTCCCCGCCACATTGTAACTTCTAGGAGACAGAGACCAGCACTTATTCATTATATCCCAAATGCCCAGGGCAGAACATGGCATGTAATCGACACTCACTAAATGTTTATTAAACAAATGGATGGATGGACACAAGACAGATCACTTTGGCTAACCTCACTTGTCCACAGAGGTATCTTATCCTGCTCTGAGCAAGATGAGTGATTACACTGACTTTTGCATTGTGAGTCTGCTGATTAGAAAATTTAGGCTGTCAGGGCACACAAAAGCCAACAGAATTCACATCTCGTTAGATGTTCTCCTGACCTGGATTCACAGACAATCCTGGTCTCACGGGTATAGCAGAGACCCAAGGGCAGGACACTCAACCCAGTATTAATGAGAGAAGTCGAGGCTGCTCAGATACTTTTTAAAAAGAAATCTTATTAACAGTTACTGAGCCCTTACTGTGTGTCTGGCACCATCTAAGAGCTTTGACAACATTATCTAAACCAGTGGGTCTCAATCGGGGTGATTTGCCTCCCAGACACATAGGGCAATGTCTGGACACAATCTTGATTGTCACTCTGGAAGTGGTTTGCTGCTAGCAGCTAGTGGGTAGAGGCCAGGGATTCTGCTAAACATCCTATAATACACAGGACAAGCCCCCACAACAAAGAGTAGTCCATCCCCAATGTCAATAGTGCCAAGGTTGAGAAATTCTGATCTAAGTGAATCCCGTCTACAACCCTATTATTATTATTTTCCTGATTTGACTAGAGAGAAAACCGAGGAATGTGTAATTTGCCCAAGAAGTAGGGCTGGGATTTGAACCTCAGTCTTTTGGTTCTAAACCCTGTGCTCTTACAGTCCAGCCTATAACTCTTGACAGCCTATAAGGATGAACTAAATAGGGAACTTTACAGTGACAATCCTGAACCTACTTAATATGCTGGGACTTGAAGATTGCCCACTGTTCCAACAGCAGATTTTTACCTAGTTTCATGTGAGAAACTAAAGATGTTACTTTGGCCAGACCTGGGAGTATCTTTAAATTGAATCCAGTTCCTCCTATTGAAACATATTAACTTTTAAAGTAATCTAGTCTCTTCATTACCAGTGCTATAGCCAGTTGTCAAAATCTCTTTTGAGTTGGTAGTTAAAAGGCCCAGCCACACATCCGTAACGTTATTGTCGCTGGCTAAAATCCTTAGCAAGTACACAAACGTCACTCAGAATCAAATTACCAGATGTGCCGACAAGATGCTTCTCGATTTAATAGTGCGGTAAAGGATGGCTGGGAGATGTTCTTTGAAGTTGTGGAGGCAAATGTGAAAGCTAATTCAATTTTCAAATGAATAAAAGTGAGAAACTGTTCTTATAAACCTGATATTACCAGATATCTGGCCCAGAGATAGGGCCAGAGAATGCTGCTGCCTTGCGTAGGGGAGGAGAGAAGGGAAGAATTTATTTTATTTCTGATAATAAAGAGCTGGGCTCTGCGACCACACAGGTTTGACCTTGGTTCCTGGTGGAGAACTTGAACAGGAGTGAGGGCTCATTTCCAACTCAGTCAAGAGGCAGGCATCCTCTGTCACCAGTTCCCCTGGGAGCTGCTTGCAAGAGGAAGGGGCCCTCTGAAGCGGCATCCAGGGCCTCGGGGAAATCACATCTCTGTTTACTAGACTTGGAGAGTGTGTAATAGGATTTCCTGAGAGAAAAGGGGATCTCAGATCACCTAGGCCGGTGGCTCTCCAATTATTCACTAGGGCCCCAGGTTTTCACAAGGGCAACTTGCGGGTAAGGAGAAGGAAGCTTTGGAAGAGATTTGGGCCCTGAAATTTGCTTTAATTTATTATATATACAGCTGACCCATGAACAACATAGGTTTAAGCCATTCAGGTGCGCTTATACATGGATTTTTTCTTCCAGTAAATACATACTAAAATACTATGTGATCTGTGTTTGGTCGAATCTGTGGTTGTGGAACCGTGGGTATATTTGGACTAGAAAGTTGTATGCAGATTTTCAACTGGGTGGGAGTCAGTGCCCCTAATGGCTACTTTGTTCAAGGGTCAACTGTATACACATAGATATAGATATAGATATATTGGGTTTAGGGGTAAGATATTATCTAGAGAAAAAAGTATTTTGCTGCTAAAAGTCATGAACCCCACTAGTCTACTCACTTAGATGAGAAAAGCTAGGCCCAAGGCCATAAACCACTCAAGGGCTACACTCCAACACCAATTCTCTGACAGCAAATGGGTGTCCAATAATTCAATTCAAGTCTGATACTAACTACCTGGAATTAGCATCAAACTGCACATATTGAGGGGCTCAGTCCCACAAGACCGAATCACTTCAGATGCTAGCCATAAGTCCCAAGGGCCACCCACACTCCTCCCTGACCAATGTGGCTATACATTTGGTGGTACCTATGATCCTCCTTCAGGTTCAATAATTAACTAGAAGGACTCACAGAGCTCAGGAAGTGCTGTATTTGTGATTATCATTTTAATATAAAGGAAACAAATGAATGGTCAGATGAAGAGATTCATAAGTTGACAAGGTTTGGAAAGACCCCAAGTACAGGAGCTTCTGTATCTGTGGAGTCTGGGGTGTACCATCCTACCTGTACAGCCATAGGTCACCAACCAGGAAGATCTATGAGCCTCCTTGTCCAGAGTTTTCGTTGAGGTTTCATTAGATAGGTGCAATTGATTAAGTCATTGGCCATGTGCTGAACTCAGCCTCCAGCTGCTCTCCCCTCCCAAGGAGGTCTGGGCAAGAGTGGAGATGAAACTCCTGAGCATATATCTGGAGAAAACTCTAATTTGGAAAGATACATGCACTCCAATGTTCATAGCAGCATTATTCACAATAGCCAAGACATGAAAACAACCTAAATGTCCATTGACAGATGAATGGATATAGAAGATGTGTTTTATATATATACAATGCAATATTACTCAGCCACAAAAAAGAATGAGATAGTGCCATTTGCAGCAACATGGATGGACCTAGAGATTATCATCTTAAGAGAGGTCAGACAGAGAAAGACAAATACCATATGATATCACTTATATGTGGAATCTAAAAGAATGATACAAATGAACTTATTTACAAAACAGAAACAAACTTACAGACCTACGAAGCAAATTTATAGTTACCAAAGGGGAATGGTGGGGGGGAAGGATAAATTGAGAATTTGGGATTAACAGATACAAACTATTATATATAAAATAGTAAACAACAAGGACCTACTGTATAGCACAGAGAACTATACTCAATATCTTGTAATAACCTATAATGGAAAAGAATCTGAAAAAGAATATATATACACACACACACACACATGCACACATACATATGTATAACTGAATCACTTTGCTGTACACTTGAAACTAACACAACATTCTAAATTATCTAAACTTTAATAAGAAAGCAGAGTGAGGCTAGAATTTCCAACCCTCTAATTGCATGCTTAGTGTTTCTGGTGTGGCCAGACCCTCCCTAGAAACTATCTAAGGGTCCACCATGCGTTACCTCTTTATGTAAACTCAGGTGTGCTCAAGAGGAGTTCCTTATGAATAATAAGATGCTCCTACCATTCAGGAAATTCCAAAGATTTTTGAAGCTCTGTGCCAGGAACAAGGAACAAAGACAAGATTTTTCTTTTTTATAATCATACCTCCAGGGCAGAGGTTGACACCACCACTCCTTCTTTCTCTGTCACCCCAGCTTCCCTCTTGAGAACTGGCTGGGTGTTTTCAGAGTGTAGCCATGTGTAATTTTACAGGGGAGTGAAAGCGACTCAGAGATGCTGAGGACCTCAGTGGCTAAGCTGGTCTGAAACCTTGGTATCTAACCCTGAATTCTCTGAGATTCTCTGAAGGGTTCTCTGTTTGTTTCCTACGGCTGCTGTAGCCAAATATCAAAAACTTAATGGCTTTAAACAACACACATTTATTATCTTACAGATCTGGAGGCTGGAAGTCTAAAATGGGTCCTCAGGGCTGTGTTCCTTCCAGAGGCTCCAGGGAGAATCTGTTGCCTTGTCCTTTCTGGCTTCCAAGGCCCTTTGCATCTTTTAGTTCATGACCTCCTTCCTCTGTCTTCAAAGCCTGCAGTGTAGCATCTTCAAACCATCTCTCTCCCTCTGCTTCCATCATGACGTGCCCTTCCATCTAACTCTGACCCTCCTTGCGTCCCTCTTCTAAAGGCCCTGTGATTATATCAGGCTCATCAGGATAATCCAGGATGATCTCCCATCTCAAGGTCCTTAACTTGATCACATCTGCAAAGTCCTGTTTCCCTTGTAAGGTAAGATATTCACAGGTTCCAGAGATGAGGATGCGGACATCCCTGGGAGGCCACTATTCAACTGACCCCGCACAGTTCTGTCCTTTCACCATCAGGGGCATGCATTTATTAGCCTCAGCCCGTTTTTGCTGCATTACAGATGAATGGTGACCACTGTTGCAGAGGAGGGACAATGTCTCTTTTCTCCAAGCTTGTTTCTCTGGCTAACCCCTTCCTAGTTTTGCTAAGGGGTGAGGACCTCTCAGGGTCATATTTACTGGAGGGGAGAGAACTTCGTTCGAGGTTGATGTGCTCTTGCTTTCACTCCTCCCTGCTCTGTGTTGCTGGTTTGTGTTGCATTTCTGGACATCCCACATTGCAGGTGGGACAGGATGTTAAGAAATACTGTCCGGTCATCCTGCAGCCTCCAGCTCAGCCCTCACTGGAGAGTCCTGCAAAGCAGTCTTTGTATTTTTCTGACTAAATCAATCGGTGATTCATTTTCTACTTGGACAAAGTTTGACCAGTCATAAGAGATGGTTAACTGCCCAAGCCGCGTTTGCAAACCCATTTTTTCCTCTCTCATCATCCATTGATTTGCTGTGTGAACTTCGGGAATTTGTTTCCTTCTCCCATTTTTCTAAGAGAAAGCTGTAGTAGAGCTCATGAGAAATGTTCTTACTTCCATGGTTCTGCAGAGGTCAGGGGTTTTCGGCCCTCAGGGGATTTTGTGCCCCCTCCCTGCCCAGAGGACATTCAGCGCTGTTTGGAGGCATTTTGGTTGTAACAACGTGGGAAGGGGGCTGCTACTGGCATCTAGTGGGTAGTTGCCAATCCAACAGTGTGCAGAACAGACCCCACAACAAAGAATTGTCTGGTCCAAAATGCCAGCAATGCTACAGTTCAGAAACCATGAGGAGGAAAAAAAAATATCCTGGTGATTTCAGTCTCTCTCTCTATGGATTTACTTGTCCTCTCAGCGGGAGGGAGAGTGAGTAATCCTGTTTGTCAGAATATGGGACAATTGTTGAGGCATATTAATAAGCAGTCAGGGTCTTTGGGCTCCCAAAGCTTCAAAAACAAGAGCCAGGCTGTCTACTTCCTCTGGTCTCATCTGCCCCCAGACACAGTAAATCTTCTTTCTCCTGTCCTGTTGCTGACCCCTGCAGTAAAAACAATAAGCAGGGCATCCCCGCTGAGGACAGCAGATGAGGGAGGAGCCTGCCTTTCACGGATGTCTGCTAGTGTGGACTCCAAGCCTGTGCTGGATGCTTTGTTATGCTTTCATACATTAAAGGTGTGTCCTTTTCAGGGTTAGATTTGGGGAGGGGGGCCTGTGAGCCCCCATCTAAGCCATTTTCTATAATACAGTTTTACCAAATGATGAGGATTTGGTGGTGATGGGGGTGGGAGAGTGCAAACCATCAATGAAGCCCATGGAAACTATACTGCCTATAAAGCTCAGGGTTCCAGCTCTTCATGTAAATTTCCATTAACCAGGAAGGGGGAAAGGAATGCATTTTAGACTTGAATCCTTTGCATTTGGGTATCTTGGTGACTTTGGGATGAGGCATAAACAAGGATAAGTACTCAGGTCTATTTCTTTGTCTTTATTCCCCAGGTCATGGGGAAGGCAAGGCTCTGAGCAGAGCCAGGTAAAGCCTCCAGACAGGCTTTTTCTCAAGTAAGGCTGTAAACCACATGGGCCTGGGGAAACCAGCACATTCCAGCGAGGAAGACTTCTTTGGACTCTGTCTCGGACTGAACTGTGACTGCTCTACGGGGAAGTCAGGTCCTCGGCTAGCAGGAATAGAGATGGCCAAGAGGAACTTCTACATTACGTTGGAGCAGAAAAACCTTCCTTCTTCCGATGACAGAAAGAAAAAAAAAAAAGGAAAAAAATAAAAAGATAGGCCACTGCTTCCTGTTTAAGAGATAAGTTGTATTGTTATACAAGCTATGTAGTTATAGAGGATTTTAATTCTTCCTTTAAATGCAGAGAAAAACAACAATTTTGAAATGGCTTCATTGATCAAAAAATAACTACCGGCTGCAAACAGTTATTCACACTACAAAAGGCATAAGCCTCCTTTATCTTAACAAGAATATTATCTTGTTAAAGTTAATAGTTATTGAGCTTCTTGTTATGTCCCAGGCACTGTTTGAGGGTGCTGGGAAAATACAGTCTCGTTGAATTTTCACTCCAATCCTCAGCCATAGGTGCTGTTATTACCTTGATTTTACAGATAAGGGAACTGACGATCAGAGAGGTGAAGCAACTTGTCCAAGGTCATACAGCTGGTAAAGTGTTAGAGAAGGAATTCTGAACCTAAATTTGGCTGACTAAACAATCCCTCTTAACCACAGTCCCGTAGAATTTTTATCCAGGCTGGTCCTCCATATTTTCACATCCAGACTCTATCTTGGGAGTGACCAGAAACTCGCTCTGTGATTTTCTTTTCTTGTAATGTCTTTGATACAGTTTTGGTGTCAGGGCAATGCTGGACTCATACAATGAATTAGCAAGTGTTCCTCTTCCATTTTTCAGGAAGACTTTGTGTAGAATTGATATTATTTCTTTCTAAAATGTATAGAATTTACCAGTGAAGACATCTGAGCCTAGAGCTTTCTTTGTGAGAAATGCTTAAGCTACAATTTCATTTTATAGATAGCACTATTTAGGTTATCTATTTCATCTTGAGTGAGCGTTCCCAGTTTGTGTCTTTCAGGAAATTTGTCCATTTCAACCAACTTGTTGAATATATGGACATAAGGCTGTTCATAATATTCACCTTACTATCCTTTAAATATCTACAGAATCTGTAATGAGATCACCTTTCTTATTCCTGGTATTGGTATTTGTGTCTTCTTTCTTTTTTCTTTTTTTTTGATCAGTCTGGCTAAATGTTTATCAAATACACTGATGTTCTCAAAGAATCAGCTTTAGTTGTATTGATTTTCTCTGTTTTCTATTTCATTTGTCTCTGCTCTCATATTATTACATCCTTTCTTCTGCTTACTTTGAGTCTAACTTGCTCTTCATTTTCTATTTTAAGGTGGAAACTGAGGTCATTGATTTGAGACCTTCACAGCTTTATAAGGAAGGCATTTAAATCCTACAAATTTCTCCCTAACAATACCCCACACCTTACCATGTGCTATGTTTTCATTTTCATTTAGTTCCAAATACTTTCCAATTCCCCTTTTTGATATCTTCTTTGACCCATGGGTTATTTAGAAGTATGCTATTAAATTTCCAAATATTTTGAATTTCCAGAGATCTTTCTGTTATTAACATCTAATTTAATTCCATTATAGTCAGAAAATACACTTTCAATGACTTGAATCCTCTTAGCTATATTGGGACTTGTATTTGGTTCAGGATATAGCTAAATGTCCTGTGTGGACATTCAACACAGTGAAATGAATGTGTATTCTGCTACTGTTGAACGTTCTGGAAATGTTAATTCAGTGATGCTGGTTCAGTGCTGTTCAAGTCTTCTATTTCCTTGCTGATTTTCCATTTACTTGCTCCATCAGTTATTGAGAGAAGAGTTTGATTTTTCTAACTATAATTGTGGAATTCTTTACTCCTCTTTGCATTTCCCTGTTTCTTCTTTGTGTCTTTTCAAGGTCTGTTACTGGGTGCATAAACACGTATGTCCTCTGGAGTAATCGACCCCTTTATTGTTATGAAATAAACTTCTTTATTCTTTGCTCAGAAATCTATTTTCTCTGATAGTAACATAACTTCTCTGGCTTTTTATAAAACTAGTGTTAGCATGGTATATTTTTTCTATCTTTTCATGTTTAACCTATTTGTGTATTTATATTTAAAGAGCATTTCTTGTATTTCCAGCATACAGTTAGGTCTTGTTTGTCTGTTTGTTTTTTTTTTTAATCCAAATTGGCTTTCTTGCCTTTTAATAAGGATGCTTAGACCATTTAAATTTAATATGATTATTAATATAGTTAAGTTCATGTCTATCATCTTGCCATTTTTATTAGATCCATTTGTTTCTTTGTTTCTGTTCTGTTTCTTCCTTTTGTTGAATTGAGTATTCTTTATGGTTTCATTTTTTTAAGTTACAGCTTTATTGAGATGTAATTCACATGCCATAAAATTTAGCTTTTTAAAGTGTACAACTCAGTAGGTTTTAGTAAATTCAGAGTTGTTCAACCATCACTGCTGTCTAATTCCAGATGATTGTCATTATGCCCCAAAGAAAGCCATATCCGTTACGTAGTCACTCCACACTCTTTACTCTCCCCAGCCTGTGGCAACCACTATTCTACTTTCTGTCTTTGTGGATTGTTTGTTCTGGATATTTCACATAAATGAAATCACAAAATATGTGTCCTTTTGTGATGTGTTCTTTCACTTTGCATAATGTTTTCAAGGTTCATCCATGGGATAGCATGTATCAGTACTTCAGTCCTTTCTATAATTGAATAATATTACATTGTATAGATATACAACATTTTACTTTTCCATTCGTAAGTTGATGGATACTTGGGTTATTTCAATTTTTTGGCTAATATGAATAGTGCTGCTATCAACATTTATGTACACATTTTTGTATGGCTGTATATTTTCAAATCTCTTGGAGATATACCTAAGAGTAGAATTGCTGTCAAATGGTAGATATGTTTAACATTTTTGTGAAATTAACAAACTGTTTTCCAAAGTGGCTGCATCATTTTACAATCCCACCAGCAATATGTTAAGGTTCTAATCTCTCTAAATCCTGTCTACACTTGTTATTGTCTTTTTGTTTATAGCCATTGCAGTAGGTATTCAGTGGTATCTCATTATGGTTTTGATTTGCATTTCCCTAATGACTAATTATATTTAGCATCTACCCGTCTGCCTAGTGGCCATTCGTTTATTTTCTTTGGAGAAATGTCTGTTGAGATCCTTTCCTCATTTTTATTTATTTTTTTAAAGGATTTTTGTTTTTTATGTGGACCAGTTTTAAAGTCTTTATTGAATTTGTTACAATATTGCTTCTGTTTTATGCTTTGGTTTTTTGGCCACGAGGCATGTGGGATCTTAACTCCTCGACCAGGGATTGAGCCCACACCCCCTGCATTGGAAGGCAAAGTCTTAATGGAAGTCCCATTTCCTCATTTTTAAATTGAGGGTTTTTTTAAAATTGTTGAGTTATAAGGCTTCTTTATATATTCTGGATACAAGGTCCTCATCTGATATAAGATTTGCAAATATTATTTCTTAATCTGTGGGTTGCCTTTTAACTTTTTTTCATGTTGTCTTTCAAAGCACAAGTTTTTAATTTCAATGAAGTTCAATTTATCTAATTATTTTTTGTCATTTATGTTGAATGTCATATCTAAGAAGGTTTTGCCTAACACAAGGTTACAAAGATATACTCCTATTTTTTATGGGAGTTTTATAGTTACAACTCTTACACTTAGTTTGACAAAATGTTTTGAGTTAATTTTTGGTGTGAGGTAGGGATCTAGTTTCATTCTTTTACTTGTGAATATCCAGTTATTCAAAATCATTGTTGAAAAGACTATTCTTTCCCTCACTGAATTGTCTTGGTACCTTTGTCAAGAATCAATGGACCATAAATGTGAGGGTTTATTTCTGGACTCTCAGTTCTATTTCCTTGATCTATATGTCTAACCTTATGCCAGTACTACACTGTGTTGATTCTGTAGCTTTGAAGTAAGTTTTGAAATCAAGGACTGTAAGTCCAACCTTATTCTTCTTTTCAAGATTGTTTTGGCTATTCTAGGACATAGGAATTTTCAGATCAGCTTGTGAGTTCCTGAAAAAAGTCCAGTTGTAATAGTGATAAGGACTGAATTGAATCTGTAGATCATTTTAGAGAGTGTGGTAGATATAGTAATGACCCCCAAGAAGATAGCCATGTTCTAATCTCCTTAAGCTGTGAATATGTTACCTTACATGGCAAAAGGGATATTGTAGATGTGATTAAGTTAAGGATCTTAAGATGAGAAGGTGATTCTGGATTATCCTGGTGGACCCAGTGTCCTTTATAAGAGGCAGGAAGGAGGGTCAGAGTCAGAGAATGAGATGTGACAAGAGAGGCTGTTGCTGGAGTAATGGGGCCACAAGCCAAGGTCTGTGGGCAGCCACTAGCAGCTGCCTAAAAAATCTTAAATTGGGCTGGAAATGGAGGATATGGAGGTGAGCAAAAGTAAACAAACAAAACAATCTGTATTCTAGTGGAGCTTAATCAATAAACTTATCTATTTAAAAAGTGCTTACAGGGGGAGATAAGAGCTTATAACAACTGTCTTGGATTTAATATGTTGGGAGGAGGCAGCTGACATCAGAATTAGTTGCCCAGAAGAGGTATGAAAGAAAGAGGAGGGGCTAATTTGATGAAGCAGGCGAGGCAAACACTCCAGGCAGAAGAAACTAACATGCAAAGGCCAGGAAGCAAAAAGCAGACTTCCGCTTTGCCTCCAAGCTTTCATCTCAGAGCATGTTGGAGCAAGAGCTATTCCCTGGCCTCGTTTCCCCTCATCACCTTGGAGGCCCCAGCAATGCTGGAGTCCAGCTAGGGGCTGGCTTGCTTGCTTTTGGAGGATAAATGTCTCTCTCTCTATCCTCTTGTGACCCCCCCACCCCCACCAGATCACTTTCTGCCACTCAGCAGGTCCCACAAGCACCTGGCTTCCAACATGCAGTGTGAACTGACTGAGGTTCCTGCGTGTTATTTCCTCTCTAATTAGCTAGCACACCTGAGCTGCCAGTGGCTTCTCCTGAGCCTATGAGGCCACCAGAGGTCGCATGAACAGGCTTGGTATAATAAGTCATTGCCATGAAGGCTCAGGGTAATTAATTCTAACACTGGGAACTGCTCAAGACTAATTCCATTACTGTGAAATCAGGGCAAAAAAAAAAAAAATCATGCTGTCATTTAGCAACTTCCTACATCTGATGCTTTTTGTTACATGACTTCCTTTTCCTCATGACCAGCTCATCCATTAGGTACAATAGTACTTATTGCTCTTCTTGTTTTACAGATTCTAAGAAACTAAGGCACAGAGAGGTCTTTAAAGTCACACAGCTTCAGTGCTGGAGCTGGGATTCCATCCCATGTCTAAGTAATAGCTTAGGTCATGTTCTTTCTAGTACCCTCCATGAGCTATGCTTTTAATACTTTGAACTATATTTTACATCGAGAACTTAACTAACCATTCTTATTACCTGAGAATTGATGCAGCAGGCGTCTACAGTTGTATATGTATATTTTTAATTGCATGATCTCTGTCTAAATAAAACCCTTTGGCCCTATTGCATGTCCTGGCACTGTTGATTGTCTGGTCCAGGAAGAGACTCTGGAGACTCTGTCCAAAGCCTTCTGCCTCCCTGAAGACGTAACTAGGAAAAAAGGTAACAGAAAGCAACTTGCTGATCCTAATTGCTTTGCAGGGTGTACATGTCTCAGATCAAATACCATTTTGTCCTCTTTTTCCCCTTTGGAGGGGAATTAATTAAGCTCTAATTACACTGACAGGAAAAAGAGAAGCTACAATAAAGTTATTTTTTTTAAAAAAGCTATTAACAAGGTCTGAGCACAGAGCTTGTCATAACCCAGGGAATGAGCCTCATTTGAATTTTATGACCTCTCCATTTACATTTTTTTATTAAACCTTTTCTTACAATCCTTAATATGTCTTCCTTACATGGTATAATCATCCTCAGGAGTTTTCAGGCGTTAAATTAGATACTTGGGGGCTACCCGACTCCTCCTGCTTTCGGTCACAGCATGCTGTATCCCATGAGGCAGATTAATAATAATTTTTTAAAACTGATTTAAAAGTTCATATCAAGTGTTTTCCATCTGGAAGGAGTCTGACTTGCAGAGCCCCTCTGGTCCAGGCAAATTAGATGGGAGTGAAAGTTTTCCATGTTAGAGAGAAAGTTTAAAAGTGTATTGCAATCAGGGCATCTCACTGCAAAGGGGAAACTCAGTTCTTTTTCCCCATCAAACAGAAGCCAGCCATGCAGACAGGGCTGGGCTGATGTGAAGGTGGAAAGGACCTTCCCACAAGGAGGGATAGGAGAGGCCTCCTTGGCCTGCTGTGCTGCACAACACTGTCCTGAATGTCACAGCTTGAAAGATAAACTGTCCCAGAAGGAGCTGTGATCTGCCAAGTCACACAACGAAGGGCAGAGCTGTGTCTCAATCCTAGACCTAGACCCACACATGGTTTCTCTACCACACGTGGCTGGGCCACCTGGGTAGGGTCTTCAGAATTCAAATTCTCAATCCCAAGCCTCCATCTACTGAATCACAACATCTAGGAATGGGATCTTGGAATCTCTATTTTTTCAAACGTCTCCAGGCAGATCCTGATGACTAGTCAGGCATGGGAGTCATCTGATTAAAATGTCAAGAATAGATGAAAAACACAAGTTTTCAGGGAAGAGAAACACACTAGGTATCCCAAATGGCAGAGAAGAATGAAACATACTCCCAAGAGGCTGGAGCTTCTAGCCTAGATGGTTCCCACCAGGGAATTTCTTTGAAATTTTCTCATTTATCCTAAAACTGATATAATTTTGGATTCCATTTTAATAATAACCATTATATAAACATATGCATATATATGTGTGTGCATATCTATGTGTGTGTGTGTGTGTGTGTTCATACCCCAGATGTTAGCTGGGTCCAGAATACCTGTTACATTTCCTAGAACAGCCCATGCTCTACCCAATGGATATACACAGCCTTTCCCAAAATGTCTGAAAATCCATGGTGGGGTAGGGGTGGGTGCTTATAACCTCAGGTTCATCTCTGGGCTCTAAATTCCTGTTTCCACTAAATCTGTTTCTGGATCTTCTCACCATTCCATGGACATCACCTCTACTTTTTGATGCATGTAAAGTGACCCATACTTGATTTCCAGTAAAATCAATTCTCACAAAATATTGGTCTGTACAGTACACTCTAATAATGGGTTTTTGGGGAAGAACAGGGGAGAGATGCATGGATGAGGGGCAATGATGTGCAGGACCAGGCTCATACAGGCTCACAAGAGCCAGCTATTAAATTTTCAAGATTTTTGCAATCTGGTTGTTAAACACAGCCATTATTAAAAATTAAATTATATAAACTTATAATTAAATAAACTATGTTATTGATAAAGGTAATAAATATCCAAAACTCATTACCTACTAATCATTTCACTACATTCTATTATTATCTATACCATAGATATAGATATAGAGGTTGTCTACTACATTCACGTGGCAGAAATATTATAAAAGGAGCTGCTATTGCATCTCTTCCCAATTCTATGTTCAATGATTTCATATTGGTAGAATGAAATTGGCCATGGTGAGAGTTTTTATACCACATAAATTGGCAAATGCTATAAATCAAAGCTTGATTAACTGTTTTGTTGATTGCCTAGACTTAAAAGTTCATGGAGACTACGTTAATAATATCAGTTAAATTTAAGTGTTTCATACCTGTGACTCGCATAAAAGGCTGAAGAAATTTTTGTCAATATTTGAAAACTATTACCCATTTTAGCAAAGGAGTCATTCATGTCATTGACAAATGAGTGAAGTTCTGACAGGTCTGTCTCCCTTGTTTCACTTCCATCTTATTCACCAACATAAATGAAAATATCAACCAACGTTCATGTCAGAATTACACTTGTAATCAAGTATTTATTTTTAGCCCAGTTTTGTCAAATCATGGTTGAATTGTGACCACAGATCAGCTATAGATACAAGAATTCTGCAAAATTCATGAAAGCATTCTGTGAGAATCGAGTGGCTAGATGGTAAAGAATAGCCTATATTTTGTTCTCATTTGTAAATTGTGTGCTACACATCCTTCATGTCAGTAAAGGTTTGGATAAACTTATGTATGTCTCCCTGGAGAACTAGCTGTTAAACGTTTACCAGCCCAGCCCTCAGAAGGATTTATATCATGATAATATAAACACACTGAATAGTAAACATATATGTGTGTGTATATATACATATACTTTCTCACCTCAAAAACGGGTAATTTTTCTTCTTCCTCCCTTTCAGGTTCTTTATCTTCTGCAAAGCTATTTAATCATCTCTTTCATCGGGGTATTGGATGTTTGCAGGTTACCATCCAAACATCCATGTCCCTTTCCCCATCAACAGCCTATTACACTTTCAATGTGGAATGCACTCCTCCTCCCCTCTCAGTTTTACTGTTTGAGTGGAATGAGCCCTTCCCTACCTATAGGAATTAGCTCTGAGAGGCTTAAGCCAATCAGCATGTGCCAGCTTCCTGGCTACAGTGATTGGTTCAGAGTTGAACACATGACCCAATGTAGGCCATTGAGGGAGAAGGAAACCCAGGACTTAAGGAGGAGATAAAGAGATATCCACCAGAACTTGAGGATGAAGCCAAAGACAAAGGAAAGCAAACAGGAAAGACAAAATCTGGGTCCTTGGTAAAATCATTTGAAGACGAAGCCTTATCTGAAGCCAGATCTTCCTGATTTTTAGGTACAAGAAGTAATACACGCCCTCTGTTTTTAATGCAAATTTGAGTTGAGTTTTCTGTTACTTGAAACCAAAAATATCCTTCACTTTTATATTTGTTTTGGCTCCTTACTTCAGGTGCCTCACTTTCTACCCCAAGGCTAATAAAGCCTTTGAGTAAACATAGGAATTTCTTCCCTAAGAGAAATTCTATTCAAACTAATAAGATTTTTAAAAAATAATTTAAGTACATAAAAGTAGTATTTATAATAACTTATTGTCAAGCAAAACGAACATTCTAGAAAGTTGCACCATATTTATTCCATGGCTTCTGAGTACTTGCTAGCAGAATTGTATACTAAGAGATGTGCTCACTTCAATTTGAGAAGCCTGGCACTAAAGCATTAGGACACCACTTGTGTCTCAGATAGTCAACCCTTGGCTGATTATTCATGTGTTTTATGCCAGTCACAGAGTAGGATACTGAGAGAGCTGGATGTAAAATGGAGTAATTTGAGGGAGATGAAGGATGATGATGATGGTGACGATAATGATAATTAGAGCAAAAACTTACATTGTGCTTGCTATGTGCCAAGTTCTCTGCTAAGTTCTTTCCATGAATTAATCCTCACTGCCATCCTAGAAGGTAGGCATTGCCCTCCCTAATTTATAGGTAAAGACGTGAAAATGGTTGCCCAAGGTCATACACCTTGGCTCCTGAGTCTGCACTCTGTCCACTAGGTTGTACTGCTTCTCCACTGTGTGCTTGGGAGAAAATGGAAATGTATCTAGATCCAACTCACAGGAATAGGTGAGCCCTGGTGGGGATCTGCCTTTGAGGCTTTGAGCGTGGTTGTGGAGTCCCAGCATCCACAAAAGATGCTTAACCAATGCCAGCACAGAGACCAGATGCAATTTATGCTTGAAGGGAGCAGCAGGTATCCAAGAGCACAATTTCCATGGAGCAGATAAGGCCATCAACAGTCAAGGAACAGAGGTCAGAAAGATGTAGAACATGTCAGCAAGGTGAGGGAGTAGGATGAAGACATTGGTTCAGAATGGAGACCATAAACAATAAAAGGGCACCAAAGGATGATTTTTCTGTATCAAAGTAGGAAAGGTTCAAAGGTTGAAGGCCAGGCACTTGGCCAGAGGGGTCCTGGAGTAGATAATATCACAATAATAATATGTCACGAGCCATGCCAAAACTCAGTTGCATACAATAACAAGTATTTATTTCTGGTTCACAGATTTGTGGGCCAGCTGGCGATACCAGTTATAAACGAGTAAAGATGCAATATTAGCGGTGATAGATAGATGATCTAGGTTACACTCTACTCCAAGCTGGAAGCTGGGTTCAGGTCAATTCCACGTGTCTCTCATTCTCTTTGGACCAGCAGGTGAGCCAGGGCAGGTGTATGTCATGGCAATGACAAAAACACAAGACAGCAAGTCTAATCATACAAACACATTTCAATCTCTGCTGGCATCTTGTCTGATATCACCCCACTGGCCAAGGCAACTCACGTGATCAAGTCCAAAGGCAGAGGGTAGGGGAACACTGCCCACCATGAAACCATGGCAAGGAGGTACGTGTCTAATACTATTCCAAAGGAGGGCATAATTAAGACCAATAATTAAATCTACTACAAGCCCCAAAGATAAACTTTGCCTTATAGTGATATAAAGATCTGCCCCCAAGGTGTAAGATAGTGCCCTTGGCATTGAAAAAGGAAAATGGGGAAGGTCCCATAGAGTGACCATGTATATGAGAGACTAAAGGACATAAATGGGGGGAGGGGTCGCTTTTCCCAGGCTTTGATGAACATAGACAGATGAGCCATGGCTATTTGTAAGGCAGCCCAGTGGAAAGACCCACTCAAGACTTATCGATCAAAACTGTGCTCAGGCCAGTTATAAACTTACTAGTTTAAGGTACAATGTTAGTGGCGATAGATAGGTAGGTGTCTTTTGTTTCTGAGGATTCTTGGGTCACCTTACCATGCACCAAGCATAGCCAGCACGACAGATGGCTAAGTTTGTGCTCAGAAGGTTTCTCCCTGTCCTGCTGGCTACATTAGGTCTGTTTCTTAGAGGAGGCATGCAGTGATACAGAGTGATTGTGTTTCCTTGCCAATTTCACCTCTTCCTTCTTGATCAAGCCTCTTTCAGTCCTCTTTTCTTCCCATCAGAGAATGCAGCCATGGCCAAAGGCAGGCTCCCCATTAGAAACCACCGCCCAGTCAATCTACATTCGTGACTTCCTGAGCTAAATGAGCTTTACGACTTTTATTTGGTTCTTTGAATCTGAGACCACATCCAGTATTCCTTGGGGGTCAGGGCAACCTAGCTAGATTTATTGGATATTAGAGTCAGAAAGGGTAAGGAATCTACGCCTACATAAACATCAACATCTGCTCTTTATTTTGCACTGGCAGCCTCGAAAAGCCACAAAAGAAACAATTTTAGATCCGTGGTTTTCAACGCTAACTGCATGTTAAAGTCACGTCACCATGGGAGCTGTGATATCATAGATGCCTGGGTCCCTTCCCAGACCAAGTAAGTCAGGATCGCAGGGTAGGGAGAGTGCCTGGACACTGTTTTGGGGTTTGTTCATTTTTAAGCTCTCCAGATGTTTCTAATGTGTAGTCAGGTGTGAAAAATCACTATTTTAGAGTCTGCAGTTTAATCAGCACAGGGCTGTATTGGTCTGGCAATTTCTGTTACAAAATTCCCTGTGAAAATATAAAATATGCTCATATTCATTCGGTGTTCAGTTTTGAAAAACCTAACTTTTTCTGAAGTTCAGAACATCATTTTTCTTTGTTCTGAAAATTCTGCCCCAATCTTCAGCCAAAAACAAGGTGGAGGCATGTCTTTTTAACCATAACAGGAATAATAATCAGGAATTATGGTGTTGGTGAGAGTGTTTTATAAAGTGTCAGGACGTCTTGGCCAACCGTGCTCAGACATAGAATGTTGTAAGTTTTTCTTTCTTTTCTCCTCAGGAATTTATGTGCATCTGTTGATATACATGGAGGCTTTTGTTTTACAATCAGGGAAGAACTGAGAGCTGGTATTTTGTTGGGTCAAAAAGGGAGAAAGAAGACAACCGTGGAGGGGCCTCATGTTATCTCCCTTCCCCTGGCTTCTGGGACTGCTCTTTTCTTATATGTGCTTGAAACTGCCTTGTCCTTAGACGTTGTGGACTCTGAGTATTTTCAGAGTTCTTTTAGGAGCAGATGACAAAGCGTAAGGTAAAGCTGGAGGAAGATCATTTTCCCTTCCTCTGAACTGAGCCGTCTAGAGCATCCTCAGTCAGAAATGGTCATTCTCATTTTACAGTTGAGACAATGGAGGCACAGAAAAAGTAAGAAATTTGCTCAGCATCACTCAAGAGACATGAGCAGAGATCTGAACTCAGATCTTCTACACCCCAAATTCTTTGCATCAGCAAAGAATTCTCTAAGAGAGAAAACCACAGTATTTGGGGGAACTAGACACAGAACTATATATATATTATCTTTAGTTAATAGCTCCCTGATGTCAGTTGCTCTGGACACTTATGGTGACTTCTTGTTGAGAACTCTCTTCAAGTAATTTCTAAGACATCAGCAAGTCCTATGACTTCATTTTCCACCAATAACCCACTGCTGTGGAAAGAACATGAAACTACTGGGTTCACTTTTGCAACAAGGAATGGAAAGATTTCCTTGCCCAAATGCTTCTGTCTTTTAGTTTCTCCACCAGGGAGTGGAAATGGAAACACAGGAAGCAGAGACCTGGGGCATCAGTGACTCTTCTCCACCAGGGCTGCTATTCCTTAGGGTCTAGAGGCTGCCTTGGGAACCACCTCTATGGTAAAGAATAGAGATTGCAACCTTTTTCCAACCAGGAAGCTCCTGAATGGTTTGGAATTTGCCCTGAATGGCCAGGTTGGAGAATTTATTTTCAAAGCTGACCTCAACTTGGAAATCTTGCAGCTGAGACACAGGGAAGAGTCTGGTCGTCTGTGTCTGCATTCTGTGCTGATTTCTTTCTCATGCTCTCAGCTGGCTTGGTCACAGTTTGAGTTTTTATTTTTCCTCTACGTTTCCCAAATGCAACCTTGGCACGCTCTCCTCTATTAAAAACCTCATTTTGCCATAAGCGGGGTTAGTTAGACGTTCTTAGATTCCACTGCAACGCTCTAGTCAGTGAACTTGACCATGTGCCAGAGAAGCTGGTGGGCGTGCTGGTGGTGCAGAAACGCGGCTTTCTGCTACAAACACATTTAGCGTATAACCCTAAATTTCTTATTACTTTTCTGAAGCACGAGAGCAGCATGGGAGATGATACAGACATTCCAGAAAGGAAAGGTGAGGGTGGGAGGAGAACCAGCCTTTCTGCGATGAAGCAAATCATTCCACATTGCTGATTTACCTGGGAGATTATTCTGCATTATCTATTATTGGAATGGAGTGTCAAAAATATTCCTTTTCCTCAAACATGTGAGAGGTTGCGAAACTCATTTCCATTGAAAATACCTGGCCATGATTTCTCAACTAAGGAAATAACCATCTCTAAAGTTATCTGTGGAAGTCAGGGAGCCAATAATGTTTGGCTACTGTGACATTTATTTGGCTTAATGGGTTCCTTCCTGAGAATTTAATGTCTTTTCCACATGCCGCGGCTACAGTGGAATTGAAACTGACATACTTCTTACCCACGGGTCCTTTCTTCTCTTTAGATGATGTGAAAAATGAGCCCAATTGCAATTCTCTTGTTATGTTCACTCACCTAACATTGAACAAATGTCTGCTGAGCACCCCATTTTCTCTTTCAGCCATAGAGCTGCTTTCTCGTCTTCCCGAGTACCTGGAAGTTTGTCCCGGGCTGCCCAGGTCCACCCTGCTGTACAGCCTCCAGGAATCGGCTCTGGGTCCTCCCCGCACTGTCTCTCCATCTGTGCAGGCTCCTTCTTACAACACGTATGAGAACAAAAATCATACAGTCGGGATTTTTTAAAAACTCAATTTAATGAATATTTGACTCTGCCTAGGGCCCTGTTTGCAATGGGAAGACCTGTCAGTCATCTTTCCTGACTTCCCAGGTGGAAGATCGCAAGAGGGAGATGTACTCATATGCAGGGTGATATTCAAAGTCCTTGATAACAGGTATGTAGGAGCGTCCACAAATCAGAAGGACAATGGCTTCAGCACTGGAGCAGACCCCTGAAAACCCCGAGTGAGCTGGGCAACAGCCCTCTATTAGCTGGATTGTGAGACGTTCTGGTTGAGTGGCTGGGATGGTGCAGAAGGAGGCTGGAGCACCAGAGATTGGGGTCAGCATGTATCTGTTTCTACCAATCAGAATGGAGGTATGCTGATGTTTAACCGACTTAGGTAAGTGTGGCAGGGCACACCAGCAGAACACCAGCCCTGCTTGGACAGAAATAGAGGGTATACATGTGTCTGCACATCAGAAACCTTCTGGGGCATTTATTAAAAATTCAGAATCTGGGTCCCTAATTCTGGTTCTGATTCAGTGATTCTAGGGTGGGTGATTCTAGGGTGGGAATATGTATTTTTAACAAAAGTCTTAGTGACCATGATGGGACCAGCTGATAGACCTGGATCTGGAAATGGCTGTTAACATGCTGGACAAGAGGGCAGGCCCTGGGGTCTGGTGGGTCTGGGTTAAACTCTCTGAGTCCCAGTTTACTCAGCTGTAAAATGATGCTAATGATGGTGGTTATGAGGATTAAATGAGAAAGTGTTTCTGAAATGCTTAGTCCAGACCTGGCCCAGAGAAAGCACCCCATGACCCCACCCAATTCCCATCCAAAGCAAAGTGGAAGGAAAGCTCTCAACTGCACCTTCTAAGGTGTCTGTGGGGATGGAGGCTCCTGGAACTGCCCTCACTCGAATAAGGCAGTATTTTTTAGTATGAGAATCTACATTTTTAACACATACCTCCACATCATTCTTATGTTCACTACATTAAAAACAAATATCGCTCCAGTTGGAGAAAGAATAAACAGTAGTTTCAGATCACAAGAGCGGGTGGCTACCTGCTCTGCCTGCACATGAGGGGGATCTGAACACGGCCAGTAGGAATGAATGATTTAGGCCCTGGAGGACTGGGGCTCCAGTATCTGGGCTGCCTGTCACTACACTCCCTGTATCCACTTCCCTCTGGGATGTTTAAGCTCCCCCCCACCACATATCGTAAAGACAAAATGAGCTAATGGGGATGCAAGTATCTGTGCCTAAGAAAGCATTTTAATTAATGACACAAATCCGTAGTCCCTTTGGTCGAGTGGGAAGCAACAATTTATCTTCTCCTTTAAATTTAACTAGCATTTGCTTTTATTTCTCACTCTTTGCCCAATTATAAAAATACTAGGACAAATGTGGGAAATTGGAAAATAGAGAAAAGCATGAAGTGGTTAAAAAAATTTACTTATGGGGCACAATGACTACATTGCTAAAAGGGTTTACCTGCTAAATCAAAGAATATGGGTGTGTCCCTATACAGTGCCTTGAGCAGAATGGAAGGACAGAAACAATCTAGCGGAGGGGTCAAGGGCATGAGTTCTGGCGTGAGTTCCAACGCCTGCAGTGTGACTTTGGCCAACTTGCTTAACTTTTCCCTGCCTCAGTTTCCTCATCTGTAACGTGGGGATAATGCTATTTCCTGCTACATGAGGCTCTCACAAGAATTAAATAAAATAAAACATGTAACATTCTTAGCCTACTCAAAAAACACTGGGCTATTGTTTGAATAATACATTTTGATCAAGTGAGGAAAATCAGGTCAGATGATGACTATATATGATTGTTCATAGGTGTCATCCATTCTGATTGGTCCATTTACAAATATTTTGGCCATCACCTCCGGACAAATGTAACTCACATTATTGAATATTTACTATAGCTAGGCACTATTCTAAATGCATTACCACATTTAACCCTCAAAATAGCCCTCTGAGATTGGAGTATAAAGGATTTGGTGTTTTATTCTATTTTATGTCATTTTATTTTATTACTTTATTTCATTTTATTTTTCCTTTCTTACCTGAAAATGTCACCTGTCATAGAAACTGATCCAGGCTCAAATCACACCACCCCCATCCAGATGAGCACACCTAGAGGTACACAGCACACCTAGAGCACACCTGATGTTGCTTCGAAGGAGTGATGTCTGTGATGCCAGCTTCTGATTGCTTGCTGCACGGCTAATTTTAAATATTTGTTTAATATGCAAATGATACCTCCCAGTGACAGCCTGGGGAGAACTGCAGATGTCTTGCCTTCAAAACGACACAGCCCCGCTGCTGTTCCCAATCAGTTACCGACACTGTTACTTCAATCTGGGGCTCTGATTTACCCAACTTGATAGCAAACGCCCTGACTTCAAGCAAGGCTACTGCTAACACATACCTTTGTGAGAATGAGAAAATGGGGCTCCCTCTGGACAGATGAGTTAAAAGAACACACCACCAACAACCTCCACCCTCCCACCCCCCCCCCCACCCTGGGAGAAAATTAGAAAAGTTATTTCTACCTCATTGGTTGACCTAGGAAAAATTACCTCTCTGAGGGTACCCAACATCAAGGGGCACACAGCTTGGAGAGTAGAGAACTGGCTACATTTTGGCCCTTATCTACCTTCTTGGCCACACACCTTTGTGCAGTGCACAACTGGCAAAATCTTATATGGTGGCCTTGACCCAGAGTCCGAAAGACATTTGTACTTCTGAGTTTCTCCATGTTGTGGAATAAAAATGTTATTTCAACAGCTGGAACCAGAGATCCTTGGGTGAGAACCATGTTTGACTAGGAAAATACTTGATGGGCTGCTTTTGTGTGGAAAGATCCTCCATGTGAAAGGAGAGAGATAAGAGAGAGGAGAGATGGGAGAGGCAAAAGGGACTGAGTAACAGGGTGGGAAGACGGAGCCTGTTGAGAAATGTATCAGTGATAAGTTCCCAGTGGTGAGGTCAGAGAACATTATTTAGGAGCAGAGATGTCTAATACTCCAGCTTGGATTTGGGGGAATTGCCACACGAACCTCCTCTGTTGCCCTAAATCTTCACCAACAATCTGATGAATATAACCTTGTCTCAGGGATTGGTGGAAGTGAAAAAACAGGTTTTACTCTTGGTGGACGGAGCTTGGAAGACAGTGAGGTGCTCCCTAAACAGATCTAATTCAATGAAAGGAGAAACACAGGACAGTGACCAGAGAAGATAGAGCTTATCCAAATCAGGCCTCTGAGAATCCTAGAGAGACAGGAAGGGGCAGTGGCCTTCCCACCATATGTGGGGTGAAGACGAAGCCAGTGTCATTGGAATTTCAAAAGACAAAGTAACGCCAGTGGACATCAAGCTCACGTGTCAGCAATGATCATAGAGTTTTGGTTCTCTGTCATCCCTCTCTTTCTCTCTGAATTATGATGAGTAATTACAGTTCACGGCTACTGAGTGTCTAACAGTTACCAGGAGCTGAATATACATGATCTCAAACTTCAAAACAAACTTAGCCAAGTATCTAGTAGTTAGGTCTGCACTTTAGAGTTTGAGGAGCTTGATAATCAGATCCAGGTGAGGATCGGGAAGGGAAGGGAAATGCTTTCCTCCAGTGAGAATGGAGGTCTTGCTGAGTCAGGATCCCTTCCTACTGCCCACGTTCCCTTAAGTCTAGGAGCACGTAGTCTGGTGTTTTGAAGAGAGGAATCGGAATCACTTTCATTTATGAGGAGAGCATGTGATATGTGCCTAATTGCCCTGCAGCATGGCAACAGTGATGCTTATACTTAGATAGGTGTGGGATCATCTTGGTTAGAAGTTGATGTCAACACAAAGTTCCATGCACGTGTGCTCAGAGTTCATGGTTTTTTAATCATGTTTCTGTGTGGTTACAATTAAGGTAAAAGCTAGAGGGAAACAGGCTGTGTGGTAACGTCAACTAATGGGAGAAGGAAAGTACTGTTTTCTATGTGCCCAGCATCCTGTGGCAGAGGAGCTGGCTCTTCATTTGGACAACCAAAAATATGGCACCATTTTCAAATCCCCACTCTCCAGAAGATGGTGTCCCCCCTCCCTGAGGACCACTTTCCCAAATACAAGCATTATTGAGGCATGAGGGCCTTCAGGGAGAGGGCCAAAGGGAATCTGGGAATATCCTAATGACATTCCAGAGAGCAGACCAAGGAGATGCTGGGCACATGGGTCATAATGACATTCCAGAGAGAGAGGAAGTTGAGGGAGGTTCTGAGAATGTGACATTCCTAAGAGAGGGTCGTGTTGGATTCTGGGAGCAGGGCAACCTGAATGAGACTTCTTTCTGGTCTACCCACAGGTCTAAGCTATCAACGTCATCTAGGTGCAGGTAGAAGCAAATGAAGCCTTGGGATTTGCTTCAATCCTTCTAGAGAGAACTGGGGAAGAGATTTCTTCTCCAAAGGCTGGGTGAGCCCTGTAGCTACAGGACTGAGAGTCTTAGAGATCTGTGACTTTCTGGGGGGCCAACGTTGGTCTGTAGTGATATGCAAAGCCCTCTTGAAGCCAAGAAGGAGATGAACAGAAGGGATGACCTCTCTTGACCCCAAGGTAGGGAAGTTCAAGGATATTAGAGAGGTTTTCTCTAGGTACCTCTACAGGGGCTGGCCCACTTAACCACTTCCTCATCTTCATCCTACATGGGTAGAGATTATTTTACTTCCTATCATCCATGGGATTGGAACCCAACAGAGCTGAAAATTTAACATACTATCACTACTAATAACAGCAAATGCAAATGCTTAAATAGCTCTGGCTTTGTGCCAATTGCTGTTCTGAATACTTAATTTATATTAGCATTTTTACAAAATTAAACTTTTTATTTTTAGATAATTGTAGATTCACATGCAGTTGTAAGAAATAATAGAGAAATCCCATGTGCCCTTTACCCAGCTTCCCCCAGTGGCAACGCGTTGCAAAACTATCGCAACATACCACAACCAGGAAATTGATATTCATACAGTCAATATACAGAACATTTCCATCACCAAAAGGATTCTTCATATTGCCCTTTTATAGTCATGCCCACTTCCCTCCTGCCCTATCCCCTCTTTAGCTCCTGGGCATCACTAACCTGTTTCCCATTTCTATAATTTTGCCATTTCAAGAATGTTATATAAAGGGAATCATACAGGATGTAACCTTTTGAGACTGAATTTTTTTCTGTCAGCATATTTCTCTGGAGATTTGCTCTGGTTGTTGCATGAATCAATTTTTTGTTCCTTTTCATTGCTGAGTAATATTCCATGATATGGATGTATCACTGTTTAGCCATTTGTCCCTGAAGGACATCTCGGTTGTTTCCAGTTTAGGCAATTAGGAATAAAAGTGCTATAAACACTTATGTGTAAATATGTTTTCATTCCTCTGGGATCAATGGCCAGGAGTGTAATTGCTGGTTCATAATGTAGTTACATGTTTAGTTTTTTTGGAAACTGCCACTGTTTTCCAGAGTGACTGTACCATTTTATATTCTCACCAGCCCTAGATTGGAGTTGGCATGCATGACAGAATCAATATGCCATCCTTGGGCTGAAGCAACCAGTTTTCCAGAAACCCCTCAATAGAATGTTCCTAGAATGGAGAATACGTTAGTCCACATTTTAGAATAGATGTGTTTGTCAAGTTAGCAAGGCAGAGAAAATTTGCAAAGAATAGATCACAGGAGAGGTGAGTTTTGATGGGGATACAGGGCAAGGAGGAAAGCTTGTGTGGTTGTCCAGGACTGTCACAGCACAATTACCAAAAGAGCTCTGGGTCTCTTGATGGTAAGGTGTGAAGTAAAAAAGAACAGAGCAGCCAAAGTCAACCTTCAGGAACTCTGAAAACCCAGATCAAACTCAGGGGTCAGTTCCCCATAGTCCACTCAATCCTACTGTTTGCCGAATTCTTGCAGTCAATAGCACAGTAAATATGAGACTTCATTACCCAAATGTGCCACTGTTAATCAGTTAGTGACCCAGTCTCTCGAATGCACAGGACTTTCCCATACCCGCCTTGCTCCTCCACCCCGCACTTCAGCCATACCTTGCTCCTCTCTCTTGAACACCATCATTCTCACAGATGCAGCAGGACCTGGTCTCTGTAGCATGGCATCTTTTCCCCCATCAGTCACCTTCCCCATTCACTCAGAAAACTCTTTGCCCTTGTATTTCCAAACTGTTTTCCCATCTCATCCCCTAAAACTTTAGTTTAGCATTTCTATTATGACAAAGAGTAAGGGTGGTAAAAAACAGAGGTCAGGATGAAATTATGAAGGGATGGATAAAGTATGTCTCAACAAGGAGAAAAAAAATGAAGGGGAAAAACGCCATAAAACTTTTCACTCTGGGGATATTAAGATTACAATTAATTTTTACTCAGGGCTCATAAATGTGCCAAACATTGTGTTAAATACTTTATCACATGCAATTCTCAGAACATCCCAATAAAGCATGTTCTCTTTCTATTCTCTTTGAAAGTGAGGGAAGTAGATTTGAGAGATTAGATGACATGCTCAAGGTCATAGTACCGACAGTAGTGGAGCCAGGATTCAAACTCAGGCAGTCTTATTCCAGAACCCATCTCCAGTCCATGATAGATCAACTAAGAAAAACGCATTTATGCCAGCTCAGAAATTGAGGTGAGCCTTCTGAAGTCAGAGAGTATATTGTAAGAGAAAAAGGCAAGACAGGGCTGTTCCAACATGACTTGCCTATGTAAAGATCTGACCTAGATTCTAGGATTGGATCTGGCCTTCTTGAACTTGTTAGATGCTCTTGGGTGCCAGTACTTGGTCTGGACAACCTAACCTCACCAGGCATGGTTCCTGATATCCAACTGAAAGAATGAAGAGCAATTATTATGACTGCAAAAAGTGACAATATTTCTACAAAAGCCTACACAGAAGAAGATCATGTTGAACTTCCATTTCTGATCAAATAGAAGGCCAATATTCTCACTGAAAAAAACTAAAAATGCTGATAGTGAAGAATTGTCAAATCAAAATCTAAGGAAGGCAGAAATTCAGAATGGTAAGCACAGTATTGACCCATCTTTGTGCTGAAAGCATTTCCCTAAACTGATCAACTTAGACTTCAGTTTTTACATCCTCATGGGGCACAAGGGACTAAATACCAAGCCTAGGACCTTCCCAAAGTGAGAAGTTAAATGCAAGACTCCACAAAAATATGGAACCCAAAGAGCTATAATGTCAGTGTAAAGATGAACCAGAAGTAAAACCACTGTACATATATGGCCCCAATCCCTGCAGTCTGCAAGAAAAATTCTTCAGGATTTAGTACAGCAGGGGGGAAAAAAAAACCTTCTAAAGAAGCTATAATCACAGTTACAGCCCAAACTGAACCACCCACAGGTCTAAAAGCCTCCAAGCCATGAAATGTTTTAACACGATCGCATACTGTGGCCCCAGGTGTCCAGCAGAGGAAAATGAAAATGCTCTCTGGAGGAATGCAACTTTTTCCCAGTCCTCAAGGGATTGCCAGAAATAAATCTCCAAGAAAAATGAGCAGAACATAGTAATAAATGTCTAAGCATGTAGGAAGTAAGACATAGTGAGTAGAAAGTAAGAGAAAGAAACAACTGTGGGATTCTCAGAAGACAGTAGCAGTGGCAGCTTAGTTTTTCAATCTCTTTCAATCCCCACACAAAAACAGAGCAACTAGATAGCAAAGCTATAAAATTTCAAAACAATTCTAGGGGAAAAGATACCGCCCACAAGCTCCAAAAGACAGGAGGGTGGGGACAGATCATTAACAGATATCAGACTTGCCTGGTACTGAAGTCTATAGAGGAGGATGAGGAGAGAAGCAATAGACGCAGAATCTGAAGAGCTTGAGAAAAAGAGAATCCCATAGTAGTCAACTGGAAAGAACAAAAGAAATGATGCTTTAAAGAAACAGAAGGTGAAAAGGAAGAAAAATTCAAAAGTCAATAAGAAATGAAGAGCACAAACCAATATCTGTACAACCATGCTCATAGCAGCATAATTCACAATGGTCAAAGGGTAGAAACCATTCAAAATTCCATATACAGATGAATGGATAAATAAAATGTGGTCTATCCATACAATGGAATACTATCCAACCTTAAAAGGGAAGCATTGTGACACATGCTATAAGGTGAATGAAACCTGAAGACAGTGAAATAAGCCAGGGAAAAAAGGACAAATACTGTATGATTCTACTCACACTAGGTGCTTAGAGTAGTTAAATTCATAGGGACAGAAAGTAGAATGGCAGTTGCCAGGGGATGGGGGAAGTAGGAAATAGAAGTTATTCTTTAATAAATACAGAGTTTCAGTTTTGCAAGACGAAAAATGTTCTAGAGATGGAAGGAGGTGATGGTGGCATAACAATGTGAATGTACTTAATGACACTGAACTATACACTTAAAAATGGTTAAAATGTTAACATTTATGTTATATATTTTTTAATCACAATTAAAAATAAATAAAAATAAATTTCAAATGAAGAAAGAACTGAAGTACTGAAAATAGGCAAAGAAGATTGAACACATGGATAACAGGAATTTCTGAAGATGAAAACCAAAACAAGGGAACAGAAGAAATACTAAAAACTAAATGTTTTCAGGAATAAAACATTCCTGAAATTAAAAAATAATAATTTTAAATTACATTGTGAAAGAGCACCACATACATAAGAACGTTGATCCAAAATGATCACTATCAAGACATATTCTGATCTGGGATTTAAAAAATCCTTTTGGCATCTAGCAAAAAGAGCATGTGACTTTTAAGAGAAAGAGAATTAGATTATTATTAGGCATTGAAAGCCATGCTTTATGTCATAAGAAAATTGAGTAATATATTTAATATACTCAAGAAACAGAACACCAAGGATTTTATACGCACCCAAATTGGTTTTTTAAGTACAAAGGGCATAGACAAACTTATCAAAGCACAAGAACTCAAGAAATATTGTTCCCACAAGCCTTTTCTGAGTAACCTAGCATGGAATGAGTTTTAGACAACCAAAAATAACTAAGGAGCCGGTAACATAATGACTGCTAATGAGCATTAAACGAACAGCAGTTGAGACAGAGAAAACCAAGATAAATGAGGACCCATAGGAGGAGTGTATTATGAAATGCCTACATGCTCTAGCCATGTATATATAGTACAATTATTAAGAATGGGGGGGTCTTTATAAGTTTGTCAAAATTTATAGAGCTGTGCACCTAAAACAGGTAACCTTTGCTGTATGTAGGTTTTATCTCAATAATCTTGACAAAAAGGAGGGGGATGAGAAGAACATATACCAAAATTTCTTAATGTTTTCAACAATCATAATTCTTAATGGTAAGAGTAGTATTATTCCAAGAGTGTTGTGTGTTTAAAATTGTATAAAACAGGTGAGAAATTATGGTATATTCTAATTCTATCACCCCTTGTGCTCTTGAAAACCAGTATTCTTGGGATGGAAGAGAAGACATATTGATGTAATTTGAAGAAGTTAAATGAAAGAAGTCTTCACTTAAAGCTGGAAATATCACTATGAATGCATGAGGTATTATATTATATTATATTATATTATATTATATTCTCTGAAAGCTCCTAAAAACAATAGCCAGTAACAATGAGCATCCTTAGTGCCTAGCACTACTGCATGTTTTCTAATAGAAAGCCAATAACCCTTATGGAGCCATGGTCTATGGATTTCAGAAGTTGTCCAAGCACTCTTAAGTCCCGAGCACACAAACACAACTTTCCTTACCTCGCTTGTCTTAGAAAGTGGGATAGAAAGGAGTGATCATTATCATGAAAAGTCCCACTTCATGCAGGAATATGCTGCCTTGGATTGAGACTAGTTCCACTTGGGTAGCCTCTTGGTTATCAGCACCAGAAATTAGAAATGTAGAGAACATCAGTGGGCACCCAAGAGCTGCTTCGTTCAGAGTACACAGCTGCTTACTAGCTGTAACACTGGTGAAGAACAGGATGCAGGGAGATGGCCCTATCTGCATCTCTAAAACATTCTCATCAATGGGAAAAGCATCAATAGTTGCTTTGGCCCTTAGCACCAGCTAACGCACAGGCGCTTCCTGATGTGAGCTAACACCAGAAATGCTAGATCAGAATCCTTTTGAAGATTTATTCATCTTGGATCCCCAGAACCACCTTTTGCTATTCTTTCTTGAGTTAGTTCCAGAAAGAGATCATTGGTCTTGCATCTCTCTATGTTTATGATGACTTTAATTAATGGCCCCATTACTCTTCTCTTTCACTGAATCTTGTCCAGGTCCACTCCATCCTTTCCAGTAGAGCTTCATAAGTAAAATAATCAGGGGCAAGTATGTTAACATCCTCCTCCCAGAAAACCCCTGGTTTCCATATGCAAAGTAGCCTTCTTCTCTTTGCAAAAAGGAATGTATAGGTAGCTTCTCTAAGTCAAACCAAAGGCCTCATCATAATAGTTCTCAAATCTGAGTCTCTTTGGAATACGTCTGCGTATTAAAGAGAGTCCATAAACATCTGCTCTATATTGACCTTCTATCCCACCAGAATGAAGAGCAGCTGGCACCTTCTTTAGCTAAACAAGGAAAAAATCTAGTCTGGCTATTCCATTCCACAAGGACATAGCATAAACCTATTGTCAGAATCAGAGAGAAGCTTCCACTAATAAGGCTTTTGGATAAAAACCGAAAATGTGTTTGCAAATGTCTCACTAGATATTGTAGGACATCCTTTCTTCCTATAACTCCTGTCCCTCCCTGCACACATCCTTTCTAAATCTTGATCCCCATAATCACCAGCATCTATGGGACCAGACATACACATCCTCAACTCTAAAGAAAAAAGATGACTTTTCCTCCCACTTTTTCATACACAAATTTTAGGTTAGGTTTCTGATTGGTCCAACTAGGATCCAATCACTATGACCAGGAGGAATAGAAATATTTATTGTCCAAACTTAGATTCTCCTATGTCCTATCGGCAAGATGCTATGCTTCATTCTTTAAATACTTGTATTATACAAAATATAGGGTTGTAGTGAGGGAGGAAGAAATTCTCTAAAAACTGTGATTAGGGAGGGTGTTTTTTCCACAAGGAGATCATTGGTTTTGAGCAGTCACGAATTACAGAAGTCCTCCAGTACAATCCCAAGTCCAAGAGAGGCTGGGCTACTCAGCACCACCCTTCCTATATATCTTCATAAAATGCACCACCAAGACTGGATGTATTCTGTAAGCAGCATCTGTAGGACTGGTGCCTCAATTTGATACTGTGGCTAGACACTCTGGCTAATTTTGAAAGCATATAGACTCAAAAATACTATTATCTCAGGTTCCAGAGTCTCCATTGATTTTTCACAATCAATGATTGGAACAGGGTCAGTGCTTGGCAACCAGGAAGGCTTCAATTTATCAAAGGACTTATCACTCCAGACAGCTGCTGCTTTTGCTGATTTGGAATTTGCAATAGATGATGACAGAACAATGAACAATGGCTTTGCTATTGTCATCCTTCACTATTGCCCTTTGAACATCACTCCAGAAAAAAAAAAAAAAGAGTTCAAGTTCTCCTTCCTGGTTGTTCCTGCCCCTGAAGTACTGATAGTATGACTAGGTTTAGCAACAGTTGTTTCCTTTAGTGGAGGAATGAACGTGTTTCAATGAGTGTACAGTGTGGACTTACTGGACCAGAAGGAAGGAGACTTGACTTGGCCGCTCAGCACACATTCATCCTTTTTCTATTTAGAATAACCAGATCTTCCTCTGGGAACATTCCCCTCTGATTCTTAGCCCATGTGCTTTGGGTGGAGTTGAATCTACTTCCTGTTCTAGGGATGGGCATGTGGCTCAGACCAGACCCATCAGAGCACACATTACTGTGGTTATAGTGATTAGTTCAGAGATGGTCACATGATTCAAGTTGAGCCAATGAGACATAAAGATACTTTTGATGGTAAAGATCACAGGCCCAGGCTCTTTATAGCCAGACTTGAATTTGGAGTTGGGGGTGCTGGTAGCCATTTTGCTACCCCATGGCATCTGACATGAGGCCAATATGGAAGGAAGCATTCGGACAGAGACTTCATTATGATGACGTGATCTGAACACCGGGCTCGGGCCTCACCCGAACCTAATTCTGATCCTCAACTTGTCATTTATAGGAATCAAAGCTAGTTTCAGTTGGGTTTCCTATCACCTTAAACAAACAAAAAGAAGAGCTCTATACTTAGAGTCTAATCTTAACTCTGCCACAAACTAGTAGTGTGACCTTGGCCAAGCCTCTTCATCCCTCTGAATCTAGATTTCCTCAGCTATAAAATGTGGTTATTAGTTAAAGGAGATATTTTTGCTGTGGCGTTCTAGGGCATTTTACTGAATTATTGTTTTTGTTTGTCTGTTTGTTTGTTTTTACATTTTGGTGGTGCCACGGGGCATGTGGGATCTTAGTTCCCCAACTGGGGTCGAACCCACGCCCCCTGTAGTTGAAGCTTGAAGTCTTAACCACTGTACTGCCAGGGAAGTCCCTGAATTATTGTTTTAAACATGGATTTTTGTAGGAGACTGGCAGAACCTTCTCAATTCAGACCCGTAGGACAATTAGATGGATTAGAGAAGATGCGTCGGGAATGCTTTTTAGAAAGGAAAATGAGTATCTGAAGTGTTCAGGAGGAACTGGTTCTCCACACTATTTCAATAATTAAAGAGCTAATTGGGGGACTTCCCTGGTGGGGCAGTGGTTAAGAATCCGCCTGCCAATGCAGGGGGCCAGGTGTTCGATCCCTGGTCCGGGAAGATCTCACATGCTACTGAGCAACTAAGCCCGTGTGCCACAGCTACTGAGCCTGCGTGCCACAACTACTGAAGCCCGTGCACCTAGAGCCCATGCTCTGCAACAACAGAAGCCGCCGCAATGAGAAGCCCACGCACCACAACAAAGAGTAGTCCCTGCTCACCGCAACTAGAGAAAGCGTAGCAATGAAGACCAAACGCAGCCAAAAAATAAATTAATTGAAAAAAATTAAACTAAAAAAATAAAATAACGTGCACATTCTATTTAAAAAAAAAGAGCTAATTGGTAGCAGTGTATGTATGTGTGTATTAGGAGTTAATGTGTTTTACATACCTTTCAACCATTTGAATTTCTTCTTCCAACTACCAAGTTTGACTTTTGTAATACAAAATAATAATAATAATAATATTATGAGAAGAAGGTTAAAAGTAATTGTGGCCCTGGAACGTAATCTGAAACTAGTAGGTTTTATTATTTTTTTAATGACTGACAGGATCTTGATTTCTTATCACTGTAACTCAGATGAGGCCAGACTTTGAGATTTTTTTTTTACAAGAGTGAAATTTTCAAAATGATTTAGCAGCTAACCGAAGGTTGACGTATCATAAAATAAGAGTATTTTAGTATAGCAAGAATAAAAAATAGTGGGACATAATCTTTAAACAAGGAAAATCTTTTCTTAGAAAGGATAGTTGAAACTAATTCAGTATTTATAGCTTTCTCCAACACTTTATTGCTAATGTTTATTTAAGTTTTCTTAAGCAACATATAGTTAGATTTCCCTTTGAAAAATCCTAATAGTGTCTGCCTTTCAATAGGAGGAATTGTTATTAATCTTTACTGCAATCACTGTATGTTTGGTTTTATTTCTGTCATCTTAATTTATGTCATCTACTTTTCCTCTTGTCTTGAGTTTTCCCTTTCCACATTCTACTTAATTGAGCAAATACTCTTTCTTATTTTTATTTTTCCAGTGAAATAGAGGTCTGCCTTCTTTTTTAAAATACTTGTATTTTACATATATTTTTACAAAAACAAATACATTTCAAATCCTATTTTCTTAGCAATGTCAAAAAGTAACCAGTAGTCTAGAGCCTCCTCTCTGAAAAGACAATCCTTGAAGTATCCCTTCATTTCTTCCACCCTCCATTTGCCAACTCTTAGGTCTTATTACGTAGAATTTTGGTCTAAGATGAAT